>NC_133344.1:35224987-35558320 GCF_030506205.2 Paramisgurnus dabryanus
CTGTAAATGGTTGCGGTATATGAGAATGGTGGTACCCCAGTATGTGAAGCCATGTAGGCTTTGCTCATTTTTTATTCAGTGCATATAATTAGACTTTAATAAAGAACATTTTCATAAAAAAATTGTAAATCAAACAATTTTCGAAATGCGGAAAACTACCTGTTTCGGTAATGATAATCATAATGTCGTGTAAGCATTCCGACAAGGGAATATTTCAAATTTAACTGGAACTGGTAGGCATCTTGAAGTAAATGGTCCATGTGCTTGGTCACTCAAAATTAAACTTTATCAAAATTCTGTATGTGTGCTTAAACTGTTCTCAAAAAGTGTTGCGGAGGATGAAAACATCAGGCATGGACACATCATTTCCCTAATTTTTCTTCATTATTATTATTATACATGAATATTCAGTAAATTATTTTTCTGTCATCTAAAGTAGTCTAGCAAAACATCCATTTATTTGTTTTCTAAATATTTTTGTGTTCATTTGTTTAAATTACAGCATAACGCATATTCAAACACATCCGGACGTATTGCGGTAATGAGAATTTCAGCAGAAAATGAGATAAAATTGACATATTATAAATTCTTAAGTTAAGATCACACATTGTGCAAGGTAGAACACAGTATTGTGTTAATTCTGATGCTTTTTAATATTACTATATTACACATTTTATATCTAAAATCATTGGTGCCGTGGTGTTTCAATGGTTTCGTGAGAATTGCCCATGTACCAAAGATTTGAATCCTGCTGCAAATCATGCTGTTTTTTATCTATTTAAGAAAAAAGCATTTATGCAAATATCAGATAAAGATTTGTATTGAAACAGTGTGCAACCCACTCTTCAGAGTACTCAGATGATCTGCTGACAGTATCAGAACAGCTGACTCAGAAGTGATAAAAAAAAACGTAGGTCTTTGGCATTCATCAATGTCGTACAGTACACACACAGCTTTTTGTGTGGCATGTGGCCAAGGTGCAGTGAAGCATTGGTTAGAGTCCTGTATGTAAAATGTTGGCAATGCAGGCAAAAATTGAAAACAAACCAAAGAAACATCACAGTGATGTCCATAACTAATAATTAATATAATATATTATTGTATATTAGGCTATAGTGTATTATTATATACTATTATTATTAATTATTATAATTATACTATTATTTATTACTAAATATTATGCCATGATTATCAAAAATTGTTCTTGCAAACAAATGCATACCATAACAAATAAACAGCTAATAAATATATGAAGACACAAGACACTACAGAATCAACATACTGTACACCTTTATAAATAAAGCACTAAAGATCCCTAAATTCATGCGAACTGAAAATACATGTTGCAGAAAGTAAAAGACCAAATGTGATATACAGTATGTGATATAATCCCACATTCCCTCCTAATGCAGATAAACACGACAGAAGGTGGATGTGATGCTCTGACAGTGCGCCATCATCACATACATCAGCCGCATATAGCCTACTTACAGACACTCTTACCTGCAGGTCCAGCAGCATCAGCACCCGTGAGAAAACATCAATCTGTTCGGCATCCTCGAGTCGAGTTTACAATCAGCCTGGAGGATCCGGAGAGAGGCAACAGACAGGCAGTCGTGTACTGCAGGATGCTGGTCAGAGAAATGAATGGTGTGGAATGTATCGAATTATGGTCGCGTCTCAAAACTTGTTATCCATCTTGATACGCTGGAATATGAACATCGGAGCGGATATGATATTGTAAAATGCTGTTATCTCGGAAGGCGACTGTGATGTCCAAAATGCGTTCTATGCATACAGGTCGCGATTTGAGACGAAGCCTGTGTGTTATATGTTTCGAGCGCCACCCATAGGCCGGCAAAGCACATAACGGTTTTTTTTCGGTGCGTAACAGTAATTAAAAAATTTGAAGGCCTATAATTAATTATATCTATATCTAGGTTTTATACTGATAAAAAGTATTTTCTTAAATAAGGTTTCTGGCTTATGCTAATTTAAAAGAATGAAAAAGAAAAAAACTAAGTTTAAAATTAAACTACATAACGGACCATGGGGAGAATTTAGGTGAAGAGCGGCGCCCTCTAGTGATATTACTGAGTAAAATCACAGACGTGCATTCTGACGTAAAACTTGTGAAAAAAAAATGCAGTTTTGTTCATTTAGCTGAAATTTGTAACAAAAACTATAGTTATTTGTAGTATTATTATAATGACTTTTTATAATTGACACCCATTTGTGGACAGAAACACTAAAACACGAAAGAAGGAAGAAGATTACCCAGATAGCACACGTAAGTTACGTCTCAGATACGTATCTGCGAGGTAATCACTCAGATTTCCATTCCGTCTGGAAAACGTATTATAAAGGTCGTTTGCCCATATGAATTACGTATCTGAGACGTACGAGCCCAGCCGTTTTGAAGACGCTTTTAAGATCTTTTCAAGACGCTTGATATTTAGAATGATGGTTAGCAGATGTATCTAAGATATTTCCAAGATGTTTCTTAGATCTTTAAAAGATCTTTATAAGAGCTTTAATCGAGCTCTTTCTAAGATGTTTCTGAGAGCTTTAAAAGACGATTAAAAGATCATTAAAAATAAATTGCTCTAAACTACATCTTCTACACAGTTATACACATTATTACAATATATCATTGACAACAATTAAAACAGTATTTTCAATAAAACAGGCAGTTGATTGCGTAAAATTTATTAAAATTAGACAAAGGAAAACATTCATAAGATGCATATTTACACGAGTGTATGCAAAAAAGCAACGTTTTTCTATAACATACAAAGAAACACAATATCTTTAAATTAATCAAATGCTTCCTCGGGCAAAGAACATCTTTTCCCGATTTTCCGCGTCTCCTTCAGTGGTAGACGGACAGATCATCTGCAGCAGCTGCATTCTAAAAGAAACCATTACAAAAATAAGGAAAAATTAATTTTACAAACTATGTCATATGTTTTCTTTGTTTCCTCAATATAACTCTGATTAGAATGTCAAACAAAGATAAAATCATCCGTATTAATAGTCAATATCGTGTATATTATTAATATGAGCGTCTTTGCGTTAAATTCGTGCTACACCACACCATGCACTTATATCGACGTCGCAATGCAAAAGAAGAAGGGCAAGAAAGAAACCTGTCCTGGTCTGGCGATTTAAGGGGACATTTGTTTAAGGTATGTAGTAATAATACATTTTAATAATGCTGGGTGTGGGATCAGTTAACTAGAAATTTCGTTGATAATTAGCAATGTATGTACAGTAACTAGCTAGTTCACGTTAGATATTTTATTCACGTGTCTGTGGTTATTTTAGGTTTTTGATAGTTAATTTCACTGATAGTTTGAGCCCGTGTAAATTTCTTAAAAAGCTGTAATTATTATTTTATTTAACATTATTATGTTTGCTGTCAAGACTGATATTTATTTTTATATATTTATTGACGTTGATATGTAAACTTAACCTACTCAGTTGTACTTGACTAATGCAATAATGACAGGTCCACCTGTTTAAGTATATTGTAAAACATTTGAACATAACAACATTTGGACATAACATACACACATTGTTTCCGCCTGCATCACTTTAGTTGTATAGCTGCATTGCTGGTTAACACCTCTGGGCAGATTCTCCATGTTCTTCTTTTATGTGTAGCTGCTCACCTTAAACAGATACAGTACATTGAAGTAATGTTTAAAACAAATTAAGCCCTATAATATTGTTTATGTTTACAATAATTGGTAAAAAGTTTGACGGATAAAATGGTTCTTACCATTCTCTATATAAGCCCCTCTGTTAACTTTTGTTCAAGCCTGTCTAGATCTTTTATCAGTCTAGAAAGATGTTGGAGAAAAGACATCATCCTCTTCTATAATCTCCATCTGTAATTGGACTAACAACTGGACCAGTCAATGCAGGTGACTCCAAGATTGTCTCGCTTACAGCTGCAATATCAAAAAAATAATTGAATTGAGGCTTTTTATATACATTTAGTATTTTTTATTAAAATTCATAATGAGCATATGTATACATTGATTTAAAACAGTACTCAAGACTGTAGATTTACTGTGAGGTTTTGAATGTTGGACAGATTATCAGACCTGCATCTGCCTCAGACATGTTGATGTTTAGCTAATGACAATTTTAAATACATTTATTTTTTTTTATTTTTTAGGCAACTTACTCTCCATTCGACCTTGCAGGTCACACCATGGTCTCAAGAGGGAAAATGAGTGCTCTATGGATTGAACAGAAAAAGGTAGTATTAAACAGTGTTATGTTGTATTTAAATGCCATGAACAATGCGTTTATGTTTTCTTCCTAATTATGTCAACAAATGCTCTCTTACCTTGCATGGTACTTTAGGTGAATCAAAACTCCAACATCTGTATGAGGGTCTGGATGGATAAAGGATGCCCACTGGAGCTGGAAATGATGGATCAGGTCATTTTCATTTGTCACATTTACAAAGAAGCACACTCTAAGGATTGCGTTACCCTGTCTGTGGCAAATACACTAGACAAAAGTATTGGGAGGCCTCATTCTAATAAACATGTTTATTTATTCCAGTATGTCCAATCAAAACAAATAAAAATGCTATACCATATAATACCACTACAAAGAATTTAGATTTTTGTTGCAACAGTTTTGTAAGTGCCTTTTTCTGTTCCGAAATGACTACAGCTTCTTGTACAAGTCATTGATAGGTTTAGGTGATGAGTTTTTGGCTAAAAACCTTTGAGTCATATCAAAGGTGTTAGCTGAGTTAAGGTCTATTCAGACCAGTCAAAGTTCTTCCACACCAGACTGAATCACTAATTTTCTGTTTGAACCTTACTTTGTTTGTAGGGTCATTCTTAAGTTGGTATTGAAAAGGGCCCTGCCAAAACTCTTGCTATAAATTTAGCATCAAACGGTTTTTCTAGAATATCATATGCTGTAGCATTAAGATTTGTGCTCATGGAAATATGTAAAGTATTTAAACCTGTTTATTAGAAGGAGGTGTCGCAATACTTATGTCTATATAGTTTATGTTTAACAAGCCAAAATAACTAGGGCTGCTTCTTTTTAAGAACTTTTGGTTATTTTTAAATCAGCCAGAGGAATAACAGTCCTTAAATGTGTAATGTACTGCCATAATCTTGTAATGATCAAACGTGAGGTCAGATTCTTGTTAACCTACTGTGTTCTTTCTTGATGGTTAGCCGAGTGTCCCAGGACAGAAAATCTGTTTCGTATGGATCAGAGTCAGACATTAACATCTAATATGTAATATCTAGTGATATGTTTTCTTAGATAATGCTGTGAACAAATGCTCTTTTACCTTGAATATTAGGTGGATCCACACTTGAACCATCTGTATGATGATCTGCACCCACTGGATCTGTAAATGGTGGTGCAGGTAAGTTTCACAAGTAAACAAACTCAAATCCTATTCAGACCATTCATGATTCCAGCAATAACCAAGTTTTTTCGTAACAATAAGACTGCATTTACAATGCAAATCTTAATGCACAGATCATATTTTTTTGACTATATTCATTTTTTGTTCTGATCTTTTTATATTTACATAAGACACTATTCATATCTGATATCGGTGTTACAATAATTTGCAAAACTACAGTTAATATGAGTGTCATGATTTGCACTTGAGTTTTGTATCGACTTAAGCCAGGGTCACTGCCAATTTAGGCATGTTTTAATTATGACACTTAAACAATTGTATATGTACTTCGATAAAGGTTTTTGCAATCATGGAAACACAAGTGAATCGCAGACAGCATTCTTCTTTTACGAATGTAAAATGGCTGGATTAGTGATGTCACTAGCTAAATTAATTTTCATTTGACCTCCCCCACAGAAAGACACAGCACATCATTATATCGTTGGCTCCGCCCACTGGTGTTCAGTCTAAAGTAGTAGTTGTTGACAATCATAAAGTTGTAATAACAGTAAGATTGTGATGTCAGACAAACATTGTGCTGTTGCTGGCTGTGGGAAATTAGTGTCTTTGTAAGGGTCGCAAATAATTTGAAAATATTTATGTTTCTAAATATGCCCCCCTACCATGAACTAAACTGGACTGTTGCAGAGACCAAGTGTAGTAGGGTACACTACTATGCAGGTGACATTCTTTTGTTTATTGAAGCTATGACAAATAATTTGTCTGTTTAGTTAATGTTTTATACAGTGTAACTGTACCTAAACATTGTTCCTTGAGGTCCTCTGCTATTTACATTTTGTATGTCTTCCTTATTTAACACACCTTATTCAAATCATCAGCTCATTAGTAGAGATCTTCATGAACTGAACTGAGGCTGTGTCCAAATTTTCACACTTGTTGTCTTTGCACTAGACTACTTACATTACGTTTTTTTTTTTGTATTTGGCCTAAGTATTCTAGTGGGCGTGAAGATCCCAAGCGTGCATGTAGAATTATTCATCCGATGGGACACACTTAGCATGGGTAAAAATTTCAATCCAGGTAGTGCCAGCAATTTGCACCAAAACGTATTTGTGTTTTATTTACTACTTTTAATTTATATTTAACATTTTTAAGTTTTTCTGTAAATAAAATGAACACTCTGAAATGAACATTTGCTTATATCAAACTTTTAGATGCAGAATTCTTTGCTCCTGTAAAAAAGCTCTTTGTTTTGAGTATGTAGCTTTATTAAAGTGTATTATTTATTCAGTTGTCCCTAAATAAACGACACAATGTTGCAGATGTTTCACAAAATGCATAACAATAATGCAGTGAACACCATAGAAATGTTAACATACAATTAAAAGTCTCATGCTTTACATCCAGAACATGATGCACGATAGGATGCACAAAGTGATATTTGGACGCAGCCTCAGTCTGTCAAATCAAAGAGACATACAGAATGCACAGAGCAGTGGGACTCCATGAACAGAGTTGAGAACCACTGCTGTAACTCATTATGCTTACCTGACTCATGCAGAATTCTGGCCTGGTGTTTGGTCCCCCCTTTCTCTGGCTTGTGTCTCCATCATCATTACACTCTTGTCAGTGTAATAGTATCGTCGTCTGCATACCAGGACTTTGTTACTCAGCTGTCCCTTCTCCTTCAAGCTACATTTTTGTCAAGCTGCAACAAGTTGGAATACATAATTATTAACGTTTAATGATTTTGATGTATGAAATATGTAACAAAAGCAAAAAATGTATAGACATTCTATTAAGAAATTACCTTTTTGTTGTTTGTTTACTGACCTTTCAACCATATTGCATTTATAGTTGATCATCATACCTTTGGTCTACTGTTAACAGGTTACTGTAGAAAACAAAGTCAAACAAAAAAGAGAGAAAAAATTATAAATGCTGAATGTGTCTCATCTTAAATACATTGTTGTTGTTTTTGTTTCATTGATTTTGGATGTTTTGATGATTTAAGGAAAATTTACGTAGCATATATATTGATGTTTTAAATCAGAGTTTGTTAATGACACTTAATCATTAACAAACATTTAAAAAGCTTTATTACAATACTAATTGATAATATATATGTAATAATCTTGTTTTGTAACACCCTAAATCACTGAGCGCACAAACGCTACCCCTGTTACAAGCATGAGTGATTGACTTCAGGCACACATGCGCAGACATTGAAGTACCGCGAGAGTGATTCAAAAGCCCACGAAACAGTGTAATCACGCGGTACTGTGATGTCATACTGGTTAAGGCTAAGCCACGTGAAGCCGGACACAAGGGCTTTGGGCTGGAGTAGCCTGTGGCTTTTAAGGCTTCGTGTCTCATCGCAGAACGATTTATTTCTCTTTTTCACCTCGATCTTTGGCCTCGTGTGATTTACCAAAACCAACATGTGAAGTTACAACGCTGACGAAGGAGTTTCATCAGTAGAGGTAAGTACCAACATGTTATGCATGTAGTGGATCTAAAGATTGATTGTCGTATATGATCATTCTTTTTTTTGGTTTGTTTGTTTGTAACGTTTATCAATGCAAGCCAAAATCGAGCGGCAAATCCTGAAGGCAAGGCACGTTGAACATGTAACCGTTTTCTCAGCGGTGGTGGGGTAAAAATTTGCTAAGTTAGCCTAGACCAGCCCCTGTTTAACTTAAAGTTACTTGAGTTATAAAATGTATCAATCTTCCCGTCCGACTTGCTTGGAGTAAGTTAACGTTATGTAAACGACCGGTATTCACAAGAAGCCTTAAAGTTTTATAGCGAAGTGGTTTGATAATTAAGTTAATATATTTTATCAGTTGTATTAGCTATAAAGTTATTTATATCTGTGAATTAATTCGTATTTTTATCAGTTTCTAACAACACATACATGACAAAAGGCTAGCGTAACGTTAATAACGTACGTTAAGTTACTTACCAACACGAACAAACTGAGTCTGACAGACAAATTAACTTAAAGCCAACAATAATAAAAAAAAAAACATATTATAAATTAACATAAACGTTATGTTTACGAATTATATTATTTACATGTTAATATTGATGTTAAATGCGAAGAAAATGTTGAAGTGTGCCTGAGGAAAAACGGTCATATCATGAAAATGGCGCTCACGTGACGTACGAATGGCCTCGCGACCACTGTCTATAGCTGTGTCTGAAACCGTTCCCTCGTTCACTCATTCACTATTCCCTATATGGGGAATGACAATTGAGTCCACTATATGGGGAAGAAGCAAATGAAAATGAGTGAGCGATTTCGGACACTGACGTAAATATCATGCGTCAGAGAGCTGTCGCAGAGATTCATCATAAACACCTGTGTGGCTTTATTGATTGTGCTGTGAAATGGTAAAGTTTACTTTCTTACTGTTTTTCACATTAGTCATGTTTATTCTATTAGTTGATAATAAAGAGAGCAAAACAACTTATAATATTTATCTACTGCTGTTTATTTATTGTTTAATAAAAATGTGTATTCGATGTTAAATAAAAGATAACGCAATTATTTTTCATTTGTTTATTTTCAAAAAGTAGAAAATAACTGACAACAAGAAGTAACAAAAGTGTATAAACCTAAATGTTTGGTGTTTACTGTCAGTATCCTTCAGCTGATTCAAGTTACGCGTTCGTCTCCCGTTGCATCATGGGAAATATGAGTGAACGAGTGTACATCGAATGTACCCTCAAAATCAGAGTGCATTGTGGGTAAAAAGTAGTGAATGAATGTAGGGAATGAAGTCGTTCACTCAGGTTTCGGACACCACTACAAAATGGCCGACACCCGATATAGTGCACTATATAGTGGATAGGGAGCGGTTTCAGACACAGCTTAAGTTCGCGCTTGCGCGACAGAAGGGTTAACTTCCTGTTCCAACCTGCAACCATTTGAATGCAGGGATAATAACAAATAACCAAAGTTTAATCATATTGCTGGATTTTTTTATAATGCTTAATAAATGATGCGTGTAAATTTACACATATTTATTACGTCAGTGACATTGTTTTTTATTGCGTTTATTTCTTTTATATTGATTGAAAATGAAAACCTTATTTAATTTACCTAAAATTTGTTTGTGTTTAACACTGATTTATGTTGTTTTTCTGTTTAATATTAGTGTGTCCTGGAAAACGTGTGCTCGGAAACATGCAGAATACAGGATTTACAGAGCCGACCTTGAGGCACCCACTGATGGATAATCTGTTTACCTAAAAACAGGTAATGTATAAACATTGCAAATATAATGAATTCACAAGTATATAATTTCACAAATATTTAATATTATTAACAATTATTATTAATAATGTACATATAAAATTATATTATACATGTTCAGTTGTTCTGTTAAGTTATTTGAAGGATATGCATGGTAGATCAATTAGATTATCTTTCTCACTAGCTATAAGCAGCATGCTATAGAAATGTTCCACTTAAAGGTGTAGCGGAGGATTTTCTCGAATTTTAGAAAAGAAACGCCGTCTCCGCTTTTTAAAAAAAATGCAATTGCGCAACACTCCAGATTGACAACTAGGAGGACCAATAGTCTTGATGATCCACCCGGAAAACCTAAATTCTCCGCAATAACTTTAATGTTTAATGCTCTTTTACCTTGATTGTTAGGGTGGTGTTCATACAAAGCAACTTATTGCTCATCTGCTTGAGAGAAAGTTACTGCTGGGGCTCTCCTGCTAAGGTTGTCTTAATTCTAAAAAGAAATTAAGTCATTTAGGCTTAGGTCATAGCAAGTTTTGAATGAATGACTTCACAATCTGTTTTAATAATGTTTATTTACAATGTATTTTATTCCACTTACCTGAATCGTGCAGAGGCTTGATGTTTAGTCCACCGGTTGTCTTCTCCAACCTCTGAGTGAAGCCACCACGAGTGGTCGTGTTAACCAATTTTTTTAATTTTAGTGCACAGTGAGTGTGTCTACATAGTCTAAACGCTTAATAAACTGATAACGTGTAAGGTCATTTAAATGCATAAAATGGTTTTCTTTTATAGGGTAAAGCCCATAAATGGCAAAAACTGATTGGCACAGGTAGTTTTTTTGCTCTTAAACCAGATTTTAAAGTCTTTTTTGCCGTTTCGTATGTGCGTATGTCTCCACCTGAGATAGATAAACTTCACAAATAAAAGTAAATTAAAACGCTTGAAACATGTTAATGTAATAAGCTGATTTTTATAATATCATAATAGGATAATTGTCCTCTTATTATGTGCATGTAAACATACTCAATGTCTTTGTTTATCCTTTGTCTCAAGTCACACTGAGTGTGAGAAGTCATTTGTCCAGTGCTGTCGGGAAATCTAATGATAACTGCAATTCCTTCAGTCTAACATGATGGTTGAATTACACACAGATAAACTCCCACTTTATAGACCACAAGATTTGAGTTCAGGCAGATTAAGATAGTTGATTGAGTTTAGTTGTTATTGTTTGGCTGTTGGCTCATATTATTATTGATTTTGACAATTTTCTTACAGCCCTTGTCTGTCAAAATAATGCAACCTCTGGTTGTAAAGCACATTTTAAACTGATCTTCTTCATTCTGTCACTAGCCCACCACAATCCATGTTTACCAGCTGTGAAAGTGCAGGCCAAAAATCTTCCTTCACCTGTGGGCCTCTACCCACATGTAGATAAGGTAATGAATTATTTGATTACTGTCGCTGTTTCTGTCACTGGGGCAAAATAACTGCCCTAGAGAACATGAAGATTAGCCAAAACTGTGGTATTGCGCTAGCCCTAAAAATTTGAGAATCTTGATGTTTCTAACACATGGTACAACCGCTTAGTAGGCATGGGGCAGTATAAGATTCTGGCGGTATGATTACCTTTAGCAAAAATACCACGGTTTCACAGTGTTGCGGTATTCCCATTGCTACACTAAATTTTTTTATTTTTAAATGGCAGGTAAAAATAAAGCCTTTAAATTATATTATATATAATATTTTCGAAATGTATATTACATGTAAACATCAAATCAATCACATGACTTAATGAATTTTGTATAAATACAGTTCATACCTTGGAGACGGTTTCACAGACCATTTTAGTGGTTTTGTAACCTTGACTGTTTAAAACCACGGTGTACCTTAAAACTGGTAACCAGCCCATGCCTACCGCGTAGTATCAAATATTAAGGTGGTTGACAGGTCTGTTTGCATGTTATTGCATTGGTAATAATTTATTGTTTATAGTCCAATATTGATTGTGAGAATTATTTAAATTTCCTTAAAAATGTTCTAACATCTTTTCCTTTCTTTTCTTAATGCAGCACTTCAGGAGAAACCTGCCTGTGATCTGCTAAGATGCACAGATTCAACTCTGGCCCATTGTCATCCCAACACCTCATCTGCCATCAGTTTCGTTTAGTGTCGGTCTATTGCAAAAGTTCTTATAAACTTTAAATGAGACTTTGTGTTAAGCAGGGGTTTCCAAACTTTTCATTCCACAACATATTAAGCCCAGGATACACAGCAGGATTTTTGCAATCCAATAAGACCTTATCACACTGTGTGACAAGGATTGTTTAAACTTCAGCAGTAGACTGTCGATGAAGACACCTATTGCATCTGAAGCTGCGACATCTGTCATCAACATGCGCTAGTGGTAAACAAATACAGGTATGCAGGTCGTAGAAGCAAACACATTGTTGATGTGCGTTGATCATGCTGAACTTCTTACACTGTCATAAAACTATCGTAGGTGTCTTTGGTCCCAGGACTGGGAAAACAGACGTCTTTAAACCTCTCACACTGTATGAGATAGGACCACCAATTAAGAGCCACGATCACAGAAATCTCCACAATTGTTTCACGATTGGTAATCTTTCAACTTTTTTCATTTCAGACTGATAAAACAGTCAGAGGGGCAGTGGCTGTTGGCAATGATGTTCTTGTGTGTTTTGTATTTGTTAATATTTTGTAGTCAGAAAGAGTATGAGATCACCTTTTCTTGTGCATGGTTTTTTATTATACGTGATATGGGCTTTTATTAATTATATTTAATTATATTTTTTGCTTCAAAATTAATGCCAACCCTTAAAAACATGTTGACTATATTTTTAAAACAATTAAACAAGACATTTATTTAAAAAATGAAATGAGTTGGAGGTCTTTGCTGATTCGTCTGCGTTTGATCGGATTCAAGACCAAACGGAGATGCATGCAGGCAGGTAGGATTTAGAATTTTTTAAGATCTTAAATACGTCTTGTAGAGATATGGAAGACGTATTATTCAAAGACGATCGTCAGCAGATGTAAAGATCTTTACAAGACGTATCTGAGACGTACGTGTGCTATCTGGGTATGTTTATTATTGTATGTTGCATTATTCCCCTTCAATTAAAAAGATTAACACAACATCAATTAAAAACACTAAAACACAACTGCCCACTGTGTATTTTTTTCTCAACCTCAATCTAATTATCTTTCATCTTCATGTTTAGTCACAGGATCATCAAAGGGCCCATAAGGGTTATTTTTCCATACCGCCACATACTTTCCTTTTGGAGTTGATAGATAAGATTAAAATCCTAAACAGGCCTCATCAAAAAATCTTTTGGAATAATTTCAGGACTTTTTGGTTTTCCTGGAACTCTAGTTCCTATGGTTTTCGCCTTCCAGGCACCTATACTATTTTTCCACATAATCCAACAGGATTATGGATTACGGGTCCATAGATAGATAGTGCTGGGCAGAATGCGGGTGTCAGGGAAAGTGCGGACATGAGAAAGGGGACCACGGGGAGCAATGGGCCAAATTGGAGTTGTAACTTCCCTAAATTCTGCTGGGTTATTTTTAACCCAATGCTGGACAGAAAACATGTGTTATTAAATAAACATATGCTGGGTTGTTTCAACGCATTGCTGAGTTGTTTCTTCTACTTATGGTTGAGTTAACAACAACCCAGCATAGGTTTATTTATAACCTTGTGTTCTGTCCAATATTTACCCAGCATTGGTTTAAAAAATAACCCAGCAGAATTTAGTGTTCTGGAGCTTTCATTTCCACAAAGGAAAAATGAGAGTAAGAAAAGTGATTTTTCCTATTTGTCAATGTAAGTGTGTAAAATGTTATGAGAAAAGACAATAAATAAATGAAAGGAACTGTATGACAGGATCTGGGGCAATCGGGAAATAAATACAAAACACACAACATACAAAACAGTAAAACAATTTCACATCAACTCTTTCCCAACAGTTATTGAACTAGGTCACAATTTACTTAAGCAGTTAAATTGGTTGTTATGTAAAAAACTAAAATATAAAGTTTTTAGTTTTCAGCATTCACCACTTCCAACACTCCTTCCACAAAACATTATTAAATAAAAAATATTAATCACAAGGCTTTTCATGGCAATCCTCTACTGCTGTTTCCATTACGGTAATAAAAAAAAAACACGATGGAAAAAAAACAAAAACCATGAAACACTGCACAACAAAGTATTTAACAAAAATTAAATATAAAAGCAGGGAAAGTAGAGAAAAACATTGCATTCACACAAAATGGGCTTTAAAAATACAGACACATGCATTTTTTCACACATATATTGAGATTTTCAAAAACATGTACCTGACATTGCCTAAATCTGTATGAATCATACACTACTCTTTTAATGGAAACCAATAAACTGTAAAAAAAGATTTACCATTATTTAACTCTAAACATCTATTTAAATTGTTTAATTTTTTAAGTAAAACATTAAATTAAATTAATTTCAAAATAATAAACTGTAACAAAATGCAGCATTTTTGTCAAATCAATGTAATTTTTTATGCTACTTTCACTTATATAAAAAATATATTAAATAATTTCAACTTATTAACCAGCCTTTGGTATTAACATGTCAGCTAGAATGTGTCAATTAGCTTTGTTTGGGTTCCTGGTATGGACTATGTGGGGTGGTCTTAAAATTTGAGTTTGACCCTTTCTTTTTTTAAAGATGAATAAAACAACTCAAAGGGGAAATTCACTTCCAGAAATTCCAACATGTCACAAATACTGCAGTGATTTTGACTACCATCAAAGTGGTTTCCCCTAAAGCCACGTGTAATCAGTTTGTCCAATAATGGAAGACAGGAAACAAGGAGCTGGTTGAAGTTCAGGAAGTAGTGCAGCTGGCATAACACCCACGCTCATAAAAAAATGCAGACTACTGGGTAATTTGTTAGTCAGGGAACACAGTGAGTTTTTTGGCACATGCATTACGCAGGGAACGCAAATATTTGAATAACTTTAAATAAAACGAGACCGTAATATTGCATCCTATTGTTTTCAATGCCATTTGGATAAGGGTGTTATACGATCTTCTAAACAGCAGGGTGCGCTGTCTCGATAAACGAGGGGTCTAATAATGCGGGTCTCTGGATGGGGATCAATAGCTGCAAGCTACTTTTCTCCTCCTCCACCAGGGGGCGGCCAGAGGCTTCATTTCTGTCTTATTGCTCATTAATGTCTAAAAAGCATCATGCATCATTTTTATTTAAAAAGTAAAGCTATGCTGTTTTGCAGCTAAAATATTTGTTAAAACATAACAATCTACCAGCAAGCTGCACTAAAATTTGGAAGCAATAGTAGCCTACACCAAAGAAAAAATCGGGTATAATAATTAATAATTGAATACTAAGGCTATAATAATTTGGTTGTAAAAAACAGCTTCACTTCAAGCATTTTGCAATCACATAAAAGCACTAAGCGGCAGTAAAAGACAATAAAAGATTTTTCTCATGCAAATTATCTAATTGTTCAAAGGTTTTCTAGGTGCATCCCTTGGTCTGTTTAATGAGCATAATGCCTTGGCAGAAGGAATGCCTTAACTTTGGGACATACTTTAAAAACAAAACTGATAATATTTGTGAATACTATTCTGTATAGATCATGTGTAAGTCAACATAATAAAACCAAACAAATATGTGTTACCCTTTAATTTCTTTTAGAAAATGTACTTTCATTACTGTTTAGCCTACCGGTTTTCTGAAAAAAAGAAAAACATGCTGTTTAAAACGGAAAATTTTTATTGTGACAACTTACCCCCAAAAGCATATTACTTTCATGTAGTTCGCGTTTGTCACCACTAGAGTTGACCAGTTGTAGGATTTCTCTCGAGCATGGTTGTTGAACGGCTTATACAATGAGAGTCTGTAGTCGGGTTGCGGTAACCCAGCCTCTCTGGATTTACCCCCGTACGCGCTCGGACTACTGACGAGTCGCTGGCTGCACGGATCACGACAGTCAAGTTTAACTTCAACTCGCTACCATTTACTTATTTTGCTTTTCGACATCTGGGTAAACAGCGTCGGAAATGACACCGATGGAAAGTGCTTACATTCTGTTTGAACTCACTGGAAGTTTGCGGATGTTTTATCTCCGAGTAAATGGATTATAACTGCGCGTTATCATTCGGGAGCTGATCGGAAATCTTATGATAAACGCGACATGCATGTCTTGTTTAGTGCATGAGCTAATAGAGCGCAATAGCTTGATTTAACTTGTTTTTACCCACAGTACTGTAAAAAGCTCTCTGTATTAACACGTTGTGGATTTGAAACACCTTGCGCGGAGTTGCGCACGCTGCGATTGGGCAACCTGGACGGCTGCAGAAACCGCTGCAAATAGTGCAGTTATACATTGTTGCACTCATTTTAAGTTGTGCATCCTGAAAACAGCGTTGGTTGACAGCGAGGGATTGTTAAAGGTATCTGAAAGCGTTTGAAATGATTGTAATATCGCGAATTTAAGGTTTAGATTGCCAGCGATCGATTAATGTTATAAACGTTATGTTTTGGTTATGTAATGGGTTTTCTTAACGTCTTCCAGCATTGTTAATAACATCGAAAAGACGTCACGTCAACATTTGTTTCTTACATCGCCGTCATTTAAGTCTAAACTTGTAAACTTTAAAAAGAGGCAACTAAAGGTCATGGGAGAGGCAGCTCCGACCCAGGCGACCCCAAGTGGATTTGCACCCATGTTGGGCGTCGGGATGGGAGCACCAATCACACCAATAGCCACATCAAGAGGATCGTCGGTTCCTCAGCTGCATACCGCTATAGTGGAGCGCCTGCGAGCCCGAATCGAGCTGTGCCGACGGCATCACTCCACCTGCGAGAGCCGCTATCAGCGCGGCCAGGCGGAGACCACGGACCGGGAACACGAGAGCACACTTCAGCTCCTAAACATTGTCCAGCAGGGCACTGGGAATAGAAAAACCAAGGGCAATAGATCGGCATCTCAGCAACCCTCCGACTTCAACAGAGTGAATGGTGAACACAAAGTCCACAATGTGTCGGAGGCTGAATCCAAAATCTCCTCACAAATAGCAGTAAGTAGTAAATACGCCCATCTAAAAAGTGTGGTAAATTTTATAATCGGTACAATATGCATGGTGACACACGTCAGTACAATTCCCAAGAGAATGACATGATCACACTGATATGATATGATGTAATTGTTGGAGAGAGAGAGAGAGAAAGTGAGAGGTGGAGAGATAGAGTTGGGGCCTATGTTTAATTAAAAAGGGCCCTGCGGGTGCACGTGATTCTTTAAAGGCCTTTTGCACAAACCGCAAACCTACTAAAAGCATTGTACTCAGCATTGCTCACTTAATAACACTGATTTGTCAACAGTGCACTTGTACAGTGGTCCCAAAATGTATTTCAGTGCAAAGTCTTTGGACACTGGCTGTCAACTGCACATACTGTACTATGTGATGTGCTAGGTAGGACACCTGAACTTGAGGGGAACTGCAAAAACGGTTTTATGCCACCGTATGTGCATAATTTTATTATTAGGGGGAATATCTGTTTGCCTAGAAATAAAATGCTTTGTAGATTTTGTTATTGTTATAAAAGGAAATGCTTGCATCTTGCGGTCAACAGGTCAGTGATGGTTCTTTGTTCTCTGGCTTTTTATTTGCCTCACGGGACACCACTTGAGCTTGATGCATTTACTATCTCTGTTTATAAAGTGTTTACTGATTCGGAATTGGCCCTATGTGTTTTGTAGAAGTTAAGAAATCAAGATCGTAATGTGTCATCTTTTACTCATGTGCATCATTTTACCTTAAATTGTTAGAAAACCACATGACTTCTTCAATTAAACACTAAATTAATTCATATCTTAAGCAGTGTTACATTGTGGCAAGTGCCATGAAACTTCAAATCTTGTATAGTAGGAATGCACCGATACCATTTTTTTTTTTTTTTTTGGAATACGAGTACGAGTACTTGCATTTCAGTACTTGCCGATACCGATACCGAGTACTTAATAAAAAAACATGATTTAAATTTACAGGTAACAGCTTTAGTCATATAATTTAACAAAAAAACAAAGGACTAGTTTTCCAGTTTGTTGTAAACTCTGCCTCTTTGGACAACACAAGAGGCATTAACCCCTTACACGCCGCTCAAAAAGATACATTTCTCAGACCGTGGTATCGAATCCAGGTATCGGGGGACTTTTAACGAGTACTTTAGAAAATGTGGTATCGAGGCCGATACCAGTATCGGTATCGGTGCATCCCTATTGTATAGGCTAGCCAACTTGCTTGCATTGTTCTAGATTTTCAGTGCCATTCAAAACTAGGGCTGTCACGATTATGAAATTTGGTTGACAGTTAATTTTCTGATAAATTATGACGATTAATTGCCTGTTTTATTGCTACCTGTATGACATTTAATTCTTATAATTTTTTTGTGATTATTTAAATTAAATATTTTGCAAGTTTTACCTGGCAGTAAATATTAATACACATAACACATATTTAAAAATACTTATTTAATGAATATATTTTTCAAAACTTAAATAGTAGCCAATCCTACTAAGGTCATATTAGTACTGGATCACGTGTCTGGAAATGTATGTTTTACCTGGCAGTTTATACTGCTGATCAAAGCATTTTTTTAAATGCTTTTGTTCACTGTATTAAATGGTTTTGCAATGTTTCGCGTTACCCTGTCAGTTAATTCAATTCAATTTTATTTATATAGTGCTTTTCACAATTGTTAATTGTTGCAAAGCAGCTTTACATGAGTAGATGTAGAGGAGAACGCTGAAAATCAATAGATAGTATAAGAAGTAGAATATAGCGGCTAAGGATAAACCGTACAAGCGAGCGTATTAATAATGTAACGTATACGTAAAGTGCTAAGTTAAGCCAAAGTTGGCTGACTCTCCCTGGGACTAAAAAACCCCCTTAGGAGAAAACCCGGTGGGAAAAACTCCTAGAAGGACAAAAATCCCTAGGGAGAAATTAATATATATTTACATATATAGACACGGTAGGGATAGGAAGCGGGTAAGCGGATTAAACTGGTTCAGCCGGTGGTCGTTGGTCGCGCATCGGTTGAAGGACAGCCAGTAGATCAGTGGTGCGATGACCCTTCACAGCTACAGGAACTGGGTCTGTTTGTCTCATTGTCCTCGGGGTCGAGGACGAGACAGGGAGACAAAAACAGAATTCTATTAGCTTACAGTATAGTGGTTTAATTCAGCTCGGTTCCAGACAGGCTAACTATTGCGGCAAGAGTAAATTACCCATATGAGTTATGTGAGTGCTTTGTTCTAGACAAAATAACTTAAGGAGTTAAGGAGCGCCATCTGATACTGTCTCGTGTATACAGGCGCTGTAGCTCCCCCTTGTGTTTTTTAGAGACATGTGCAATCATTGCGGTGATCTGAAATCATTGCGATGAGGTCAAACAATCGCGATAAGACAATTATTTAATCATTGTGACAGCACTATTCATAACAGAGATGTTTTCTGCTATAAACAGACATGCACATCTGGATATAGCATAACAATGTAAATGATGTCAAGGGGTTTCACTGTGTGATTGCTTAATATCCTCTCTTGTTATTTTAACAAAACCAATTGTGTGATACTTGAAAATGATCAGCGACCTGCAAAAACTTTCTTGAGGACACAATCGGGTGCATTATTAAGCTTTAAAGTGAGTCATAGTGTGAGTCATTGTGCTGACTCCATTCAAACAGATAATCATTAAGTTACCGTATCTCCTTTTTGTTCGGATGAACAAAGTAAGTCATGCGGGTTTGCAACGACAGGAGGATGAGTAAATGATGACAGAATTTGTATTATGGTTAAACTGTTCCTTCGCATTGAATGCGATGTATTATATCCAATATATCCGGCAAACATAAAAAAGATGCATGCACCAATTGGATGATGATGAAGTCCTGCAAACACTACAGTGAATGGCCTTGTGTTTTATTCCATATCAAGTGTTGTCAGGCCCCATTATCAAAGATTTGACAAATTGCTCTCAAAGCACCTTCTTGAATGATGGGTTTCCTATAAAACCAGACTGAAGCGTGCAGTCTGCGTATAAATATTTTGAGCCTTTCAATACGTGTCCTGGTTTTGTTTACTCAAAGTCAAACGGGCCTTGAAAACCCGATTGTAAGAGGACTGCCCAGTAATTAAGTGTCATGGGTGAATTAGTTTTTTTCCTACTTTCAAAGCTGTGACAGATTTGAGAACAGAAGAGGACTGTGGAATATCCTCTCATGGAAAAGAAAGTTGGGTATTGTAGTTGCTTTGTTTGATTATCCAGGGACATATCAAAAGATAGACCTTTAATAAACCCGGTTTGAAGTCTTTATACCCTGTCTTTTACATTAATAATGAACTCTTCTTTTGGTTCATTAAGTTTTATAAACTAAAATGGATAGATTTTAGTTTAAAGCATTAGTTCAACTAATAATAAGAATCTGTTATCTTTTCCTCACTTCGTTCTATACTTCGATGACGTTCTTTTTTTCTGCAGATCATGAAAGATGATATTTTAGTTTTTCCCCATATACTGAAATTGACTGGAAATCAAATTAATCTTTATGACCTCTGATTCATCTGAAGCAATACAATAATTACTGTATAAATAAATGTCAATTTAAGAAGTTTAAAATTTAAATACTTTACAAAAGTTACATCTATAACAGCAGACCACATTGTTTCTTGTCTCACAGTCAGTAAGAAAGTCAAGACACAATGGTAAGTAAATGATGAGAATATACAGACTAAAACAATTCTTGTTGTAAGTTTACTATTTAAGATGTAGCAAAAATTTTATGTAATTAAGTATGACAGCAGGCATAGCAGATAATAGGTGGAAGAAGGAAATGTCAATGTGTTTCCTGGTGTTTCTAAGCTATAGTGCCTTTGGGTAAAGGCTAAATGTGGTTGATATTGGATTCATTCTGCATTGATATGGGTTGTCTGCGCCTTACAGTACTTGGTGAATCTGAATAGGTTTCTTCCACCGATGATTTTCATGTTGAAATGAAAACGAATTAGACAGAGTCTGGGTGCTTTCACATTCTGGCAGAAAACCAAAGCAATCAAAAAGTCAAAGAGCTGAATAGTCTCTCCCATTAGGGCTATCGTCATAAAGTCTGGTGAACATTGCAGCTTATTCTGCACAACTTACATAGGAAGGTTCTTTCTTAATGACATGTAGAGAAACAGTTTATTTAGTTTTAATCTAAAATAGATGATGATTCTATGATCATGAGTCTTTGTTCACTCAGAAACGTCCGTTAACAATCTCCAAACAATTAGTTGTTCCTCAAAATCTGTATTTTCATCTGATTCAGGCTCAAATATATAAGGTCTGTTTACTAATGTGAGCTACTGACTTGAGCCTCAGAGCAGAGCCAATCAGAGCAGAGCTCAACATTATTATTCATGACCTTTCCAAATGGGCAAAAATAGATAATTTCATTCAAAGGACAAATCCTAATGTTGTATATGGACATGTATAACATTTCTGGATTATTTTTGCACTTAATAAAGTTATACCTTCTATGTAAATATTAAAGAACAATTTAACCTCTCGACGTGCACTAGTTCGTGTGCGGGATGATGTCAATTTTTTAACACTGCTAACAATATCTATATAGCCTACTGTCTACAAACATTAATAATTTTAACATTACTATACATCGTTTAAAAGGTCTACGGGTTTAGCATCAGTGTATGGTCTCTGTTTTGAGATACAGATGCTCTAGCATCATAAATGTAGTATTTTGTGACAGAAGTCCAGATGACAACATGCAAAATTTAAACAGGACTTCTTACCTTTGTGTTGATATGATGATGGCGAGTCAAATCCAGTCTGTTTCAGATGTGTGAATAACTCATGAAAAACATCTTATAGAATACATCCAATGACCATTTTTTCCACAAATGTGTATAATCCGTGAAATATAGATATATATTCTGTTGTTTACATCAGATTTTGCATGAACATCTTGTAACAGAATATAATATACAATCTGAGGACTGTATATGAGATTACACTTTAGGTTCAGGCAAACACATAAACCCGCGGTCAAATTTTGTTTCTAAAAGTAGGCGGGAGTAAAATTCATAATATCCAAACAGCGCTGTCAAATATCATGACGTCTTCTGACTCGCTCGTTCCTCCAATGACTTCATGGAAAATATTGATAGACAAAACGTGTAGCCAATTAGATAACAAATCCAACGATCTTTGTGTGAAGTTTTATTTCCTGGTGTGGAAACTGCTTTTTATACGCTTACATAAGGATAAATAATAATAAGAACGAATGTGTATGAATGTAAACAAAGACTTTTATTTTGGGGCTGACTGGCACTTAGAAAAGGCACTAGTCTTACAAAAACCCTCGCAAGAACCTCATCTCTGGTCCTATTGACTCCAAACTAGGGCTGTCAAAATTGCTCAAAAATGACGTTCGAATATTCTCCCTAAAAAACCCACGAATATTCGAACTATTCGAATATCTGGTTGCCCATTTTTTCAACGACGTTAACGACGTTTAACAACGCATTACTTCAATAACAGGACAAATTAATATAAAGAGACATAACTACTTCTATAGGTAGTCTATTTAAGTTTAAACATATTTGACAACGTATATTACATACACAAAACAAGTAAATTAAGATATGGTACCTCGGTTACATTGCTTGACAAAACTCCCTGATGCCTGCTCCATCCACGACACTGATCGGTCTCATGTCCTTACAAATGAACGAAATTAATTTCTCCGTTATGACCTCTTGTTGTGTTGCAGACAAATAGCTTGTGGCGGGCGATGCAAAGTAAGTGTTAAGACGTGACTGTTTAGCTGGAGTTCCACAATTGTGGTCTCGTACATACTGCAAACTTTCAGGAGTGACAACCGCATTTAAATGTGAAAATATGATGATTGACACGGAGATAACCATAGCAACGGTCTGCCGTCTCACATGCTTATCACTCACAGCTTTGATGAAAATAATTTAACAGCATTATGTTTTGCAATTAACCTCCGTCGTGTCGTTCTGTATTGTATGCATTTGTGAGGCTGCGCGCCCTCTTGCAGTGTTGCCAGCTCCTCGTCTTTTTTGTACTCACATACCATTTTAGCGCTTAACCGTTTATGGCTTTTGGCTCATGAAGCGATCAAGTTTTTGGTGTTGTTAAAATGTGAAGGTGCCTGTCCCAATATTTTGATCTTTGAGGTAAAGCGTTTGGATTTATTTTGGTTTATTATTGGATTTTTCTTGTTCGCTGTTTTTTTAGTGCAAGATCTGGCAACACTAGTCAGCAAACGCTTGTGCCTCTGTCATTCTTTTTACCGCGCATACAGAAGACTTTTCCCCCTTGTAATAATTTATTTCTTCAGAAGAGAGACCTGTCATGTTCATGATGCACGTTTAAACACTTTATTAACTAGTTGTTCATTTCAGTTATGTAGGCTACACACTATGCAAAGTTTCTGTAAACGCGGTTGTCACTGCAGTTTGCGGGAGTTAATGCGGTTGTAGAATGCGATTGTCAGTCCCATAAATTACTTTCAATTTCTGCCATCTTCCATGCAAGACGCGTCAACTTTTAACAGTGACAGACAGTGTGACTACTGTGACCTGTCCCTGAACCAGGCGCATTAGTGTGCCCACTTACAAAGCAGACAGCCATGCCTCTACTACCGCGGGCTTAAAAAAAAAAAAAAAATTATTCGAATATTAATTTTCATATTCGAAATTCGTTTTTTTTTACTATTCGAATATATATTCGAATTTAGAATATTCGTTGACAGCCCTACTCCAAACGTGAAACATAACTTCTTAAAACTTGTGGCTTTGGGATCATTGCATTTCTAGGTTTCACACACATATTTATCATTAAGGTTTGTAGTAATAAAAAGATGTTATGCAATAAGTTGTATTTCAGTTGTACTTTTCAGTTGTACTTCAGCCTCTCTAACTTTTTTCATTTTTAACTTAAAGTAATTTTGAAACCTGGAAAATGAAGCTCAAAGTGTCTAATGATACCATAGTTATGCTTATACTCTAAATGGTTTAGTAAAGACAACCCTTTTAGTGAAACTAGGTCTTTTCATGACACGTTTAATAAATTTTCCTTCAGTTAGATGGACAAACAATGTATGCGTTATATAAAGTAAAAAAGTTGATATTAAACCGTTCATAACACATGCTGTTTCTGCGTATCTGATGAGTAGTATAACATCCTTCATATCTCAGAAGAGTCTTTAGTTTTATCAGATCTATAAAAGACAGATTAGCTTTACCGATTCTCTCCAATAGGTTACAAAAAATTGGGAAGGATGAGTTACGAACTGCGGGAGGAGCGAGTCACGACTCATGCAACACTGACTGGATAACTTATGATTCACTACATGTTTGTGTCATGTATATAATAACACAGAAGTTTTACTCACCGCATTCAACTCATGATCCGGTTGGGACTTTTCAATGAAATCTAGCGTTAAACAAACACACACACAAAACTCTGCTGCTACCCCGGATAAACAATCCATATCCATTGTTTCTATAATGCTGGCTTTCTTCTCCTTACATCCAAAACACACTTCCTCTTTTGAGCCATTGTTGAGTTTTGATATAAAATAAAGCTGTCGTGTGAAGTGATGCCTGTAACTTCGCGTCCTCTGTTCTCGCTCTCCTGCTGATTGACGCATTGGTGTGGTTTTCTGGGGGAAGTGCCCATAAAAATAATGATACGTAGCTTACCCCTGAAACGTCAACTGGATTTGTATTCGAAAAAAAAAATTCAGAAACTTGTACGAACCCTGGCGGACTGCATTCAGCACAGAAATACTCTGTAACATGTCCACCTGCTTTTTTGACACTTTGCATTTGTTTAGCATTAGGAAACAACTCTTAAACTGTGTTCATAAGTCAGAATGCATGAAATACCATTGAACCTCCCCTTTAACTTATTTACGGTAAGTTTGTGTCATTAATAGAAGTTAGAAGAAATAAAAAAACAACAACAACTAAAGAAGCATTGTTTGTGCTGTTGAAATCAAGACAATTCCCACTTCATCTAGCTCTCCTAGTGGTTTCTTTATGAGACATGTCCCTCATGTTTTATACACAGTCTGAGAGATGACTCTAACTTTCAAGCGCACTGATACATCCCTAAATCTGCCTGTACCAGAAATTGGCCCTTCTCAGCTTTAATACCCACCTTCCTTACCCAATCATGACTGTAATACAGCTAAACTCAGCAAGCACTTGAGACCCGCCTTTGCAAACCCAGCCGTCACACCATCCTCGCCCTATCTACCCCTCGTGGATCACTTGTGACTGACTCAGATGCAAGCTGTTTGCCGCACTTTGCAGACAATAGCACATGCAATCCCAGCAATGTGAGAACAACTCGAGCGATTGCTCCTTGAAGTGCACTTCTTGTCGGCACATGACCAACTTTAGGCTTATTATTAGGTTTTTCGAATGGCTCTCAAAAAAACTCAGTTGTCAGTCTGTGCAGCGCTGCGTGCACTCGAATGCATGTGTTCGTCATCAGACTGCGTGCACTGAACCGCGACAGTTCGGGATGAATACACGTACCGTTACACCCCTATTTGAAACATATCTGTATGAATACACTGGCTAAATTGAAAACTAACTGAATTATTTTAGGGACAGTCGACAACAACACTGTCGAATACTAATAAAAAGATGAGATGCCGCACACTACCGGTACTAGCACAAATATTTATTCATTAACACAGTTTCGGTACACTGACGAAGCCTGATGAAGGTCAGTGGACTGAAATGATGTGTGTTTATTAATACATCTCTGTGCAAGTATCGGTTATGTGTGGCATCTCATCCTTTTCTGGAAGACAAAAGAAGACATTAGGAATTATGTTTCTGACTTAGCCCTTTCATCCCGGGATATGTCCCGTGACCGTTTGATTGTGGTTCATTTACACATGCAACTGCATGCATTCACACACATCGCATAAAGATCCCGTATATAGACATGTGACATCAGGAAGTAACATGTAATGTAATTGGATTATTTTCCACAGCATCTGAAGTTTGCTTATGATCTGCAATTTCTTTCTTGGGAAACCAAACCTGTGCATTCTGATTCGATAACTAAACTAGCGCATTGGCATAACGTTCGGTTAAAATATACTATGGGTTTGATCAGTAAGTCCTTATTGATATAAAATCACTGTTAGTTTGACAGGGTTCCCAGGGGTCCTTGAAAGTTTGTGAATCTGAGGGGAAATTCAAGGCCCTGGGAAGTTTTTGAAAATATATACATGCATAGATAAAGGTCATTGAAAGTGCTTGAATATATTTCATGCAAGAAGTTTTCTGGGGAAAAAATCCATATTATTCCCTGTGTAGCGTAAGATAATATCATACAAATTCTAGACACATGCTAAACTGTTTGCTTTAGATGCTTATATGTTCTGTATGGGAATGTTGATTCATACCAAAATGTTTTTTTTTCCATAGTTGTGTTTACGTCTCAGGTTATGTATGTAACTGTTGTTCCCTGAGAAGGGAACGAGGCGCTGCGTCTCCCTTGCCATACTTCCTGCCACAATCCCTGTAACACCGTCTTTGGCAATATTTTAGATAGCGATATACTTCCTGGCTCCCACGTCACCCTGTCTTTGTCGTTAAGCTTCACTATTGGTTGAATTTGATATACACATTCAGACGCACTTACCCCTGGAGGCGTCCCCAAAGTGTCACCGCAGTGATGCAGCACGAGTTCCCTCAAAAGGGAACTGTAACAATGTATCTTAAAAGGAAACACAATGTAACCTTGCTCTCACTTGAAATGTGTCCCCACGTTTAGTCCTTGAATTTGAGGGTATTGCACCTGGAAAGTCCTTGAAAGGTCCTTGAATTTAAAGTTAACTAAGGTGTGGGAACCCTGGTTTGAGTCGTATATGACATCATGCACTTGAAAAAAGCAAAACACGTGTAACATAATCAATATACATATTCTTTATTATCATGAAAATACCAGAAAAGGTTTGAAGAACAGCAATATAAATATATGCTTAAGCTATTTCCTGGAAACTCGGGACAATCACAATCGGGCACTGTTCAAGGCAACCATGCCTAATGTTAGTATAACCTATGTCATTGTAATGGCATGTGTGTCATCACTACGACTCACACCTTATGAAATTGTTTCACACAGGGCACGTTCCAGGACTGATCCTGGCAATGTTAGGTCCACATTCCAGAATCGATCCGAGGATAAATCCTGGGCTGTGTTTGCATTCAGACAGAAGGCACTCTAGCAATTCTGTGACAATTTTCTGGGATAAACCCTTTGTGTGAAAGACAGCATTCCCTGTTCACTTTCATTGTATGGACAAAAAGTATGTTTCAGAATGTCTCTTCTCATGTTTTATACAACAAAGAGCTTTACACTAGACGATTGTGTGAATCGTCTTGTGAATCGTAAATAACTAAGCATCTGTACTGTAATATTCATGCAAAGTTATGAATGCCGAGATGAGAAAAGCTGTGATTTTTCTTTTCTTTAAGTTCTTCTTTTTGCATTAAGCAGTAGTTGTGATTTTGCAGCTATACATTTATGCTGACCGTGATTTCCCAAGCACAGAGAGCTCTCTGATGTCTGTCAGGTTTTTCCTGCCTGACTAAAAAGAACAGTGTAAAGTGTGAGAGGAGGAAAGGGAGAGAAAACCACGAGGAGGGGGCGTTTGCTATTTCTTTCGACAAGTCTTGTGCTCTGTTGAACTCACCTGAAATTCAACCCTTGTGGGAAACTGCATCCTTAGGTGTGCACTTAGTGCGTGATAAAAATCTCTTTCCTAAAAAAAACGACAAGCCTCAAATCCCTAAACCCACAATTTACACCCCATGAACGTCACACATCATACAAGAGAGTTTTATAAATATCTGAAATGACTCAAATGTCTGCACTTTCTTGTCATCTGTGAACTTTTCACCTCGCAGTCGTTAAATAATTTCGCTGTAACAACATCAGATTAGAGAAGAAGATTAGATCCATTTTTCGCTTACCATCAATGGAAAACATTTGAGGAGGTAAATCTCACAGATATACTTTGTGGTTTTAGTTCTTTCCATATAGACAAGTGTTTTTCACATCTCTGTTATAATTAAAGCAAATGACCTACTTTTTTCAGCTAACTTGATTGTCCTCTGAGAAAAGTAATCTTATCTATATAAGAATTTCTGTGATTCTGGTATTATTATACATGTTTGCAACACTTATCATTTAGACGTTACCGCTTACTGAATATCAGCATTTTTAACAAGTTGTCTCATGCAAAGAAAACATGCAATGTGTGCTGGTGTCGCAAGTACGGTATGAGATTTTCACCGTATGATAATCGTCTTTGAAAAATTATGGTTTCATATGCTATTTAACTATTTTTATTAGTATCATTAGATACAATGACCCTTAAATAAATGAAAACAGATAGGGTTTGGGGGTTGAACATATGAATTATTATATCAACATTTTTAATATTAATAAAAAATGGTATGAGTCTACTTTTTGAAAAAATAAATAAATAAAGCTGAATTCACATCTCACATTTTAACAAAATAAGGAATAAGTTGTTTCTCTTTAGATTAGACAAAAATAAACCAAACTGTCCTTTCTCTAAAACAGCATAAATGAGAGAAAAAAACGTGCAGGGCCATTTTCGGATAGCATACAAATAATTTAAAACATTCATGGGCAAACAAGCTGGCTATCATATGAAAGCTATCGCCATCACAATATCTCTGACTAGGGATGCACCGAAATGAAAATTCTTGGCCAAAACCGAAAAAGAGGAGACCAAGGCCGAAAACTGAAACACAGAAAGAAATTATGCCAATTATTACTGTAGTATCATTGCATTTATGGCTATGACTGTTTACTAACTTTACTAGGGGTGTGACAGATCATAAAACTCACGGTTCGGATCACATTACAGTTTTTAAGGCAGGGATCGGATTATTTTTCGGATCAGCAAAAAAGTGGTGTGAAAAATAAAGAAATTACGAACATAAAAATAAAAAACAAAGTTTACACATTAATAAGGTCTGAAATTAGCATTGGGTACAGAAATCATATTAAATGAATCATATAATCATTTATTATATAAATTAAATATAATTTTTTTTTTTAGAGCTACAGAAGTGATTTTCTCTGTCTTGTCTAATGTTGTTTGTTTAACATTAATGACACAGACTTAAGTAGGTTAATTGAGGTTACTGTCTCTTTTAGAGCCCGACCGATACGCATTTTTTTGGGCCGATGCCGATACAGATATTAGGGAGTAAAAAAACACCCGATAACGATATATCGGCCGATATTCTTTGTGTATATTATAGTACAGTACACACATACTACAGTATATTATACTACAGCAGGCTACTGTACATATAATACACTATATACATTAACAGAATATACTATATATAAATACTTTTTTTGCAATGATCACTCACAAATGTGGTGATCAAACACTTAAAATGACGTGACAAAGATATGTATTATAGGCAGGTTTTACAAGTTAACAATAAACTTTATTATCCAAAATGATTCTGACATAAGTGCACAAAACAGTAAACTTGACTAATTATAAATAACTTTTAAACACAAACAATACAAAATACATATAACTTAAATGATTGTCAGTTTTGACGAGAATAATGTTATATTGGGCTTATTTTGAAAATGGAAACTTATAAAGTCATTTTTTATTAGCTTTACAATAAGTTATGTGCTTCACAAATTAATTAGAAACGTACTGTTAAGACGACAATGCTTGACTTGCTGACAACATAATGATGTAGGCTTATGTTTAATGTACTGCACAACGTTTTTATAACACGAACCCACAGTGTTCTGCCGGGACTTTAAACTTTTATAAAACTAAAGCGTCTTATCTCCGCCGCTTTAATTTAGCGAGGGTGTAAAGTTGCGCGAGCTTATTTAATCAATTGCTTTGAAATGAGCATGTTCAGTAACAGCACAAGCAGCTGTACTCCCACAGACTGCGCGGCAGTTAAAGCGCGTCCTTTCTCCGCCTCACGTCATTTCTTCCACTTGCGTTTTAAATAACTCGCAAGTGGACAAAAGAGACGGATTAAAAACACCAAATGTAAACCGGAATGTGTCTTTCTCGCCAACTTATAATCCAATCGACCAAAGCGCGTCTTAATACCAAGTGTAAAATGTTGTGAAGAAACCGCGTGACTGCCACCACCTGAACTGAGGGACTGACAGAAGTGAAGGGGGGTTGGCTGGTGTCACTACAGTGAGTGACCTGGGTCACCATTAGCAACCAGTAGGGCGCACTCTGCTGGACAAACAAGTACTTACATCTTTCAAAAGCATTTAATGTCTTCTGTAACGAACGTTCATATCGGCTTCATATCTGCGGCTTATACGCCGATACAGATATATCTGCGACAGGCTCATATCGGCCGATAAAATCGGCAAAACGATAAATCGGTCGGGCTCTAGTCTCTTTAAGAACAAATAAGCACAGACACACACACAAACATAAACAAATGTTTTTAATAGAAAAATAATATTTTGGAGATCATTTAGTTTGTATGTGGCTTGTCAAGAACAGAAAAATGTTACGTTTGTTTGCTTTCTTGAAACTTGTCTCTCCATGTATGCACTACTGAGGGCACTTAAACGCGCGCACACACACAGACGGAGGGCGAATTCCAAACAGCGCAGTTAACAGTTGCTTCACATAAAAAACATGACGTTGTTTTTAATTGCTCTATTCCCCAAATGTATGTTAATGGACTGTTCTGTAGTTTATTAAAAGCTTATTAATTCTAAAAGTGTCACATGTCCATATTGCACGAAAATATGTTCAGCCCCTCCTTCCGAAGCTTCGAATATTCGATTTGATTTCTACTAGAGCTTCGAAGCTCAAAAAATGGTATTCAGAACAGCCCTAGCATTATCGTGTTTCGTTAGCACATCCTCATGCTTTCTGGCATTGTGCCTTAACTTGAATTTTTTGACAATCTTAACTTTGATTTTTACTTTACATTTATATATAAGACTTGCAACTTCATTGAAACAATATTTGAAACTTGTTGCTAGACTTTTTTTTACTGATTCTCGAACTAGCAAATTGCTGAAGGGCGTTCTGGGTTGAGCGAGCGGTGCTGAGCGTATTGAGCGTTTGGAGCTGATTTTCTGGAAAGCCGCTCTGCACTCTGATGGTAAAATTAACACACAGTTCAATGCTACGCTCCTGCTACGCTACGCTCTGCTCACATGCTCTGATGCACTTGGTTCACATGACGCAACATATTTTGAAGTCCCGCCCCTCGGAAGAGCAGTCACGAGCCGCCACTGGCAACCAGGTAACTTACTTTTTTAAGTTGAGCCAACAAATAATTTTTAGAGTGTACTCAAAGGTACACTGTGCATTCCCACGGCTCCTCCACAGAAACCGCGGGACCCAACAAGGATTCTTGCGTCGTGGGATAATATCTAAGAATTAAAAACGGTAGCGGTTGAAACTCTGGTGTACTTTGGACAGTGGCATGTGGTCTGACAATAGTCCAATCCAGATATCCTTTGACGAATGGCGAATCTGCACTTTACTCATTCTAGCTGACCACCCGCTCTGAGGAGATGTTCCCTACTGAGGATAGGGAATAAAGAATCCTATGCAGATATCGGATGAACACAGAGTGAATTAAGCAGAAGTGGATGGGTGCGGAATGGAATCTTGCGGGACAGTCCTGCACAGACCTCTACTCAATGGCCTTTAAAAAAATAAGCAGCTCACATATCATGACTGTTAAAAATACTTGTCCACATAAAGTTGTTAAATACAGAGTTTAGTAACCTCCGCTTAAATAGAGGTTAAAAACCTCTGTCTTAAATTGTGGGTGACAACAGAAATGTCTTTGGGTAGAAAATTGGTTTGATTTGGAGAACTTCAAAAACACCCCACTTTCCCGCGAGGTCACCGTCCAGGCCAGGAAATGAGAAAGTGGGCTCCTGATGTCATTGCCGAACCCCTGGGTGGAATGTCGGGTCATATCAGGGGCTCTCTGGGTAGATCAGAGATCAGGCCTGTTTACATTTCAACTCAGGATATTTCTATCATCCTGGCCAAACTTCTCTACATTCCCAGGCTCCTCGCTCACAGCTCTGAAAAGGAGCACAAGCCCTCTCTTTTTCTCCCTTCCTCCGTGCTCTCCCCCTTCCTGCAGTTTTTCTTTCTGTGCCTCCAGGGAAGTCCGAGTACAAATTCAGCATAGGGAAAAAGTATGTTTCATGTATTTTTTAATAATATTTTTGTATCGTAATGAGATAAAGTCAGAAAAGAGAGTTAGCTAGTTGGAAGTATTGGAAGTAAGACATCTCCAAGACATGGACTCTACAGCTCAAACATTCAACTTGTCTTTAGCCTGTAGTGTGTTGAAAAAGACCACAAGTTCTCAATTTAGTTGCTTGATTTGGTGTGTCAACAGAAGTCATGCTTAACATGTTGACATTTATTTTCATTTAATGGAACAAGGCAGGATGGCTATAATGCTGGCACATGAGTGCTGTAAGGAATGAGATCTCTTAATTTTGTGAATAACCTGTTCTTAAACCTTTTAGTTCATAAATTGTAGTATCTTATTTACCTTTTGACCAAACTTTATGACCTCTGGCAGCTTTGTCTCTTATAGTAAAATGTAAGTCTGAGGGGCTGTTTACACTTGGTTTTAAGATGTGTTTTCATCGATCGGATCACAAGTGGACGAGAGAGACACATTACGTTTACACCTGGTATTTAAATCCGTCTCTTTTGTCCACTTTCGACCGCATCTGTCCTGAATACTGTGAGGGGGTGGTCTGTGAGACGGTGGGCGAGTCTCTCTGCTGTCATTCAAACGCGAGCGGGAGTAATGACGAGTTTATATGGACGCAAACTAATATTATGTCGGAGCCCGCTGCTTGTTTAGCAAGTATACATGCTGCACAGTGTTTTGTATGTTTATTTGTTGGAGCTTTCTCTGAATTTTCAGCGCAATTGATGAAATAGGATCGCGCAACTTTCACGCTTTCAAAACGAAACTACGCAGTAGTTTTATCAATTAAAGGCTAAAAATAGCGCTGTTCACCGTATGTTCACGTCAGAAGTAAAAAAAAGACGTAAAACTTGTGTTTAATACCTCAGATTAGATAAATGGGCGGAGAGAAGGCGGTCGCGTGTGGCTGTTCGAACACATTCAACCACATTGCGTTCCGCAACTCCAAAGCGATCCGATCGAAAGTGGTTTCGACTACCTCTGAATGTGGTTGAAAGTGGTCGAAAGTGGACGCGTTCAAAACGTTTTGAACACCGTTTACACCTGGCATTAACGTCATCCACTTGTGATCCGATCGACGAAAACGCATGTTAATGCCAAGTGTAAACAGCCTCTCAGTGGAACTTTACTTCCGGTTTCTGTTTGTTTAATGGTCTGGCTAGTTGCTAAACTAAACTCTTGAACCAGTACCTCATCAAAAATAACAAATGTTTTGGTTTCCTAAAGACGAGGGCAGACGGCGAATATGGATCACTGCTATGTGAAGGGAGGTTTGGCAGCCGATCTGTAGTTAAGATTGTATACATTATATAGTACACATTTTACACAATAACGTTAGCTAAGTGTACACTGTAAAAAAAAAATTTGTAATTATGCAGCTGGTTGCCAGTAACTTACTGTAGAAGATAAAGACTGAAAGTGTTTCATGTTCATTTAACTTTTAACAAACTGTTGCCAGTACATAACATAAATGTAAAATCTACAGTAAGTTACTGGCAGCTAGTTGCCAATAATACCCAGTAATACTGTAATTTATACAGAAAGTTTTTACAGTGTAGTTTTTAATATGATTTAGCTATGATTTGAATTTAGGTAATCCAGTACTTGTTGTTTTTGTTTTGATTGTTATCAGAAATAAACTACTCTAAAAGGACTTTATTGTTATTGATTCTTAGCAGAGGTTACCGGAAGTTAAGTTTGTTTCATGAAAGCCGTTTATGTTGTTAGTGCTGAAACCGTCTATAGTCTAAAGCAGTGGCTCCAAACTTTTCCGGCGTGTGGCCCCCCTTGTGTACGGTGCATTCCTTTGCGGCCCCCCAAAGAAAATTTGTGACAAAAACTGTTATAAAACTCAACATTTTAATAAAAAAAACATTCAATTATACAAAAAAGTAGTGATTTTGGTTAGTAGCCTTATTTTTTTAGGTTTAATTACACAGAATTCATGATGAATTAATGTATTTCATAAAATATCATAAAACTGGGGCCCCCCTAACACCATCTTGCGGCCCCCAGTTTGAAAACCACTGTGTGAGGATATAACAAGGAGATGAACCCAATCGCAGACGTAGACACAAAATAGGAATTTATTAAACAAACAGGGAAAACAAAACCCACGAGGGGGTAAAACAAGAAGATGAGGGAAACACTAAACTAACATTAAACTAACAATAAACTTCACACTACATATAACAGACTAGACTAGATATTCATAAATACTCACAAATGTAAAACAGGAACACGATGAGGCATGCAACAAGGATTCAACAAGATGCACGAGCCCAGAACAGCAAACACAAGGACAATAAATAGGGAGAACTAATGAGGGACACAGCTGAAATCAATAACAAGTAAGGGAGCGGGTAAAAATTGATGAGACCCGGGAAATGCGTGGTCAGAATAATTCAATACTAAAACCACGCATTTCCCACATAGAACATGATACTGCCAGGACCCCGAACACAAAGACTAGATATAATTAAACACATGATTTTGACGGATCCTGACACACTGGTCCTATTGTGCATAGGCTTAGAATAAGCGGGGGACACGTACGACATGCCCCCCACTTTAAAAGAAAGATAATTCTGTCCCCCTCACTTTTCAATTTGCCGCCACAATTACCGCCCATGTATTTTTGTTTGTTACTTATCGCGAAGTGAGCATTATAAGGCGAATCATTTTCAAGCATGCGTGTCTGGTTGAGCTTTAAAGTTCAAGGATGGGAGCAGGAACAGCGTAGACAAGCGATCATTTTACATGCTTTCAGGTATTGCCAATTTAAATATTTAAGCACAAAAAGACGCAAAACAGATTGACTCACACGCTGTTTGAAATTATGTGACTGCACCCCTCTGAAGCATGTGGCCGTAATGCTGCATCTCAGAGCTTTAGAGTGCTAACTGAGTTCATGTTTTCTTGCGTGTAGGTTGACATATTTCAATTCAATTTTATTTATAGAGCGCTTTAATAATTGTTAATTGTTTCAAAGCAACCTTACATTAATAGATGTAGGAAAAGCATAGAAAAGCAAGCGTAGTAATAATGTAACGTATACAGTAAAGTAGTAAGTTAAGCCAAAGGTGGCGGACTCTCTAGGGGATGAAAAAAACCCTAGTAGAAAAACCCTCCTGGCTAGTAGAAAAACCCCTGAGATAAATACATATATATTTATCTCGTTGAAGGACGGTCAGTAGATCAGTGGTGTGATGACCTTCACAACAGCAGGGACTGGATCTGTTTGTTTCATTGTCCTTGGGGTTGAGGATGAGACAGGGAGAGAGAAACAGAATCCTATTAGCGTAGGGGCCGTTTGCATGTAATGCAAGTGTCATACAGTATTGTGGTTTAAGTCAGCACTGTTTCAGACAGGCTAACTATTGCGGCATAAGTATATTACCCAGATGAGTTATGTGAGTGCTTTGTTCTAGACAAACTAACTATTGCGGGATAAGTACATTTACTGGACATTTTATGCGAATGCTTTGTTAAAGAAGAATGTCTTAAGTTTAGATTTAAATTGATTGATTTACTTGATTTAATTAATTGATTTACTTAAAACAAAAAATGCTGTGATTCTCCTTGTAAACACAATCTGTTTTAAGTGAATGTAAGTAGAATTTGGGATCTGTGCACATACTGTACTCTGTTTCTAATGTTAATCAAACAACAGACAAAGAAAAAAGCATTCATGAGCCAATTCTACTGATCTACTGAACCCACTGATCTATAAAAGCGACGGGATTGAGTATAGAACGCTATCTATCTATCTATCTATCTATCTATCTATCCATCCATCCATCCATCCATCCATCCATCCATCCATCCATCCATCCATCCATCCATCCATCCATATATATAAATTATACATTAATCTCAGATAGAGAAAAGATGCTCTGAACCAGATTTAGCTTCTAGCTAATTTCCATCTGTAGTCCTTAAAGGACAAGTTCGGTATTTTAGACTTAAAGCCCTGTTTTCAGATTGTTTATGGTGAAATAGAATGGTTTTGACTGAAATTTCAAAATTTTCGGCTGCCCTGAGAATTTTTGCGTGTTTGTGTTTCAGCTCAGACCTCTACAATGGGTTTAATGGTGCACTGGAACAATCCTTCCTAAAATGCATTAAACTTTCGATTACAAAGACGTGAAACTCACCGAGTGGTCAGGGGTGTTCACTGGTATGCTCACATAAAAATCACTGCAAAAGACGCATTCCAACAGGTTTTATCGTAGTTTTTACCAACTCCATTGACTTGTATTAGATGTGCTGTGAGGTACGGTATTACTCCGCGCCGGGAACTTTGTTTCTATTCTTGCAATTGGCAAAGGCGGATTAGCGCCACCACCTGGGCTGGAGTGTCTATTATTCAAGCTCTAAGCGGAAGAATGTACGGGTGTGAGCCGTTTGGAAAAATAGGTCCACAAGTTAACAACGAATGCTAAAACAGCTGTTGGAAAGCATCTTTTGCAGCGATTTTTGTGTGAGCATATCAGTGAACACCCCTGACCACTCGCTGAGTTTCACGTCTTTGTAAACGAAAGTTTAATGCATTTTAGGAAGGATTGTTCCAGTGCACCATTAAACCCATTGTAGAGGTCTGAGCTGAAACACAAACATGCGAAAATTCTCAGGACAGCCGCAAATGTCGAAATTTCAGTCAAAACCATTCTATTTCACCATAAACAATCTGAAAACAGGGCTTTAAGTCTAAAATACCGAACTTGTCCTTTAAGTGAATAAAGCATGACAACAGTCCATAAGTAGTGTAGATATCATCACAATGGTGTCTGGTGTTTTCCAGCGTGAACACATTTTTTGCAAACCCTAAAAGACCTTTTGAAGTTTCAACACACAGACTCCCAATAAACAACTGATTTAAACATTAATACTAAAGATCTGATACTGACCGAAACTTTACAATAGCAAAGCTGGAGTTTTTAAGTTCCCAGTGATATATTAGATGTTAAGAGTTCTTTATGGAACAATACAGCCAGAAATGGTTCTTTTGCACCTTTTTCTACATCAGAAAATTATATTTATTTTCTATTTATGTTTCATCATACTTCTCATGATGTTTTCCTGAATGAGAAGGGTTATGACAGACAAGCCTCTGTGTCTGGATATTCTAGGAAAATAAAGCGGTATCTTCAGCATTTTGTACACCGTATACTGAGAATACACTTTTAAAGATTCGGTGTTTGTTGTCACGGACTTGTATAATTTGGGGATTTTGTTTATTTGTTCTTTTGGTTGCCTGTCTAGTTAGCATTTATAGTTTATTTTTGAAAATGTGACAGTATAACCTTGCAAAAGTTCATAGCTCCTCTAATTTTCAACAATTCGTTGCTTGCAAGAAGTGCACATTTTTCTCTACAGCATCTACACACTGTGTCCTATATTCACAGAAGTATAAAATATGAAATATAGTGTTGACAGTTTTCTCCCAGTCCCCTGAGATTAACATGCTGACTTAAGAATCAGTTCATGCTTGAAACTGCTGTGAAACTTGTCTTGCCTGAGATCTTCTGAAACATTGAGAGAAAAAATAAATAAATAAAATACATAAATGAAAGTAGAAAATAATAGAAAACATTACAAAAAGGAATTATTGTGTGCTATTTGATAATAAAACTTGCATGCAGCTTAAATTGATACATTTAAGTTTTAAATAATGAATGGAATGGGTAGGAAATAGAAGTTCAAATTGGTTGCCATGTATTGCAAGTATTACTATTACTATTGACTAAAGAGAAGGGATTCAAACAAAACTCTGCCTAAATAATTAACTTTAACATGTAACATGTTCTGCAGTATTTGTCCCTCATGTTAATTGCTTATTGAAAACAAGTCTTTTATTTCCTTTACTATCAGAAAAGCTGATTTGGGTTATTTTGACAGTTTACTGTCTGATCCTGGTGTTACTAGTGGCCCAAATCTTGTCCACACCTTATTATCGGGTTATACATAGTTATTTAACGGCAAAATTATGATTTGTGCTGTTAGTAAATCTCTATAATCGCCAAAAACCCATTATAATCCCATTATGAGGGTGCATGTAAACGTGGTCACTGTGCCACAGTAACAGCTGCATACTATTATGACCCAACCTAAGACATGTTGTTATATAGTAGGACCAAAAAGCACTTTTATTAGTGTAATATTGTATATAAAATCTCATTTTAACTGAATAAAAAAAATACTGTAAAAGAACTGGATCACTGCATAAAGTCATTGGAGTTGCTCATCTCATTTCCTCTGTTTGACAGGATGTTAAAACCACATTCATCAGAGCACTTCTTGTCACACAGCCAAGAATATCTTCATATTTGGAAATAGGTCCCTGTAGTCAGATGGTTCGATTATAGGTCAGGGGATCAATTCCCAGAAAATACACATGCTGATAAAATGCATACATTAAATGCACTGCAGGCTGCTTTGGATAAAAGTGTCTGCCAAATACTCAAATGTCAACAAGGATTTACGTGTTTTCTATTAAAGTCTATGTGACCACAATTCTTAATAGCATCAATTATTTTATTTTTTTGCATTATGTTTAGAGAGTTAAACAGCTTCCCTTATATTATTACTTTTATTTAAAAATTAAATAATGTAATAAGCTACCATATCTCACAGCAAGTCGTGTTATAGTCACAATATTTTTAATTTTAATTGATTTGTGCTATTGACACGTTTTCCGCTGTTTTTCATGCCACTGGAGCACAAATGTGTTTTTTTTGTGACACGAATTTCTATAAACAGTTTCGTGTCTGTGGCACGATTTTCTTTATTGTGTTGTTTTTTTTTTCATTGTTTTTCCTATTTTTAAATCATTGTCGCTTGGGGTTAGGATTAGATTGGGGGTTGGCGTTAGAATATAATTTTATGCATTGTTTTTTTCGTCAACTTATATTCTTGCTATAGAGTTGGGGTTTGGACTAGGATGTCGCAGAAAGTGATTCTAACCCCAACCTCAAGCGACAATGGTTAAAAATTAGGAAAAAACTATGAGAAAACAAATTATAAAATGTCACGATAAAGAAAGTTGTGCCACAGACATGAAAAACTGTTTATAGTGCAGTGTTGTTTTCGTCAACGATGACAATAACGAAATGATTTCATTGACGCACCTATTTTTTATGACACTGACACGATGATGACTAGCTAAAAATGTCTCTAAGGTGACGAAAACATGACGAGACGCTTTCGGGTTTCGTTGACGAGACGAGACGGAACGAAAAGGATTATAAGTCTGACGTTCACAATGCATGTCATTTCTGCCAATTTTGCGTGAAATCTGTCTGTTTTTAGCTAAAAAGTATAAGCAATGCTGCCGCTTCCTATCCTTGTTTTGGCTACACCCACCACCCGGCTGCCACCATCTCGCGCACACGCACCAGATTTCACACAACAACCACACACTTGCGGCTGTGGCGAGTTCGAAGGATCGTGGCGGTGACACCAATCAGGGGCGGCGTTCGCGTATAGCATTCAGACAAAATACCAGCAATCAACAGGCTATAATGAAGCTCATTAAAAATAATGTTAAATATTTTAAGTAGAACATATCTGAACATTGGTACATCACTAATATGGATAATTTACGCGTGTGCTCAACTTCATGCTATAATACAGGAACCGACATGTGGATGACATCAACGTGCCGCGAGAGCGGTTTGAAAGCAAACTCTTCCTATTATTTCTCGCCTCACCCTCGCGGTACTTTGATGTCATCAGCCTGTCGTTCTTGCAGCGCAGATTGAATTGTGCAGGAGGTTTCATGATGACCGCTGTTGTTATAATCTTTATTTTCACAAGTAAACTCCTTTTTTTTGTTTTAACATTCAAACAGACTCTCCCCCACACTCGCGCAATGCATATTGCATACATTATTCCAGAAGTAAAATGATTTGTTCAATTCAATTTCAATGCAATTTCAATTCGATTTGTTCTCTGTGGATAAATAAACATGTTCTCTTACACTGGGAAATTGTAGCGCAGTCGAAGTGAATTGTATTAATTATTTGCGCGCGTTTTTGAATATGGCGACTTGTGGAATAAAAACTGCACGACGACAAAAGGTAAGACTTGTTTTTGCATTTAGCCCTGTTTTACTAAGAGTTTTATTTAGTGTTTTAGTCTTAGTTGGTTAGCTGGCTGGGTTAACTACGTGTGCTCTATCACATCATTAAAAGTCTTTATTGTGTTTTATAAGTGTTTATTGGCGGCTGTCATGACAAGATTTGTGAAGGGATGTTACAGTATGTTTTGATATTATCTTGATTTAGTTTATCTGTTGCTGGAGTTCCACTTAGTTAAGAATGACAACATTTGAAAAGCATTTTAAACAACCATGATTTCTGTTTTTGTTTTTCATTTGTATTGCTTCCGTATTTTTGTCAGTAAGTGTACATCCGTGCAATCATAGTATGATTTTATACAGGTTGGTGGAGTATGTAAACATATGGGTATAATGTGGTTTAATAGATTCGTTATTTGAATGGCCGCCTTGTACGAAGAATTTTTTGCCATACCCTAGGTTTTCGTGAAACGCCGCCACTGACACCAATAAACGGAAATGCCGAGATAATTTATGGACATACTTTCAGTATAATCCCTCAGAAAGAAAAACGGAATGCATATTGGGAGACGACAGTAAATGTGGCCACAAACTAGGTGGGAAGAATACCACCAACCTCAAGCGGCACCTGAAGGCTCATCACGCTAATATTTTTTTAAGGGTAACTAGTCACGCTGTTAACATATCATATACATTCAATTTTACACAACATTCGGTTTGTGACACATTTCATGGTAAGCTTAAGGTTTTACATGTATCTACTTGTCAAACCTAAGCCCATTTCTAATACTTTTTGTGATGTATTTAAAGGGACACTTCTTCCATTTGCATTAAGCTTTGTATAGTTAGAACCCCAGTCATGTTTTTGAATGGTCATGCATCATTTTCTCAGTTCCTGCTGAGACAGGAGAAATACAGACTTCAGTGTTGCACTTCCTTCTTTCAATGATGTAAAAATCATCATTTTGCATCATTGAAAGCAGGAAGTCCAATATCTTTGTTGAGGGGTGAGACTACAAACACCCCTTTTCTCGGTCAAATAGGCACCAAATTCTAAATGTGTTACATTTCGACTACAAATATGACACACTTTCAATAAAGATTAATGTTTCTACGGTTGAAATGCTCCTTTAAATAAGGCAAGGCACGTGTTTCTCATCTTTATAAGCGAGGTCTCAGCGTAACACACAAACTCAACATGAGGGTATATCAGGCTTAACTTTTTTGTTATGACATGAGCAGAAGCCACACCGACTAAAACAACAGCAAGCCCTCAGGGACAACCTTAATGCACATTTTAATAGTATTAAATACACCACACTTTTTAACATAAATTAATTTGTTAAAAATACTTTTTTTACTAAAATTGACTTAATCTTGCCTAAAACCTTTTTGTGTTTTTCGTCAACTAAAACTTGACTAAAACTATCAAGTTTATAAGTGACTAAAATGTGATTAAAACTAAAAAGCATTTTCGTCCAAAAGACTAAGACTAAAACTTATAGGGCTGCCAAAAACAACACTGCTGTTTGCAAAAAAAACCTATTGTGTCAATAGCAGGAATACATCAATCAAATATGTTGTGACTATAAAACAAATTCCTGTGAGATTGGGTTGATAATAACAGTTAATGCACAGTATCATATTAAGAAAATATACACTGTAAAAATAATAGCATGAAGGTAAAACAACTTGGTTTTCCAAGTCAATTCAATATACTATTTTAAGTTTTGACCTTCTATGAATAATTGACATAATTTATTAAAACAAGTTCAAATTGTTTAAATTAATTTTTTCATCATAGTAGAACAAAAATATATGTTGATAAAAATGGTACATTTTTTACAGTGAAAAAAGCAAATACAGTGAATTTATTGTCTTTTGACTTTCTATGATTACTTTTGTATAATGTGAAAAGATTCACCAAGAGAAAGCAAGATTGCCGTACATTAATGAAAAGACGAGAAGAGAGTGGCTATGTAAAAGAAAGAGTAAAACAGTAGATGTATAGAAGGGAATTGGAGAGTTTGTGTTGGTTCAGAGCGGTGTGTTTGTGTTCTGAGGTGACAGTCTCAGCTTATGCCAGGTCCGATCTCTGGCGCCTGGTCCCCTCAGGCTTCCTCTCACAAACACAGTCACACTGTTATAGCAGTCCTGCCCCCCTCCCCTTCTCCATTTGCCCTGTCCTGAGGTAAACTGAGAAAAGCACCTGACCTGGATTCTCTCTTTCAGTATTTATTCATCTCCTCCACCTCCTTACAATGAACCTAAATCCATCTGGCCTTAAAGTCACAACCTGCCACCATAAGTACATATGGTTGTATCCATTATATTACCATAGTTTCTTAATTATATATTTTCTCTAATAAGACCACCATCTCTCCTGAAAGTTAATAACCAGCCTGACCAGCTGGTAGACCAGTAAACCTTAGTAGATGAGTAAAGCTGTTTTGTTGGAAGCAGGGGTGGTATTTCTGAGGTGTTTTGTGTTTGTTTTGAAATACCATTGATATGCAGTGTTTTTTCCTGAGCATATAACGTGACAGTATTACTGTATGTACAGCTCTGGATAAAATTAAGAAAGTTGTATTCAGTTTTTCTGAATTTATTGTATATAGGTAATGTTTAAAGGTACAATTTGTAAGATATTTGCAGTAAAATATCCAAAACCACTAGGCCAGTGTTATATATTTTGTTCAGCTGATTACAAACAATATCTCTAATGTCTCATCAGACGCAGAAGAGGCGGCAAGCGTGAGTGATTTACATGCTAAGTCAATGCAAAGACGCGAATAGGCATCCTGCGGCGCGGATGTCATGTTCTGCTCGTATTGGCGCATTCCACTCGAATTGAGCGTTGATGCGGAAAATGCGCAAGTTGAAAAATCTGAACTTTGGCAGGTATTTGCGGCGCGTTAACCAATCAGGAGCGAGATAACAGCGAGTGAGCGGAGTCACAGAAGCCCCTCCCATGACGCGAATTTCCTTATAATTAATATTTCACGCGCAAATGAAGAAAGTAAACGCTTTTTTTCTGCCTCTACCGCGGCTGGTGTGAACGCACAGTAATGTTTTAACTACTTGTAAATTAGTAAATAAGGAAATTGCCACTCTAAACAGTGACACTGGGCAGTGCAGTCGCCTTTCAATGGCGTTAATATCCACTTTGCCCTTCGTTACTGTCTTTTCCGATGTAGAAACCACATGACAACAGTGTCGTGAACAAATGCAGAAGTATGCGTTAGTGTATAGAGTCTGGCGGCAGTGGCTCAGTGGTTCATGTAGGTTGTCTACAAACCGAAAGGTTGGTGGTTCAATCCCCGGCTCCACCGGACCAAGTGTCGAGGTGTCCTTGAGCAAGACACCTAACCCCAGCTGCTCCCGACGAGCTGGATGGCGCCTTGCATGGCTGACACCGCCGTCGGTGTAAGAATGTGTGCGTGAATGGGTGAATGTGAGGCAAACTTGTAAAGCGCTTTGGATGGCCATAGGTCTGTTAAAAGCGCTATATAAATGCAGTCCATTTACCATTTACTCACTTGTTTATGGTAAGTTTTTTTTATCTGAACACTGAATTCTGTGCTGTGTTAACAAACAATTAAATTTGACTAATACTGTAACATCTATGACTAACAATTGCGTTTTGAATATTACATGAAACCTTACATAATGAAATAAAACAAAGTCATCAAACGCAACATTTATGAAACTTGATTACTTTACCTAATCTGTTAAAATGATTTTGTGTTCCCGGCTGATTGATGGCTATCAGCGGTTGAGTTAAAGACAACAAATCCCATCATTCCACACTGCTTCAGAGCGTCATTAATTTATGTCATTGTTATTATTGTGATTGTGCGCCCTCTACAAATTGTATCTTTTAAGTAAAATTTTTATTTTTGGTTCATTCTAGGAACTGCTGAGAACATTTCTCAAAGATTGCAAATAGGGCTGCACGATGTGAGGAAAAGTTGCGATGTGCGGTGACATTGTTTAATGTTGCGATGACGATGTGAGTTGCGATAAATATTTTATATTTTTTCATGTTTTAGGGGCCATTGACATGTCGCGCCTAAAAACGTCTTCTTCTGACAACACATTTTCCTCACTCTTCTCTCCTTCCTTCGCCATCGTTTTTGCTAACAGGCACAGCATCGCAACTGACACCTCCCAAATCAATCTGAGCGTAGCTGACTTGGGGGTTCCCCTGATTGGCCTAATAGCATGAACGCGCAAAGCATCCGTGCGACCCAAACTGCCTACTTCCATAATATATAGTATGCAAAGAGTACGAGAAGTAGTGCTTTTCGCCTATTATATAGTATGGAAGTATGCGGTTTGGGACGCAGGGCATGTCTTCAGGACTAAACGTGATAGGTCAAACGTTTATTACATGCGCTAACCGTTTTCCCTTCATTCATCGCGTCAAGGCTGTCTGTTGCGATGTGTTCATCACGTGAGTTCATATCGCCGCAATGGCGATGAAAGTTCGATGTATCGTTCAACCCTAATTGCAAATTAAAATTTAGTTGCATTTTCAAAAAATAAAATGTAAGAATCCTGGAGACTTCAGTGACCTTGATTACAGCAAAAAAACAACAACAACAATAGTGTGCTGTATTATTACTGTACCGTGGTACTACCACATCATCTTGTAAATAAATATCATGTCTCTTGTCTGCATAGCTGAGCACACCATATTTACAACCTGTCCTTCCCATTTGGCAGTGTGTCAGTTTGACGTGTTGACTCATCAAAAAGAAGAACTTGTTCTATCTAGCATCTGTCAGTCTTCTTAAACAACTGAGAAAGTTTGTCCCAGGAGTCGAGGAAACTCGTAGTGTCCGCACAACAAAATCTCTGAAGCTGAATAGCAGCTAAATGAATCATGAAGCCTGTTTGAGTCTCTTAAACAATTCAGTACAGTAGGACCCTTCCCACACCAGATACGGGCGGCACGCTGTGACAAGTCAAAATCAAATCGCTCCCATGACATCCAGCCAACTATACTGTTAACGTCTGCGATGAACCTGCACGTATTTATAACCTGATTATACTTCTGCTGCATCAGCTTCTTATTCAACCAGTTTGTCTGAAATTTAGTTATTTTGCCCTTTATACATACAAAAAACTTTATCTATGGTCTACTAATTATAACCATCCTTTGTTTATAATGACATGTAGGCCTACAGTATAATAATAATTAAATAATCAATTATTTCTGTTTATAAAGCTGATCCATGTTATTGAATGTTTCGAGATAAAGGGGTCAATGGGTTGCAGCTCTAATGTAAATGACTGTGATGTTGTATTTGGCTTATAGCTATTGTGGTGTGTGTGTGTGTGTGTGTGTCCGAACAAGAAACGAGTGAAAAGGGAACATTCCTCTCTCACTCCTGCTTGTCGCTGCCACCCCACCCCCTGCTTCCTTCCTGTTCTTATTTTAGCATCTATTGGATGTTTTTCCCACATCCGGCAACAAAGAGAAGCTTGTGCCATATACTGACATACAGGAGCTTGATCAAATATTTCCGTATAGCATCTGATGGTCCCTCTACTCTTTTTTGTCTGTATTATCTTTCCTCACTCACCTTCTCTTGTTCCCATCATTCTGCCACATTTCTGTATCAGATTCTGTATGTACTGAATTAGATGATGTACCTAATGCTTTATCACTCAATATAACATGTGTGTGTGTGCAGAATGAATATATTTCAGACATACTGCCATGTTTTTATTGTCATGTGACCCGTATGTACTTTGAGCTATGACAATCACAATAAAGAAACATCTATGACCATGTGTTGTTTAACTATTACAATTAAATCACGAGAATACATTTCTTGGTACCTACATCAAGGAGCCACTCGTATTCTTATTTTTTCACTTTTTCAAATTTGTCCGCTCCACGGGCCTCACATAATGGTAAAGTGTCTATCAACTGCACACTTAAACATTTAGCTGGAAGTAGTAGGTCACTTGGGTGCATTTTGCCTGATCTCGAATACTATGAATTAGGGCTGCACAATGAATAGAAACCTAATCGGGATTAAAATATGCATGAAACAATTAAATAATTGCCCAAAGCCTCAATTCCATCTGTCCATTTGTACTTATTTCTGTGCGTTTGCCAGTATGTTTTGGCACCAAATACAGTGGTGAATTAGAGATTTTAAAATTGACACGTTAACATGTCCTTTAGCCATTGTATTGGATTTTTTTACTAACAACATAACGTTTAGGGTTACGTATGTAATTAGCATATATGTGACGTCATCATGTGTTTGCATTTGATCGAGTGTTGGCATCTGAAATATGTTTCAATTCTACTCTTTGACTGTCACATTATATTGCATTTTTTTAAGACAACTAAATGGCACTTTTACATTTGATCTGTTCTGAGGTCAGACATAAAACGAGTAGACTATAAAAAAGTGACTAAACACGACCCAGTAACACCTCGTGTTTAATCCAACTGTTGCTAAAATCTTAAACGTGACATCATCTGACAAAATCACCATACATTTACATTGAAGCCTTACCGCTGTTCTCATCAAGGTCTTGTTGTTTTATGAGCCCTTTATTATTTTAAATGTGAGTTTTATTGTATATCGCGTATAGTGCAGACAAATCGGTGCAAATTCAGAAATATGAGCTGAAATATACTGTAACTGTTACACAGAGTTACTGCAAAACACGTGCGCGTTCATACAGCATATAGAGGGAGAGAACGGGTATCTGTGACTGTTGACGTTTACGCGAAAAAAAAGTATACGGAGGAAATTGAAAACACCGCCACCTTTTCACTGTTATGTTGTGTAGAGAGTGGCGCGCGCTGCACTCAACATGAGAAAGAAAGGGAGGGGGGAGGCGTGCTGAGTAGGGTTGTTGCGGTGACAGAATTTTCCCACCGGTTAATCAGCGCGTGACAAACCCGGTGTTACCGGTTTCACCGGGTGGGAGGGGCTTATAAATGGACAGAAGTGCGCATTTTACTTTCACTTTTGAATTAGATGCAACTGTTGTTTAAATCCAGCGCTTGCGTACGCTGCGTTAAATCGCGTATGAATTTGCGTGTAAATGCGAGTGCAACTGCTGGTTTAAGTGCTTGAGTCAATGTGCGCAGGTACTTCTGACAGAAACCCACCAGTCCCAAGCAGAGCAACCGGCTATTTCTCCATAAAGCGCTGCTTGAATTATGGGTTTATTATTATTCTTAATGAAAAACACAACAACAAAACGATCTCGCCTACATTAAACATCATATATGCATCTTATAACAAAAACGAGTAAGCACGCGGCTTCTGCCATCGTCTGCTTGCCGCAGTCTGAGGAATTAATGAAATCTGACACCCGCAGCCGCTGCTCTGTGATGACGCGCGTTCAGCTCCGCTAGATTCAGACAGCAGACACATACAGTTGTAAGTGTTTGCTCTCTCTAACGAAACTAAATGATTTAATTACAAGAAAATATCAAAACGACGGTGAAAGACGGTGTCGCGGTGGGCAAGTGATCTAACCGGTGAGAGGCTGAAGCACCGGTAATCACCGTTTCACCGACTATCGCAACAAGCCTAGTGCTGAGCGCTTGCAACAATGAATTAGGCCGCTTTTAAACAGTAAAATGTAAATGGGAATCATGAAAAATCTATTTGTGGTGGCCAGTGTTGATTCTGCGGCGGTGCGCTACGGGTAAATAAATGTATGGGAAACACTGCCGCATATTTTGCGCTCAGAAATCTGCAATTTATGCTGCGTATTTGAAAAAATGCGGCCCCCACATAAATATTCAGACTTTGGCTGATTATGCGTTAACTCATGCAATCGCATAATCGCGTTTTTCTGTAGGGACTGAATATAGTTTTGGATGTTTAGAATTTACCATGCAGCTGATTCACAGAAAGTTATAAAACACTTTAAAACTTCGATTTAAAATCTATTAATCGGCAATAATACTTGCAATAATATCAAGGTGAATAATCATCAAGTATGAGCCCTACTTTGAACTTTGACGTACCACTTGCCTCGCATAGCTACAAATTTTGGCCTAAAGTATGTAAATAGGCGATTTTGGAAGCAGTGATTATCTTTGCTTGGTTTGCAGTCTGCAATACATCATCATGAACTCAACATGACCCTACACGTTATCAGCTTATTAAACATAATCGGAGTAGGACTTTGCATGTAAACAAACTCACTGTGTTCCACTTAAGACAATATAATTTTTTGGTGGAACACATGGTAGATAGATTTATTCCCAAATTATACAAATATCACAAAAAAGTGCTCTAGTCTCTAATGTTTCTCTAGTAACTGAAAGATCATTAAGATCTGGATTTAAATAATTTAGCATTTATCAAGAGGTCGTAAGCATTTAAAAACTCAGATAGGACAAAAGTCATTAAGCCTTTATTAATATTTCATTTTGATCAATTGAAGCAGAATTGGTTAGTGGGATTGGTGAATATTGTATGTTTAGCTGCAATAATAGTTAGCAATGTAAGTCACTGTGCATTTCTTCATGTGAAATGTGTTGCCTTGGGCATTCATTTTATTGTCTTGACACACAACATAACTGCTTAGATATTGTTCTTTTTATTTCATTCATTCATTTTCCTGTTGATTTCTGTCTCGGCCACATAAAGTATTCCATTGCGTTAACATGTCTGGTAATCCATAAAGGTACATTATGTTAAAAACATAAATACATAAAACAAAAATTGTATCATATTTTCAATAAATATTTTTACTTTAATGGACATTTACTTTCCAATGCCAATGTTTTAGTTTGAAAGAAAAAAAATGTATGGTCATATTTATAATCCGCAACTACTTACTTTAAATAATGAAGCAATTATCATTGAACCTTATGCACATAAAAATTGAAATGGAAAAGACTTCATAAAAGATGTGTGATAATAGGATCCATGTGGGTTTTTTTCAGAGGAAATTTTATTACTTTGAGGTTTATCTGTCATGACCCAGAAGACGTAGTAGTGTTTCATTTTTTCATGGAATCTGTGCCAAATTTCTCTTTAAATTCCTTAAAAACATAACAGGCACAAAATGAGACACACAGTATGTATACATCTTGACCTACAGTAAAGATATAAGATATATTTATACAGCTATAATTGTCAAGTGGCAAAACCTCACAGTGTTTTGTATTTCAAGAATTTGATGAGAAATGTCTGAGTTTATATTGAAATATCTGCAGACCTCAAAACAATTTGAGACACTGATGCCAAAATCTCTTCTAAAGCTTTAGAGAAGAAATTGGAAGTACCAAAGGTTACAATTAACATGCAAACTGCCCTTAGGCAGATAAATGAGTCATATGAGCTGAGCTCCTCACTTCTAAATATGCACACTTGCATTACCACGCTTGTTTAGAGGTTTACAGAATTATAAATCTCTCTATGATTCACACGTACTGTAAGATTTTCCATGTATTCAGTGAGGCAATTCATTTAACAGCTGCACAGCTCGTGTGTGGCATTTCAACACCAAAACCAAGTAACTACCTGTCTGCTACAATGTATTAGCATTGAAATTTGAACATTTGAGCATGTGAAAGTACCCAAATTGCATACCAAAACATTCAGATTGCATAAGTGTTTTCCCAGTTTACATGCTGCAATAACATCCGATGTGTGCCAGAAGCCTGAATAAAAAAACAATCAGAATTGGTTAACAGAGTTTAAGCAGTTGTTATTTTAACCAACTTTATGTTCATCTGCACTGATTTTTATGGTTATAGTTTTTTTTATGTTTGTAGTGTTAAAGAGAAATTACATACGGTATGACTTCTCCCTATTTCCTTTCACTCTCTCTATTTTGCTTTCTCTCACTCACTCTTTCTCTCATTGTCTCTCTCTGCTTGCAGCAGCTGTACAGTGTAAAACCTTAAAGAGCTGCTTCACACGCAACCAGCCTCACATGTACAAACACGCTCCGATATGGAGTATTGCTGCAACCTTGAACTTTCCATGCCACTATCAGGAGCTGTCCTGGCACAGCGAAGCCACAGCTGCAGAAACCAGCGACAATCCCTCAGCATACACGCTAATACCTTTCATTGGGTTTGCTAGGCTTCCTAAACTATGTTAAAATAAGCCAATGTCACCTGTGTTTAGGATTTTTTACACAAACTCTATTCTATTCTTTTGGGACTCATAAAACCCTATATTTTGTGTCACCCAATCTGAGTCCCGCTAAATTCTCACACTCCGTGTCAAAGAGAGGTTTTGGCTCTGTGACAGCGAAAGAAACCCAATAATTTGCTCGCCACAACAATGGCAGGTCAGAAGCGCTGAATCGCTAAAAATCACGCTATCGCTCTGAGTGGAGTTCAGTATAAGGCTGCTTGTTGATAGATGGTGGGATTAGAAGTTGTTTTGCATGCATGCCTTTATTTTCCCATGTTCTTGGCTGCTCCTCAGCCTTGGTTTGCGCATGCGGTTGCCAATATTGGTCTTCAGGCCTTATTCGGAATGTCAGAAGTGTGTGGGAGTTGAACAGAGTTCAGTTCCTACTCCGTTCCCTCGCTCGGCTCATTGTGAAATCCTCCAGTAATGTGCTGCTTTGTTGGGGCCGCTTAGTTTGATTCGAACTCTGTTTTGCTCTTAGATTTACAGTATTGTTAAATGTCTCAACAAAATGATCATACTGTTTATTGACAAACTGATGGTTTCAATCAATTGTTAAATAGTTTGCCTTATACACAAAGAGCCGAAAAAAAAGCTTTGAAACATGCATGTGCATTTTTTTTAATTGAGTATGAAATTGAAATGGACAAAAAAAATTATGGATTATAAAAGTGTTTTTGTAAATGATATAGATTTATCCAGGGTTTCCTGGAGCACTTTTCAGTTCAGGCGGCCCGCCTAAGCTGGGAAACTCTACCGCCTTGACTATGTCAACCAAAAAAATTATAATTCGCTCACAAAAGTCCGTCAAGTGCATTTCTGAGAATAGCGCGGACACGCTTTACACTGCGAGCAGGCATGCGCGCCACACTGCCGAAATGAGAAAGACGTGGTCCAGACCGTCACTGTCTGGAGGATAACTAGGCAGTTGATAAAACATATCGGAGAATAGCGTGGACTTGGGGTGGGCGATAAACTGGTAGACGTGTTTAACCGGTAGAAATTACGTTTGTACACGTATTTAAGCGCCGGAGTTTTAAAACAAGTTATTTTAAGCCATTTAAACACAAAAAACAGATCTATATGCATGCGCTCTTTCTGTGTGTGAGGAGCACGCAAGTCGCACAACCGCTGCTCATAAAGCTCGTAAGCATTTTTCGCACTTTATTGGCCTTAAATACATATATGCGTCAAAAGTCCCGTCTTTGCAAGTATCCTTATAAACACGACCATTTAGGGCTTAAGAGAAAGTGAACAGCTAAAAGAGAAAACGCATGTGTACCATAGGGTCCGGAATTTGGTCTTAAAGGATTATTCCATTTTCTTTAAAAAAATCCAGATAATTTACTCACCACCATGTCATCCAAAATTTTGATGTCTTTCTTTGTTCAGTCTAGGGATGCTAAACAATTAATCGCGATTAATCGTTAGCAGAATAAAAGTTTTTGTTTACATCACATATGTGTGTAAACTGTGTATAATAAATATGTATATATATATATATATATATATAAATATGAACACATTCATGTATAATTTTAAGGAAAAAAATGTATATATTAAGTATTTATATTTATATATATATATATATATAATAAATTATACATAATTATACAAATGTATATACACATGTAAACATTTCTAAAACATATACATGCATGTGTGTACATTTATTTATACAAATTTATTATACACAGTTCACACACATATATGATGTAAACAAAAACTTTTATTCTGCTAACGATTAATCGCGATTAATTGTTTAGCATCCCTAGTTCAGTCGAGAGGAAATTAGGTTTTTTGAGGAAAACATTTCAGGATTTTTCTCATTTTAATGTACTTTAATAGAACCCAACACTTAATACTTAACTCAACACGTAACAGTTTTTTTCAACAGAGTTTCAAAGGACTCTAACCGATCTCAAACAAGGCATAAGGGTCTTATCTAGCAGGTGCTTTTCAGGACTGTAGATAGACGAGAAGTTGTGGTTTAAAAGTGTATATTTTTTATTTTTCTTGTCAAAACTGACAATTGTTTCGCTTGATAAGACCCTAAGCTCGTTTGGAGTCCTTTGAAACTCCGTTGAAGTGTAAAGTGTTGAGTTAAGTGTTAAGTTTTGGGTTCTATTAAAGTACATTAAAATGAGAAAAATCTGGAGTGTTTTCCTCAAAAACATAATTTCCTCTCGACTGAACAAAGAAAGACATCAACATTTTGGATGACATGGTGGTGAGTAAATTGACAAATCCTTTAAACGCGCATCTTTTTTTGTCGTTTTATTTATTTTTTGCCCTTTTTTACCATTTTCACTTGGGTTTAGGTTTAGAACAACTTTGTTATATAAAAATAACATCCAAACCCCAATTCTAACCCCAACTCCATGCGACCATGGCTTAAATATAGACAAAACATGGAGAAACCTGTATATTAAATAACCTCCTTAAGCAAATCTCAAATCTAACCCTAGACCCAAGCGATAATGGTTAAAAAAACAGAAAATAATTGAGAAACCCATAAATGAAGTGACAAAAAAGATGTGCCGTTTAAGTAAATGGGAAGGACTGGCGTATCATATGCACGCCAAAGTGGAATTTGGCATATATATTGCACTATTTTCACACTTTGTGCTGTTCATACGCATCTACATTGGGTAGGTTTATTGACAAAGTGACGGTTTCAGTCAATTGTTAATTAGTTTGATTTCAAACAGAAAGGCGCAGAAAAGCTTTAAAACATGCATATGCTTACTTGAGGTGGATGCATTTTTTATTTTTATTTTAAAGTGGTATGGAAATCTTTTTTTAAGGGATTATGAAAGTGTTTTTATAAATAATTTATCTATTCACTTTTTTTAATCATATGCCCTCATAATCTAAAAACATTAAACCCCTGTTCCCCACTGTTCATCAGCACTCCTGACTCCTCCCCCTATCGCTTAAACTTCTGTCAATATTACTGCACCCGAGGTTAAAGTGCTGCAAACTAACTTTCACCATATAATATACTTCTCAGTTTTTATCCACTTAAAAAATCGCCACGTTTTATTTTGTGCCACCATACTTACTCGTGTAACTACTCATGTAACAGTCTTTAAATAGGGAAAACATGGAAGTGTTTGCTCGCTTTTAAATTCATCCCTGTTTGGATCCTAAGGAATGAATTGGGCTAGGCTAAATGCTAACACATTCACGGCGCGCTGTACAAAGATTAAATGTACGCATTAAAAAAGATAGATATGTATTAATTCATCTAAGTTGAGGTAAGAACATAGTAAAATATTGAAAAACTGTTGTTTTCCTGTTAATCTGTAATCAAAATGATTGGCTATGATTGCATTACAAAACTGCCTGAAGCCATTTTATTCCAATATATAATCTGCTGTTGAATGCAAGCAAACATGAGGTTTGTGACAGTATTTTGTCTGAACTCTTTAAAGTGGTGGTAAACTGGCTTTTTTAAAGGTTTATAAAGGTTTAATTGTGTTTATGGGGTTGATTATAAAAAGTGTTCATGGTTTATTTTTAAACATATACATTTAATATATTTTACCTTTATTCTACACCTCTCAATTCTCCTAAAATCGTACAGTTGAGTTCATGGTTCTATGAAGCCCATCCCTCATAAATACTCAAAATGCTCAACGTGCCACCTACGGCACGTTGTCTGGAAACGTCACGCGGCACACCCCTTATTGTTACAGGTAGTTGCATGTTCTCCAATGTTTTGTAAACAGAGGTGTCAATATTGCCCTGTCAGTTTGAGTCCGAATCAGACTCAGTGAATATTAGTAAAGAGGATCAAAGCAGAGCGTGTGCAAGTATCTTACATGATGTTTCAGAATGTTATGTTTTTTTGTTTGTAGTTATTTCATACTTTTTAGATACGTTGTTATTTGTAGGTATTATTTGATTACAGACTGTGGTTCTACAGCGATCACTACTGACTGTATATCATTGTTAGTTTTGTATTTATAAAACGAGTGTAGCCAAATAACTGTCACCAGATTTATGAGCCCACTGCGAAAACAAACCACGGCTTTACTACAGTGGCCAAACAAAACACACAACCATGTTTAGCGTGCCTGTAACTATAGGGGCATGTGAGTAAACACTACACATAAGCTCTAATCAAAGGATAATTTACACTGATCACACAAACACCAACATTGAAAGATCGCTTGGGATTAAAAAGAAGTTTGTAGGCGTAAGTCAGATAAATATGAATTAGCATTCAGATAACTGGCTAGCAGAGACAAACAACATTGTCTTTTGTTAAAATCCGTACAAAAAATAAAAAGCAGCCCAACATGGACTCACACACTTTATTGCAGGTTCCTGGGGGCAGGGTTTGTGTAAAGTTTGGGGTTTGTGATGTAACTAACTGAGGAAGAAGCTTACTGTAGTCCACCCCGCCACTTGTTTGTAGTTTATGAGAAGTGATTTCTGTTAAAGAAAATATCTCCTTTTGCATTGAACTATTGGACACACACTTTTCTTGTCTTTGTCTTTGTATGAAGAACGAGAGTCACGTCTTGGATTTAAACGCTAGTAGAATGTTTACAGTCCAGACTCGCTTTGGTAACATTTGCGTGTCGATATCAAGAGCTTTAATGGCCCATCCAACATAGGACAAATAAATCAACAATCATTTAAGTAAAATGCTTTTTTGGGATTAGTTATGTGTCTAGAATCTAGATCATGCAGATTTTAAGATACAGTTGAGTGTTATGATTATATTGGATTTTAAGCTTGTTATGTCAATGTTGCAGTTTCACAACGTTGGGCTTGAAGGTTAGCAAAATTGACCTGTGCACCTTGGACATTACATAATTTAGCTGTGCTTCTAAACTGTTAAAATTTTCTTTTTTAATCTTTTTTTTTGTAGCAACAAAATATAATATTGATTTTAAATCTCTTTGATACTATTTTGAGTTTTAATAAAAGTTTTAAGGTTATTAAATAAGTTTTTTGGGAAATGACTTATTTGAGAATTTGAAAGTATTTATATAGCAATATTTGAAACTATCTGTATCTTATTATTGATAAATGATAGCTGGTTCTGATTCTGCGCCTAATGTCCAAATTGTATGCCCGGTGCGTAACTCCAAGATTAAGTAGTATAATGGTAGAAAAGAGACCGCACTCAGAGACTGAATCAAGTACAAAAACTGTATTAAAGTACCAAATTATGTTAACCGGCCATAACAAACACAAGGATAAACGTTTCGGGCTTAGCCCATCATCAGTGTCACAAAGACACTGATGATGAGCTAAGCCCGAAACGTTTATCCTTGTGTTTGTTATGGCCTGTTAACATTAAAATGTCAAAAATAAAAAATAAAACAATTTATTTCTGCATTAGATGACTCGTACAACAACATATAAAAGGTGAAACATTTTTGTTCAAAGTTTTTTTTCTATATTTGGGTCTAACAGGGTTTTAAAGAGGAGTGTATGATCCAAAAATAGCTTGCTCTATTTCTCAATTCTCAGGCTGAACACAAAGTTTTCCATCATTGTACTGGCGATTGAAAAAACATTTATTCTGGTAAACAAGTGATCTTGTTCAATCTAGTAGAGACATAAACAACAGTGTATGAACCCAGAATTAACCCATCTCTCATGGGAGATTAACTGCATACTTATAAAGTGAATAAAGATTTTCAATGGAAATGTTTTTATTGCCACGTATTTGTTACTCAACTGTTTTGTCCTATTTTCTTACCATTGTTGCTTCGGTTAAGGAATAGATTTACATAAATGACATCCCTACCCAAACTCAACTCTAACCCTATCACCAGGCGAAAATGGTTTAAAAATCAGAAAATATAAAAAATAAACCAGAAAAAATAGAATAAACCAATACTTAAAGTGACATCCTAATTCAAACACCAAATCTAAGCCTAAATCGAAACGACAATGGTTTGTAAATAGGGCAAAACAGTTGAGTAACAAATGCGTGACAATGACATGTAAACAAAAAATTCTGAAAAATATGTCACGTAAAAATGCAAAAAAGTGACTCCGAAAAAGAATCACAAATTTACGTGACTATAGGTACATAATTTCGTGATACAGGGTTGTTCTGTCCTAAAGTCTTTTGTTTTGCACGTTGTGTGGTGTATGTCAAGGTAGTTGGATAGCTCTGCCGCGTCTTTTCGAGTGGTTCAATGCTGTCTTCACAAGTGGAAAACTGGCCGTAGATCAGCACAACAAAAAACTCAAACAGAGTTTTCCCCACACAGATCCTGCTAGGTCAAACTATATGCTTGAAATCATTAAGTGGTCAATGGCACGGCTTATCTCAGCCATATGATGCAGCTGCGCTGTTAAGGAAAAGCCAGATGTTGAAACAGAGGGAGAGAGAGAGTGCAGGAAACAGCTCGGCATGCCATAGGAGTCATCTTTGAAAACAGGAAGGCAACTTGTTCCCTGCTTATGGGATGTTTCCTGTGGCAGGGATTGGGGGGGTTCATATATGTTTTCTGAGAAGGTGCATAACTGGAAATGACCATTTATGGGTATAAGAGGAAGCAGGACTGCCCACTTGGCAGCTTTTTGCCTAATAGCTACTATTTTTATCAGGCGAGGACACAAGCAAAATATTAAACAACATTTTTAAATGACATACATGCATATAAAAGACACTTTTATATGACACAAAAAGACACAAAATAATTATTAAAAAAGGTATACAGTAGCATCTTTGGTTTGCAGATGCCAGTTGCTTTGATGTTGTGTTATATAATGCAATAAATTATAATAGATCATTCTTACACTTTTAAGTGTCTCTTAAGTGTCCAAGTAGATTTTGAAGCCATTGTATTTCACAAAGGATTTATGTGGCAAAGGTTTTGGATATATAACTAACTACACCTCTGTGTCAGTACTTTATGTTTCTGTAATGCAGTCTGGTTTGCAGTCGATTTGGTTTATCATCACATTCTCACTATTGAAAGACTGAAACAGCTGTTTTTGCAGTTTCACAGACTGACCTCTGCTGGCATGGCACAAACTAAGACTTAGTAGAGGACTGATCTGTCAGTCTTCCTTTTAGTGAGCAGCTTCAAATGTGAATCCCATTTCTCCCTCCTACATCCTCAGACCGTCTCATCATCAGTATTGCTATAGATTATGCTTATGGTTTGTTCCAAATTTCCAATCTTAACTACTAAACATTTTCTACAAATGAAATGATACTTTAAAACTTTCACCTATTTCATGTAATCAAATCTGATCAGCTGGTCTGACCCCAAAGACTAACCAGCTAAAATAAAATTGGAAGACCAGGTAAAACCAGTCAACCTTTTAGGCTAGTTTTAGCTACTTACTCAGCAGGGAATCATATGTTTTTGTACAGGTCAAATAAAAACGCTACCTCATAAAACAGTTATGTTTCCTGGAAGGTTGGTTGAGCTACAGGAACACAAAAACCACAGAATACCTCAGTAACCACAATCAATGTCCGGACAACTGCTAAAAATGTTGCACAGGCATGCACACTTTCTTACTTTGAGAAGTAAATTCACACACATTTTTAAGAAGGTAGGCCCATGTTTGGTGTGGTTTTCACACATTTATCAGAAGCATCTTTACGCTGTTTAATGAGAACAAACTGTGGAAGAGAACAAACTCTGTTCTCAAGCTCTCTGAGGTGCATTCAGGCAAATGAAGCCACTAAATTAAACCTTTTCAGCCCAAGTGGAGGGATCTTGTGTCTGCCTGACAGATCACTCCATGATCATCCGTTGAGAAGAGCTCTCAGCATTGGTAGGGGGTCTTTCTCTTGCTGTTTCATTCCTAATTCTGTTTTTAACAGAAGAAGGGGGAAGTGTCCGACAGAGGGGCCAGATTTGGTTTTATGAGAAGGTGACCGTTGTCTGTGATAGAGACAATGAAATTAAACACCAAAATAGCACACAAGGGCAGGAAATGCCCACCAGACCTGGACAACAGTGCTCTTTTGTTGTAACTATGTTGTAAGGAAGATAACATAGAGCTTTTGTTTGGAACCCTAGCACTTGACACCATCATCTTCCCTTTCTGCATTTTCAAGCCAGTGGAGCGGTACATTGTCTTTGTTCCACAAAATGAGCATTGGAAGATTCAAGCATTTATTGCTTTTTTATATGAATAGATCAGTAATCTTAGTTTACATGATCATTTTCTGTAAAATATTAACCATTTTAATGCATTTTAAGGATTCAGTACGGTCACATTACAGGATAGAGGTTTAGATTCATGCAAGGCATATTCTGCCAATTTTACATAAATGTAACAATGAAAAGATTAACCATTCATTATAGGATACTGTATGCTAAATATTAATGTTCCAAAACTAAAAATACTAAGACAAATTTTCATTTTGACAGTGACAATGCAACTTTCCTCTCAAATTGATTTGCAAAGGCAAATGTAAAAAAGAAACTGTCAATACTTTCATTAAAATGCTTTATATTAATGCTCATGCCATAATAGGAACAAAAATCTAATTAAAATGTAAAGTTCAGTTATCACAACTTTTTATTTATTTTATAGTTTATTTTCAAAGTCGACTTGTGTCTGAACAGTGCATTGTCAAAATATCGATAGACATAACAAGGTATGAAAACATTAACATACGTTTATAAATCTTTACAATTATTTAATTTATGGAATTCATAGATTTATAAAACCGAATAGATTTTGAAATACAGACACAGCTATTTACTTAATTATAGGAAAATTACAGTTGTAATAAATTAATGGATTGGTAGTGACGACCTGATGCGTGCTTGCTTGTGTGGTTGTGTTTTTCTGGAGGGATGTTTTACCCTGACTGTCCTTAGAGTTGAAGGTGACATAAAGATTGAGAGTGACAAAGATGTCATTTCCTGGCCATGCTAAAAAAGCAGGTCATTGAATGTGACGGCCTGTCATGGGCGAGGTTGATGATGTGTTTGTGTGTGCTTTATTTTGGATGCTGCTGCCTTGACATTGTCTTGCCGTGGGGTGTGTGTCTTGTCTCGGTGGCTCTCAGAGAGCATCTGAGGTGACCCTTGATTTATGTCCTTCTGCCCTTTCACAACGTCTTGTCAAACTGCTTTGATTCAGGTGATTTGTTAGATGTTGAAGCTTTACTTGTGCTTGATCTGAGCACTGTGCTGCCATGTCATCTAATTAGTATTCGTGTGTAACATAAGATAGACGGTAAACAGTGCAACATATGAATATTATCTCATAATCAACATATTGACAGGATTTAAAATGTATGCTATTAGGTAGATGTATAAATCTTTAATGAATTCTTTTAAGACTAGCATGACATAACCTTGTAACACAGAAGACAATGGAGAAATTTTGAAATGACACGTATTTATGAACTACACATCTTAAAGGAAAACACCACCGTTTTTCTATATTTTACTCTGTTCTTACCTCAACTTAGATGAATTAATACATACCTATCTTTTTTCAATGCGTGCGCTTAATCTCGGTACAGCACGTCATGAATGTGTTAGCATTTAGCCTAGCCCCATTCATTCCTTAGGATCCAAACAGGGATGAATTTAGAAGCCACCCAACACTTCCATGTTTTCCCTTTTTAAAGACTGTTACATGAGTAGTTACACAAGTAAGTATGATGGCACAAAAAAAACTTTAGTTTGAAACCATACTGAATGGGGCTAGGATAAATGCTAACACATTCAAGGAGCGCTGTACAAAGATTAAAAGTGCACGCATTTAAAAAAGATATTAGTTCATCAAGTCGAGGAAAGAACATAGTAAAATATTGAAAAACGGTGGTGTTTTCCTTTAATTGATTAATTATTATAATTTATTACACGGCTCGTTGGAATGCTTTATTCTGATTGTCCAGCTGTCAGGATTTTGGCAGGAGGATGAACCCAAACGCAGACACGGATACAAAACAATAATAATAATTTATTAAATACAAAAACAGAAAACAAAAACCCACGATGGGGCAAACAAACAGATCAAAACACTAAAACACAGAACTACACTAAACTAGACATATAACCAAACACTAAACTTTAACTAGAACAAACTATACTTAACTAGAAACTGGCACAAACTCGAAACAACAACTGGCATCAGACAACATAGTACAACAGACGAACCCGTACTGAACAACACACACAAGGACTCTTAAATAGGGAGAAAGCAAATGACATACACCTGGAAAATAATCACAAGTAAGGGATCGGGGAAAAAGTGACGAGACCCGGGAAATGCGTGGTCAGAATAAACCAATACTAAACCACGCATCTCCCACATAGAACATATGTACTGTCAGAACCCTGCCATGCTAAACTAGATCTAAATACAAACAAGGATCTGGCAGGATTCTGACACCAGCGACATTTGCAGGTTTTTTATTCCTAGATTACAATCGCTAAAAACGTATAACACACTCTAACCTGGATGCTGCAAATCATTTTGACAGGTACAGTTTAAAATAACACAAAAATGTAATATAAATGTGTCTTTTAATAACATAAATGACAATATATGATTAAACCAGACAGTGTGTCTGGACATTTAAACTGCTTGTCCTATCTTGAAACAAAAAATAAACATATTTTTCCTCTAGGAAGATCTGTATTTGTTAAAAATTTGCTAAAAAAAATCAAATCAATATTAAGTGTTCCTAACCTTACTTGTTAGGTAAATAGGCAGTAATACAGGGCTCAAAATTAACTTTTTTATTTGGTAGCACTGGTCCTCCCAACTTTAAAGAGTTAGGAGCACCAGCAAAAATGTAGGCGCACTCATCCAAAAATTATGAAGCACCACAACCACAATGTTAATGTTAATAGATTTATTTTATTACAAATAAAACACCACCACTGGGCTTTACACATCGTATGACCAGCATTTGAAATTTGGTCTTTTTTGCTGCATAGATTCCTAAAATAATACCCAAATGCTGTTTAAATAGTATAGCAGCAATAATAATTTAACAAATACAGGTAACATAATTATGATTACAACACAAAATCTAGCAAACACGTAAAACACTGATTAACTGTGACATTACAAAAGTGACCTTAATATAAAAAGCTAGCATTGGTATTGATAACTGCATTAGCAGGATGCTATTACTACTAAATAGGCAATGTTTTTAAAAACATACCATCAGCATTGTCGTGTTCAACCTCAACCTCCTCATGGATGACAAGGATGTTTTTTGGATGTCCCTCAAGCAGAATGCGCACATACATTATCAAACACTCTTTGACAGGTCGGTGTCTCCGTCAATAATGAACACATTTGTCATGACACTTCTTGTGTTTTTGGCACTTTCGCCATGTTTAAGCAAGGTCTGGCGCTTAAACTGTGTGGATTCCGCCACCAACGCCGTTTTACCTGCTGCAACCTCCGTTTCACAGGATTTACAGTTAACACAGTAACATCGAAGCATTTTAATAGTGGAGCCACTCGTAATCTTTAAGCCACTCTCTCTGAAAGGTTTTAACGTTAAGCCTTATTTTCCGGTGGTGAAGTTGCATTTAAATCCGGATCGTTGTCATTAATAACAGTAGTATCATTGGCTGTAATCGGCTCGTTCTTGTCATGCTCGCGGTTCGTTTCACATTTTCGCTCTTTGCGTACCAACGTAGCACGGCAACAAGGAGTGATTAACATTCATATTATCCAATATGTGGTCTTCATTAAACGCAAGAACTTAATGGTGAAATTTGATTGGTTATGTAATGTTGGAGAGAACACTGAACCTGGGACAGCACACAGCATACACAATCTAAATCAAGTCACATCACAACAAAATAGGCAGTCGCAAAAATGCTTCTAAATATATTTTAAGGTCGCACAGATTAAATTTCGGTCGCATATGAGACCAAAACAGTCGCAATTTCGAGCCCTGTAATATATGGATTTAATATTCTTTGAATCTCAAGGGATCCTAACATTGTTCAAGGGTTTGTGTTATAGGTACTGTCAACATGATATTGTACAATGTAATTAAAATGGATACCCCAACCCCCATACTATAACAATACTAATGCATAACGAAGACAAAAACAACGAACCAAAAATAATAAGCCTTCGAATCATTACAAAAATAGCTTTAAAACTTCCAAACACGTCCAAACCCTATTCATCCAGAACACTAAAAAAACTGTGAATGTTTTGTCGATTGCGTGAGTTTAAATGCAGTAAGCTGAGCTGTGAAGATCAGAGTTGTTATTGCGCAGGGTCCACTAAAGTGGGCCATTGTATTGTTTGATCCAGGAAAGCTCTTAACAGAGAGTAAATGAGAAGCTGTGAGTTACAGTTTAATAACGTATGCCCCACAGTAAACATAAAGGATGCATGCTTCCCCCCAACTCCCCTTATTATTTTTCCCTAGGGCCTCTATGATGGAGCTGCATATTCTCATGTGCTGCTGATGTTTCTTTCTTTTCTTCATTTCTCATCTCCAGGGATCTGCCACAGGATCCAGGGAGGGAGGGAAAGTGTGGATGATGACTCTTTTCATGCTTCTCTCTTATTTAGTATGCGCACATGTATTCCCAACACGTAAATTGTATTGTTTTTTGAGGAGGAGTAAGTCTGTCTTTGTAAGCTGCCCTGAAAGTGTGCACCCTGGCTGTTGGACACAATTAAAATGACCTTAGCTGAAAATGTTTTGTCACTGCTACAGTATGTAGGAAGTTGACAATAATTCATACAGAAATATCTGACTTGAGTTAAGTGTCTAAGCCCGTCCTTTATTTAGTTGCTAGACAAAGAAATACAATAATAATGATCTAATCTGTGAAATTTGGTAAACAAGTAGATCATAAACATTCATGATGTTTCAACACAGCTCATTGGAAAATTTGGTTTTCCATGTTTGGTTCAAAAGAAACTTGTCAGAGCCATAAAATGATGGCAAGAACAGTGAGTTCAGTAATTCGAGTGTTGGCATGTTGACACCAGTATGCACAAGCAAGAGCATACAGACATGGTTGCTTAATAACAATACAGACTAAATAAATACTGTCTCTGTAAAGAGCAAAGCAACTGACGCTGGATCTTTTCTCATTTCATTTCATGAATTATTTTGCATTTACTTTTAACCAGCTAGTTATTTTTAGGGTGTCTCCACATTACGATCTGGTAAAGCTTTGATTTAGCATTTGATGGTGATAGATACTGCCAAGTTGTGCCAACAACCATCCTTCCAACAACGCCAAAATGATAGATCCAACCAAAATAGATAGATCCCACTATGGATATGGCTTGCAGATGTTACAGGTCTAATTAGAGTCCATGCTCAAATATTAACTCTGTTGTGAGTTAAAGAAAACACATCTTTAAAATCTGACTTTTTCCACATTTAAGTGCTATAATTTGGTCCCCAGTAAAATGGGGAAAAGATCAACCCAGTAATTTAGTTTTGGTAAACCAAGCATGTGGAAAAATAGCTCATTGAAATCTAGCTCCCCTTGTGATGTCAGAAGGGGACAAAACTGCCCCTTAATCTGCACTATCCAACCACGCCACTGCCATTTAGTGCAGAGATCAGCTCATTTGCATTTTAAGGACACACCCAAACCGGCACATTTTTGCTCACACCTATAAAGTGGCAATTTTAACATGCTATAAGAAATTATCTATATGGGATTTTGAGCTAGAACTTATATTACACATATGTACTCTGGGGACACCAAAGATTTATTTAACATCTTTAAAAAGTCTTGTGAAATGCCCTTTTTAAAACTTCAAATCAACCATGTGGCAGATACAGAGATGAATAAGAAGCAGGCAGGAGATGAAGTGATGTAATAATAAAATAAAGATGTTTATTGACAAATCTTAGTTGCATTTAATGCTCAGTTTAGCTTTGTTGATGGTATGACTAACTTCTTGACTATGCGCAGATTTAGGAGGTGGTATTATACCAAACACAGACAGTGGAAATTTACTGTTCACAACTTTCTTGTGCCATTTAATAAAAATCTTAAGATGGAGACCATTGGAGACTAATATCAGCATTCAGAGACAACATAGCGCCCACAAGCACGATAAGATTAAACAATATTAAGCAAAGTAATGTAGAATAAAATAGCTACATTTTAAAAATCTATATATATATATATATATATATATATATATATATATATATATATATATATATATATATATATATATATATATATATATATATATATATATAATAAACTATAAAGAATATGAAATAAAACATACAGATGTATTTCTATACTCAATAATCAAAAACCAAGAGAGCTAACTATAGACCCAATATAGTTTGGCTATGAGTAACCCACTTCTACCCTAAATAACTTTGAGATGTATTATATTCCATCATATAAGCAAAGTCAACAGGTGTTCAAGGTGTTTGCTTCCTCATGCTTATTCATGACCCTTTCAAATTAGGTAATAATAGAACATTTCATTCTAAAGGCAAGGTTGTAAATGGACATGCAAAACATATCTGGATTATTTTTGCACTTAATAAAGCCACATACCTTCTATGTAGATATCAGAGAACAATTTAACAGATTATTTCAATGCATTCTTAAGCACCTTTAATTTTATCAGTAACACGTCAATCATTTCATCTACTGAATACTGATAAATAATCAATTATTCATTTATTATTCATATGTTATTGTTTTTAATCTTGTCTTCTTATGCTCTCTCCAATAATATTGTCTGCCTTTATCAGATATCCATAGCTGTTGATTGGTACATTTATTTGCATTCTTTAATTTCACCACGGTGAATATTTGTAAGATGAAGCCTCTTCCGCTGCTTTGTCGGAATGAGCTTTTCTTCCATGTTGGTATACATTTTTTTGTCAAACATAATTTAATCAGCCAATTCCGATGGTCGTGTCTGAATGAATTGAAGTTGAAAGGGGTTTTATATGATCTTCATCATAGACTTTTTTGTTATATTTAATGCAGGCATGCATTTTTAAGTGTACAGATCCCATGAAATCTAAATGTGGAAAATGACTAATCTTGCATGCGTTTAGTTTAATAAACTCCAGAATGAAAACATGCTCCCCACCAACATCCTGTTTTATTGGAAAATACATCAACAAAAGAGATAAAACTGCCATCGGCAAGGGATTTCATGGGGTCTTTGAATGTATATACTTTTGCATTCGCTGTATTATCTAAATTCTGACTAAACAAATATAACAAACTACAAATCCCAGTCCTCTCAATTTAGCATCCGTATTCAGTATGATGTTTAGTCAAAACAAACAATGGTTCATAGGTTGGTTAAAGGGACGCTAACCTAGGTGTTTTCAGTAATATAAAAATAGTCTCTGGTAGGGGTGGGAATCTCTAGGCACCTCACGAATCGATTACGCTGCACTTCTGGGCTTCAGAGTTCCGCCTTGCATTTCGTCAATATTACTTTATTAGAAAAAAATTCCACCTCCTGCATCGTGATGCATCTAAGAATCTTTTTTCCCCCACCTCTAGTCTCTGGTATTCCCAGAATGTGTCTGTAAAGTTTCATCTCAAAATACACCACCGATCTTTCATTATACAATGTTGAACGTGGCCATTTGTGGCTGCAATGAAAAATGCAACGTTTTTGTGTGTGTCTCTTTACTAATCCGCGTGGTGTTGTTTTAGAAATATCCACATTTAAAACTTTATAAATGAAAATAACTATCTTCCGGTAGCATCGCCGTCTTAAACTCCTCTGTATTCAGGAGGGAGTATTAGCGTAGTGTACGCACTTTTCTTAGTGACGTATGACAAATTCTGAGGGCGGGGCACAGAGCAGCAGCAGAGAAGCCTCCATAGGCTGCATAAGCTATAATCCTGAATGCAGACGCGACTAAGATGGCGGCGCTACCGGAAGGTATTTATTTTCGTTTATAAAGTTTTAAATATGGATATTTCTACAACAACACCGCACGGATTACCCTCAGAAGACCTTTGTTTATCATCCTTGAGCCGTTTGGATTTAATTTGTGAAGGATGGATGCAATTTTTACGTACTTGAAGGACGTGAACCCCGTAACTTCACATTCAATTAACTGAAAGATCTAAAACATTTTCTAAAATATCTGAAAATGAGTTTTGTCTGAAAAACGATGGACATATGCAACTCGAACAGCTTGGGGTTGAGTAAATCATGGGTTTAATATCATTTTTGGCCAAACTATCCCTTTAAGGTATAAACCACAAAAGCACAGTGAAAGGACTTCACTAGAGGTTATGAATCTTCTGCTCTATTGGAATGGCTGAGACACATTAATCTGTAAGAATGATGTCGGATTTTTCACATTTTTTTGGCTCATAAGAACCACTTTTCTGTCCATTTGTGGACATGGCTAATCCTTTTTATCTACATTTAGCTGATTCAGACTTTGAGAGGGGAATCAACGAGACAACCAATTCATGCAATTTATGATATTTGGCTTTAGTTGTATGATTCTGTGCATGCGTGGTGAGATGGAAATATGTTTGACAAAGATGAGTGCATTTTGCTACACTTTATAGTTCAAAATCAAAAAATTACTCACCCAAATAATGGTCTACACCTGGCACCTTCTTTGAACAGAAAGTCTAAATAACTAAAAGGACTACAAAAGAACCATAATTGTACTTCTGAAGCAATTTAATAGCTTTTTATGTTGAAAATTCACTTTCCCTCCATCATAACTTTAAAATATCACACCATATATTCAGATAGAATCAGATATGATGTCAGTGACATACTACACATTACATTTTCAGCGAATTACAACTTGTCCTCAGTCTTCTTCACACAAAGTTATCGTCTGACTTCAGAACACTTTGAATATTTTCTACAACTTTTATGATGCTTTTTGTCATTTATAGAGCTCCATGTTCACTTGCACTATCAAGAACAGCAACATCCTCAACATCCTAAAATCTGTTATTGAGTTCGACAGAAGACCCAGTAAATTATATGGGTTTGGAAAAACATGAGTTCATTTTTGGATGAACTTTCCTTTTAAAATGTTGTGTTGCGTTGTGTAGGCACACTACCAGATGGAGATTAGTAGTGATTTCATTAAAACAGCATGGGCAGGGACCAAACCTATCAGTCCAGTACATTTAAACCCGTACGTTTATCTTTACTACAAGTGCTTGCTTTCATTCATTCAAGTAATTTTCATCCCTAGATGAATGTCATTAGTTGTCATACACTGGTAAGTTGGTTATGAAACAGACGATTCAGGGCTCTGATTTCCTGCTTCTCTGAAATTCTAACTCTTGGCAGTCTGCATTCAGTACAACCATATAAATATTATGTCTCCCTAGGAACACAATAGTGGTGTTTATTTTTTTATTTTGGGCATGTTTTGTGCCAGGCTGGATTTAAGAGTGCTTTGAATCCTCACAGGAGTGAATTACATTTCGTCTTAAGGGTCTGTAGAATAGATTAAAGAGCACAGGATACACACACAATACCACTGAGTCTGCTTTGTCAAACAGACTGCAACCTTCTCTTAAGCCTGGGATACACTGCACGATTATTGGCTGTCCCAGACGAAAGATTGCCAACGTGAAACAATCGTCGCGATTTCTTCATCGGTGGTCCTATGACGTACAATGAGAGATGTTCAAAGACGACCGTTTACCGGTCTTGCGTCCAAAGATAGCCTACGATAGTTTTCTGACAGTGTCAGAAATTCGGCATGATCACCGCACAGTGTGTTTGTTGCTACGACCTACGCGCCGGTATTTGTTTACCACGAGCGCATGCTGGTGACGTTGCGCAACGTGTGACGCTGACGCCGAAGCTTCCGTGTTATCATCGTTCAGTCTACATGCCTCTCGTACCCGAGTTTAAACGATACATGTCGCACAGTGTGATAAGGTAATGATCTTATAGGAGGGCAAAAATCGTGCAGTGTATTGCGGGCTTCACTGCATGAAAAGAGCTGTATACGGACAAATACGGGATGGGAAATCTCTGCTAAACTTTAGGTTTGCCAGATTTTTGAGGCAGAGTGCTTGGAAAGGTAATACACCAAAGTAAACCCGTGAAACATCCAGAAACCTTACGTTTGTGGATGTATGTAGGAACTGGTGGAAGTTTCCAGGAATCCTTACAGCTGGTTGTGAGGAGCGGTGGGTGTGAGGTGTGAACGGCTTTTTATATGTTAATGACCCACAGGTAGAGGTGTCTTCTTTGTTTTCAGAGCTGAGTGGGGTGGGGTGGGGGGTTAACCATGTCTCTTTAAGACAGCACATACAGTATTGTGGTACATAAAAACTGTGTTTTCTAAATATGTTTATTATTAATATAATTTAATTAGTCTATTTAAGAAACTAAGCATCATTCAAAATAACTAAAATTCAATGGACACAATTATCATTTTATTGTGTGAAAATTATGTCTCTGACTCAAGAGAAATGCAACAAATGTTATTTCAGAATATATATTTCCAACACTTTGAAAACATGTCTCCAACTGCCCTAGGTCAGAATATTGTGCACGTATGTCTCAATGCTGCATACATCGTTTAAAAGAAGCCGTTCAAATGACATCATGTAACTCATTTTTGCTAGCTAGGATGTTGATAAATTAGTCAGTGAAATTTAAAGCTGCTTATTTTTGCTGATGTCTCATGATTTGAAGTTCACTGTTTCTATTGTTATTATAATTCTACCCTAACATTTCATTAAATCTTTTAAAATAGAAACAAAAATATCAATAGACAGGTCCATAATCTAAAAGACAGTCTTTCACATGTGGATGCAAAACATGTTGGGTGAAACAGACTGACAAACTCGGGTAAACATATCTGCAGATACCTGTCAGCTACTGTACTTCTAGTCCAGAGGTGCCCAAAGTTGGCCCACAAAAGACCTTAAATTTTTTTTATGTTTCATGCATATTTGAAGGTGTATAAAATGCATCACAAAACCTAATGAACTCGGGTACTATAGGCTAAAAATGAAGAGGTTGCGGCAGTGGCACACAGAGAAAAGGATATTTAAAATTGATTGGCAAAACGATTTCTTTTTTCTACAAAAAGCCTTGGAAAATAAAACTGCATTAGTTATGCATAAACAGAGTAATGTTTGCTTATTTATTTTTAAAATATTAGAAAATTATAAATTAGGGGTTATCAGGGCAACTTTAATTTTAATATAACACAACAACATTTACTTTTGGCCCACAGCCCTCAGTCAGGTTTGGCCCTTGTAAGGAAAATGTTCGGGCACCAATGAATGTTCTAGTCTATCTGAGGAGGTAACTTTTAGCATATGATAATGCATGCTTGCACAAAGTCAGACCACATATTATAATGTTTGTCTTCAATCAATCAATTTAAACAAAAGAGATGGGGACTTTATAATATAATAAGGGTCCATATATCACAGTGAAAAAAGACATACATGTATTTTTACTTTAACATGAACTAATGCTGAGTTACAGCATATCCTAATGATAAACTATTGAAGAGTCATCATTAACTACGACCTGTTTTTCATTGTTAGTTAATGCAGTTTACAATAAATTAATTTGAGTTCATGTTGTAGTTAAGTTAGTTCAGTAAGTTACATGTCTTAACTCAGCATTAGTTTATATTTACTAATATTTAAGTAAGAATTCATTTAGGTATACGTTCAATGTTTCCAATGATGAGCCACTCATCCACTAAACCCAGAGATAATTCCTGAGGCATGTTTAAAGAGTTTTGTATTTCATCAAGAAGGTGCTGCTGATTCACAAAGATTTTATATTTAAGAAAATCTGAGCATCATTCCAAATAACTGTTAACATGTTTGTCAACTAAACATGTTTTGTAAACGTAATAAACTTTATAAAAATATTTTTTATTTTTTATTAATAATCAAGTATAAAGAACAATGCATAGTGTGAAAACGCGGATTATAAAAAGTATATTAAAGAAAAGGACTACATTTCCCAGAATGCACCTGCACCTACTCATCTGCCCCCACCCTTCAGGTGTGACTGCTCAACCTATGGGCTTGACGGGAAAATTCAAAATCGCGAACCGTTACTGCCTGGACTACTCCGTCTCTTATTTGTTTGTTTGCTCATCAACAGTAAGGTAAGTTTGATTTAATTCATTTGTCTGCATCGCGCTGATCGGTTGCCTATTTGTTCATATTATGTTATTAACTATGATTCGTTTTTGTCTTTATACTAGAACTGTTTGAATTTAAACCACAAACAGTAAAACATTAAGGTTATACGTGGTACACAGCGGTAAACATGAGGTTAAAAATACGCGAAGTAACATTCAAACCGGGCTGTTAAAAGAATCAATTCGATGTTTAAATTTTTAAAAACAAAACTTTAAAGAAGCCAAGATGAGACGTTATTTGCTTAAAACAAACAAAACAACAGTAACTCGTGTGTTTGAAATGTTAGCAGCTAGCAAGTGTCTCTCTGCTATTTTAAATGGTACTGACGATCTTTTGTTGTTTTAAAAGCTCATTCAGTTCTGGTAGATGCTGCTTATTTTTCAAGACTGTTTTAATAGCTTTATATTGATTTGTAACAAAGCCAGCTTCACTTTAAGAGAACCTAGATGCTAATTGTAAAGAAGCTTGGAGTCATAATATATTTAAACGTTATATGTTTGCTGTTCTTCATCTTTTTAAATATGAAGTCTATACATGTTTGTGTTTACAGAGGTCATGTACACTGTGGTCAACTTTGTGGACGATGAAGAGGTTTCTGGGTAAAGCTGATGTATGTTTAATCATTCAATGATTACATTAAATTAAAATCAAACATGTTAAATAGTAAACGGATGTATTGTGATATGTGATTTTGATTTTTAATTCTGTGTTTGCCAGAGAAATATAACGAAGTAACAGTGAAAGCTAAAACATCAGACTGATCCAGACACTGAAGAAATTGATGTCACTGCAATCTGGCCAAAATGATGTAAGTTTAATAATTAAATTATTAAATTAAAGAGGTTAAATCGTAAATAGATGTGTTATGATGTATGTGATTCTATTTTTTTATTCTGTGTTTGATAGACAACTATATTGAAGTAGCCTACTGTAATGAAGCTGCAGAACAACACAGAGACTCTGAGGACATCAACACAGAAAATTAAGTAAGAAGATTTATGAAGTATTATGAAGTTCTTTGATCATATATTGTTGTATCTTTGTACAGTTTAATGCAGTGGTTCTTAACCTTATTCCTGGAGGCCCACTGCTCTGCACATTTTGTATGTCTCCCTTATTTAACACACCTGATTCAAATCATCAGCTCATTAGAAGGGATCTCCATGAACTGAACTACGTCTGTCAGATAAAAGAGATATACAAAACATGCAGGGCAGTGGGCCTCCAGGAATTACGTTAAGAACCACTGGTTTAATGTTAACTTTCTAAAATGTACAACTTTAATTCTATGTCATTTGATTTGTCGTGTGTATGTGTATGTGTATTAGTATTATGCCAAATACTTATATGTACTTTTATATTTCCAAAGGGCTCCAAAGAGATGTCTGTCCAGATGAGGGTGCATCAACGTTACCTTTGCTGACAAGTATATGCTTTACAATGTAAAACCTAACAGTTAACTTAACTCAAACCATTTAAGGAAATCGGTTGCCTTAACCCATTAAGTTTAAAAAAAAAACATACATTTGAGTACTGTGAACTTAAGTCTTGTGCAATAATGCACTTATATTTAGTTAGTGTGAACTTAAATATAAGTGCATAACTGCATGTGACTCAATTTGTTTAAGTTCACAGTACTCAAATCAATGTGTTTTAAAACTTAAATGGTTTAATGCAACCGGTTTTCTTAAATGGTTTGAGTTTAGTTAACTTTTAGGTTTTACTGTGAGAAATTCTTGAATAATTCCAAGACAGAGCTCTGCAATTGAATCTACACTGCAAAAAATCACTTTCTATCTTAGGATTTTTATCTTGTTTTTAGTAGAAAAACTATAAATTCTTAAATCAAGATGTATTTTCTTGATGAGCAAAATTACCTAAGAAAATGTCTAGTTTTTAGACAAAAATATACAATTTAAGTAAATTTGTGCCTGAACAAGCAAAAATATATAACAATAGGTTGAGAAAATTGTGCTTGAATTAAGTTTAAGAAAAAAGAAAACTTAAGATTTTTTCTCACACCATTGGCAGATATTTTTGCTTGTTTTAAGCACAAATTCACTTAAATTGTGTGCATTTATTTATTTTGTCTAAAACTAGACTTATTTTCTTAGGTCATTTTGTTCATCAAGAAAAAGCATTTTATTTAAATAATATTTCTACTGAAAACGAGACAAAAATACTATGTAAGAAAGTCATTATTTTGCAGTGTAGGACTGATTTCTTGAACAACAACTATATTGATCTTGCTTTATTTTATTTAGATATTTACTACATTACAGTGGCAGCTGGTGACTTCTTTTTTTGTGAGCACTCGATGCAAAGTTTGTCACAACATGTATATAGCCAGTCATTTGTGTGGTTCAAAATATGTGTTCTGCGTGTATGTGCATCACGTGTTTTGACTAAACCCGTGATGCACATGGTTTACATGAAGCAACAAACACATTTTAAAAACACAAGCAACACACATGACACTCCGAACACTTATTTTGAATTTGCACCCCTCGGATGAGCAGTCACGAGCCGCCACTGCTACATTACATTGTACTGCTTTGAATGTAATTTTTATTGTTGCTTTTATTTTGTTTTATTTTACTCTAATATTGCTTTCTCTGTCTGTATATTTATGAGTTTAAATAGTATTGTTTATGTATGCAACTTTTAATATTTGTGTATAATATTATTTTGTTATTGTGACAATTGTGAATTGTTCAGTTTTTTTATTAAATAAACATTTCAAACTCAATTCAAGTTTTTTATTTTACATAAGGGTTTTGGGGTGTATATGAATATAAATATGAATATATATATATATATATATATATATATAGTGGGGGGGTTTGTAGTCTATCTGCATAGCAGGCAAATAACCAATCAAGTCACTAAGCTATGAGGGCTTGGGTTGGGCTTAATACAAAGTGTAACCAATCAAATGATCTCAACTGGAAAGTTTCAAAGTTGTGTCCCAATAGTTGTCAGAGTTTTGGGAGGGGGTTTTAAAAGCAACCAATCAGTGTTGAGATTAAACACCAATGGAGACACTAGAATTGTGCAAAGGTGTGAAATCCCAGTACCTCTGCAGGTGTGAAAATGTCCCCTGACAAAATCTTCAATGGGATTATTTGCCATGGCAACAAATGGCTGCATGTACCACAGGAATATCCCATCAGCAAGATACATCCGAATTGGTATCATTACGGGAGTTTCCTAACTTGGTGGAATTAGAAGTTTACCCTCAGTGGAACTAGTAGATACATCCGAAAATCAGTGGTGTTTACAGGAGTTTCCTAGTACGGATACACCTCTTTTCATGCAGTGCTTTAAACAGACAGTTAAAGGTCCAGTTTCGCTACCGTTTTAAAAATGCTAACGGTAGCCGCCTAGCAATGAAATCCCGATCCCACCCTCAAGTCAAATCGCCATCCAAAGTCACGCCTCTTTCCAAACACATGAACACGCACAGATCAGACGGTCACATCTCATTCACCAGTGAGAAAACCTTGCAGTACAAAGTCGAATAACACTTCCAAAATAACCAAACAACTGGTTTACATCAGAATTAGTTTAAGCACACGTATGGTTGTGTAGATGTAGTAACTATATCGTTATGCTAATCCGTAAACGAACACAAATTTCATAAGCAACACAACGTTTCATCAAAGTAGAATATCTGAATCCATCTCAGTACAAACATATCGCGTACCTACCTTACCAAAATAAACAGTGCAACGACCCTTTCAGACCCTTGCCTCCTGTAGCTGTTTGCATCTCGCGGTAAAGCAGTAAAGTTACCGATGTTATTTTGGGTTTTTGCTCTTTGCTGATCAAGGCAGTTTTTGCTGTTGTTTTTATAAAATATGTCTTTTGTTTTGTTGCTCCTGTGTAGGTTGTCAATTCAGCAGAAAAGTTTGCTGTTCACGCTGTTTACAGACAGGAGGTGAGCGCACGTGAACGCACCAATGACTTATGGTGTATGCGTGGACTCGCTGCGCGGTGGGCATTCAAATTACGGTTACGTATGAGGGACAAAAATGGAAACATCCGTTCGGACCGAAATCTATGATTTGTTGAAAATGTTTTGGTCCTACGCCTTTCACAGATGACATACATTTCTACAAATACATTTAAACAACTTAACATAGTGATAACTATCAGGATGTGAGGAGACTTTTAACCAGCATAACTAAAAATGTTTCAGGATCAAATTTGTTACCCTACCTTTAACACAGTTAAAGAATTGGATTCTCATGCTAAACATGGGCAAAGTTTCTAAACATTTCTGTGCCGAATGCACTTCTTTGGGGTTTTCAGATAGTTTTTTTATATGGACACTTCCCCTAGAATAACCAATAGCTAAAACAAAATCACCATCACCAAATAATGTGATTTTATTTGTGAGGGAAATTTAATCTCGTTCAGCTTTCCAAAGAACCCAGCATTATGGGAACAGTGGATGCAGATTTTTTCCAGGGTAGTAGAGTTGTGCAAGTGTGTTTGATTAACTCTTTCCCTACCAGCGTTTTTTTGTCAGTCAGCACCAGAATTTTTTGATTTTACCAAAAGTTTAATGTCTTTCAGAAAAACTGAGATAATTGCATTTTTGTAAAGGACTTTTGTTAGAGATCAGATTCAGAGCCATAATCAAAACATAAACAGAGTTTTAACTGTTTTTAAAACATGGATACTTTAGTGTTGTGTATGTTCCAGTGTTGTTTTTGGCAGCACTTTTAACTTTAGTCTGTGTCTTTTGGACGAAAATGCTTTTTAGTTTTAGTCATATTTTAGTCACTTATAAACTTGATAGTTTGAGTAAAGTTTTAGACGACAAAAACACAAAAAGGTTTTAGTCAAGTTTTAGTCGATGAAAAGCAAAAAGGTTTAGTCAAGTTTGAGTCAATTTTAGTAAAAAAAGTATTCTTTAACAAATTAATTTAGGTTAAAAAGTGTGGTGTATTTAATACTATTAAAATGTGCATTAAGGTTGTCCCTGAGGGCTTGCCGTTGTTTTAGTCGGTGTGCCTTCTGCGCATGTCATAACAAAAAAGTTAAGCCTGATATACCCTCATGTTGAGTTTGTGTGTTATTACGCCTCGCTTATAGACCATTTCAATAGATGTAAACAACACTGGTCCAGAAGCACTTCCTGTTTCATTTTGTGACTGTTTTTTTATTACACACATATATCATTATCTTTAAGATGTTTGTTTAACTTTTTGACTCAGTTCTAAGTGTTCTGTTGGTTGTATTTTATCCCAACGTTTATCTAGTGTTAAAAAACTGAAACAGGAAGTGCTTCTGGACCAGTGTTGTTTACATCTTCTGAAATGGTCTATAAAGTTGAGAAACACGTGCCTTGCCTTGTTATTTAAATACACCACAAAAATTATTGGAAATGGGCTTAGGTTTGACAAATAGATACATGTAAAACCTTAAGCTTACCATGAAATGTGTCACAAGCCGAATGTCGAGTAAAATTGAATGTATATGATATGTTAACAGCATGACTTGTTAGTTACCTTTAAAAAAATATTAGCGTGATGAGCATTCAGGTGCCACTTGAGGTTGGTGGTATTCTTCCCACCACATTTACCGTCGTCTCCCAATATGCATTCCGTTTTTTCTTTCTGATGGATTATACTGAAAGTATGTCCATAAATCATCTCGTCGTTTCCATTTATTGGCGTCACCGCCACGGTCCTTCGAACTCCCATAGCCGCAGGTGTGTTGTTGTTGTGTGAAATCTGGTGCGCGGCATGGCATCAGCCGGGTGGTGGGTGTGAGTAAGACTGTGTTGACCCAAAACAAGAATAGGAAGCGACAGCATTGCTGATACTTTTTAGCTAAAAACAGACAGATTTCATGCAAAATAGGCAGAAATGACATCCATTGTAAACGTCAGACTTATAATCATTTGCGTTCAGTCTCGTCTCGTCATTGAAAACTTGAAAGAGTTTCGTCATGTTTTCGTCACCTTAGAGTCATTTTTAGCTAGTCATCGTCGCGTTAGCATCATAAAAAATAGGTGGGTCAACGAAATCATTTCGTTATCGCCATCGTTGACGAAAAACAACACTGGTAAGATCGGCACCAAGTGGATAATAGCAGAAATATGGATTGCGTAAAAACTGGCAGGAAAGTGTTTTCTCTTAATTCACAAGATAAAATGAGTTTACACTGGATTTTGTTGAAATGTTGCGGTCCTAGTAATAAAACAACCGATCATGAATCGCAGGTCGTAAGTAAAACTGCATCAAATGTTTTTTTTATTGTGAATTGGCACGTAGGTTCATATAATGTAAATGACACGAAGATGTGATGAATCTTAAGTTAGAGAAGTGGGATAATGGTTTGTGTGGGTTGCGTGCTTGTGACTCGCTCCGCCCAAGGTACGCCTACAGAAGCTCAGCTTTTTTCGGAAAGTAGCGGTAAAGCTCGTTGGTCTTTTATAAATGTGATAAAACTAAAGACTCTTTGGAGATATGAAGCATGCAATACTACTTCATAAGTACTCAAGATTAACCTATTCTGGGCTCTTAATGGATGATTTTCTTTTTTATTTAGTCAAAGTCATGAATTAAAAAAAAAAAAAATATATATATATATATATATATATATATAGTTGTCTTGTTAACATTTCAATATACATACCTTCAAATTAAAAGTTTTTAAGATTATTAAAAACAATTTAGTCAAGTGTTTCTAAACTTTTGAACAATAGTTTATGTACTTTAACATTGATTTCTATGCACAGTTGAGACTTTGTGACACTGTGGATGGTGATTGCTAGGTGATTGCTGAGTTGGCATTGCTAGAGTGTTTTGAATGGTTGCTAGGAGGATGGTAGGTGGTTGCTAGGGTTTCACTATACAGTTCTGTACTGTCCTGTCTCAGAAGTGCCCAGTGGTTTCTTGTATCATTGTGATTTTTAGATATGACTTGGGTTTTTCTGCAAAAACGATTAGAGCATCATTGAGACTCAGAGCATAGCACATCTCTCCTCAAGAATTCATTATAGTAGAAATTATAATCATAATGCTTCATTCATAATTTCACATGATACCTTTGATGGATATACAGGCAGACACAAAGACAAATACACTTGAGGCCAGGTCTTTAGGATGTGCCACAGGTCTGACAGCTGCTTCCAGGACAATGGCTGTCATATCCGCTTGCTTTGATCAGTCGCACTCAGAATCAGCACGCTTGCTAACAGCACATGTGCCTGAGACCACACACGTGCACTCATGTTACATGAGTAGCAGTGATAGCCACAAGACAGATAAAAAAGATATGTTTAACTCCTGGTGATAGGCTAGCAGACAGCAGGATAAATATACAAAAATGTTATGGGTGCATGCAGTAGTTAAAATAGCAAGGTATTAAAGGAATAGTCTACCCTTTTGCCATATTAAACTATGTTATTACCTCAACTTAGACGAATTAATAGATATCTATCTTTCTTCAATGCGAGCACTGTACAGCGCGTTGTGAATGTGTTAGCATTTAGCCTAGCCCCATTCATTCCTATAGTACCAAACAGGGAAGCCACCAAACACTTCTGTGTTTTCCCTATTTAAAGACTGTTACATGAGGAGTCATACCAGTAAGTATGGTGTCACAAAATAATACTTTTTTTTTGGTACCATAGGAATGAATGGGGCTAGGCTAAATGCTAACACATTCACAACGCGCTGTACAGTGCACACATTGAAAAACGATAGTTATGTATTAATTTGTCTAGGTAGAGGTAATAACATAGTTTAATATGGCAAAAGGGTAGACTATTCCTTTAAATATAGTATTAAACATGATGATAACACATGGTTTGTGCCGACCATAACGTTTTCTCGCTGGACCATGAAACCATTCAAATTACAAAGACATTTGAAAACCAAATTGTTAGTTATCCAATATTTTTTGGCATTCGCAGTTCATAGTAATGTTAATTCATTTCACTCTTTGACATTTTGTATTATTAATAATTTTAGTGCTGTGTGGGGTTGCCGCTTGACGCCCAGTATAAATCTGGGTCCTAAAACTAAACCAACGCTTTGCACTTCTGTAAATTGAGGACAGTGAAAACATGGCAAAGCCTTTAAAGAGCTGTCATAAAACATTATGAATGCTCATGCTGGATTACTAACACTTTATCTGCAGGATTACACGTGTTACATGGCAGGATTTTAGATATTTAGGCATACTGTAAGCCCACACCTTTAAATGATAAAAACGTTGTGTTTATTAAGTTGCAAACTGTAGCTCTTTGCCTCTATATCTCTAGATTTGTTTGTAATTTAAAATTGCAGGTTACTTAAATGAAGTCAAACGGAAAGTACCTGTAAAATCTTACCCGACAGCTCAAATTATTCATTATTATTAAGCTTACCATTGTGAATTGTTGTAAGGTACGGAGACCATTTTAAACTTTACACCAGTAGGTCATTATTTTTATTAAAAGTAAACTGATTTTTAGTTAGTACAGTACATGCCATTGTTCTCAAAGCCCACTACCTACAGTAGGGTGCCCCAGTGGAGCGATGTCACTTTACAATTTCAATCTTACGTGGTGCTTTTTTTTGACAAGACGTGCTATAAGCCTTAGCGTGGTTTGTGCCAAGAGCAATTTCTTCTTCTCTTTCCAGGAGTCACTTTCAAAGAGATCCAGAGCTTCTGAGCTCATTAAAGCTTAATCAGAAAATCTATTTTCAGATCACTTGTAGCTCTGTCAGGAGGATTTCAATGAATAGAGGACACTGTTTCTCTGCAACCCCTCCACCAAAATGAACGCACTGGTATTATCTCAGACCGTTTCAAATGCGTCTGACACGCCGCAGCTAATATCGGGTCTTCTTTGGCTTAGTAGCTTTAAAATCTCATTGGTGGAGCTTAGTTGTGTCACCTTGTGAATAGTTTATAAATCAGCTGCATTTAAATTGGAGATGGGCCTGTATAAGGTAATAGTGACTAAAGTGTCAACATGAATAGTTTTATTCTTGTTTTTAGAGTTCGGGTATTTGAGATCTATGGATCTCTCAATGAATCTGAACTGTTCTTACACAATTTTATACCCCCTTAATAAATCATATTGAGGAAGGTAGTAAAGACTTCATAAAAGGTTGCCGAGCACAGAAAGATGCACTAACCTTGCACAAAATCCTGGCTGGTCGTAACGTGCTTTTTAAAAAATGCCTTTTATCATTTGAGCTTTACCCAGAGGAAAAAATGTATTGCTTATTGGTTGCTTTTCCTAAGCTCAAGAGACTTGTGATTCTCATATATATCTCATTTTAATATAAACAAAGTTTCAGATGTTTCTCCTAAAAATGTGAAAACAAACGTACACCATCTACTTGTCTTGCTGCAATCTCTTTCAAGACTCCATTATAGGAATATTTTATTGCTCAGAGATGTCTCTTTCTGAGCTTTTAAGACTTAGCTGAGATTCTTATCTGACCATCAACAGTTTCTCAGATGTTTCTCCTAAAATTTCTTAGGAGAAATAAAAGTAGACAAATCTGAGACATACTGTATAAGAAATATCTGAGAGAAAGGACATTTAAGAGACGGGACATAGGATGAGAGACAGAAAAGGGAACAGTGTAGGAAAGTATCTTTTGCTTGGATTTGAACTCATATTGCCAAAGGCGCTGCTTGGTCTCAATGTTGATCACTGGTTATGCTTCTGACAGCAATTTTTCTATGCTTAGGTACTAAGGGTGGATTATTCTCTTATATGTCTCATTTTAGTATCAGCTTTACTTACCGGTGCCAGCTGCATAAACTCAGCATAATTAATTTAAAGAACTAGTTTGCCTGTGTAGTGCTTAACCAAAGGGCAATCAGTCTTACTTTTCCAAATCATATTACACAGATGTACCTTTATGTAACTAAATTAAAAAAGTTATAATCAGTCTTAAAAAAAATGGATGACTAACCTTACAGGCTTGTCTCTGTTCACAAGTTTTTGCAACGGGCCGCATATGAAGAGTTTGGTTCCAAAACGCTATAAATCTATTTTGACTAATTTCTGTAAAAGCTTGTTTTCTATAAAAAAAAGTGACAAGATGAAAATCACTATTTTTTGTTACAAACTTTCAAATAGCATCTTTAGGTTATAATAACATAAAAAATTCAAATCCATAATTAGATTTTCAAAGATTTATTATAAAAACTGATTATTTTTTATATTTACAAAATGCTATAAATCTGTTGAATCAATATATAAATGTGCATTAATCTTTGCCATGTCATATTCATTTAGTTGACTAGTGATATAATTGCATTAATGGCATTAATCAAAACACTTACTTTGTCAAATTAAGAACACTGTCATTGCTGCTGTTATTCTCGGGACGTCGTCTCTGAACTTTTTGTGACAGCGATCAGCTGTAAAATGTTTTGTTTTGATTTTTGCTGACTTCGAGTAAAATAATTTTGAATAGAAAATTGAAAGTTTTTCATAAGATTCACTGGGTTCAATGTGTTAGTATGACAGAAGCTTGATGCTGTCAGGAGAACAAGCTATTTTTCCGTCTCCCGAGTGCCTCTCGCGTAAATTATTTGATTTTGATGCCTTTCGTTTCTTCCCCGCCATAGAAAACGACCACAGGTTTATCAATGCCATCAAAATTATTATTTTGTTTTTGTTTGTTTGTTGATCACGTAGTACAAAGTAGGTGAGGAAAACTAGGATTTTGTGTGTATTATTCAATGCGCTGCTCTTATGGTTAACAATGTGTGTGCTGTGTGTGTGTGATTTGTTGAGCAGATTTATTGCATTCTGCAGAGAAGGATTGGCATTTAACGCGGTTTGGAAAAAAGGGAGAAAAGATGACAGAATAACACGGGATATCGGATTTTGCGTAAAATTAAAAATTAATTTTTTAATACTGACCTGATACATTACTGATTTTGGTGGTAACTCTTTTTTTTTTTAAATGGCATTTATCGTGTTTTGGAACCAAACTCTTCATATGTTTTAAATGTTATTTTATAAGAAATGTGTTAAATGTAACATTTTTAGCTAATATTGTAAACATTAAAACTATAATTTTAAATAAAATAATCAATTTCAGAATATCAAGGGTTACTTGGTAAATTTATATTCGAAATTCCAGCACTATATTTTTCAAACATTTTAAAGTTTAAGATATTCAGGGTTCCCACGAGTCCTTGAAATCCTTGAAAGTTTGTGAATCTGGGGGAATTTTTTTGTATATACATACATAGATAAAGGTCATTGAAAGTGCTTGAATCTATTTTATGCAAGAAGTTTTCTGGAAAAAAAACTTTTTGAGCACATATGCTAAACTATTTGCTTTAAATGCTTATATCTTCTGTATGCGAATTTTGATTCATACCAAAATGCTTTTTTGCATAGTTGTGTTTGACAAATGAAAACGCCTGGGGTTACGTATGTAACTGTTGTTCCCTGAGAAGGGAACGAGGCGCTGCGTCTCCCTTGCCATACTTCCTGCGTCCCTGTAACGCCGCCTTTGGCAATATTTCAGATAGCGATATACTTCCTGGCTCGCGTGTCACCCTATCTTTGTCATGAAGCCTCACCATTGGTTGAATTTGATATACACATTCAGACACACTTACCCCTGGAGGCGTCCCCAAAGTGTCACCGCAGTGACGCAGCGCGAGTTCCCTCGAAAGGGAACTGTAACAATGTATCTTAAAAGGTAACACGATGTAACCTTGTCCCCACATTTAGTCCTTGAATTTGAGGATATTGGACCTGGAAAGTCCTTGAAAGGTCCTTGAATTTGAAGTTAAGGAGGTGTGGGAACCCTGGATATTTAACCTAAGATGAATACATTCCTTTTAACAAATGTAATAATAGTGTACCAGTTTGTTCTTTATTTAAATTGGCAAAGTTTGGCTTGTATAGCCCATTTGGCGAGTGTTAGAGTCTTTAGCTTTGGAGAAAAGTCTAAGCACAGTGTGTGATTGTTATTAAGATTTCTTATGAAACTTTAAAGAAGACAAATATGAGAGCGTTAGAGTTTATGTCTCAGGATACTAGTGTGAAAAGCAGGAGACTCAAGCAAAAGTCTCCATTTGATGTAATTTATGTCCATGAGCAACGTTTGAGATGTTAAAGAGATCTCACTTTTGATTTTTCTTTCCTATAGGTAGACATTATATTTCTTTCTTCGCTGAAGTACTCAATTCTTTTTTCGGTTACTGGTACCAGATCACATTGTTTAATACACTTGGAGTAAGCTCTTTTGAAAGGAACCACCAGGTTGTGATCTATAAAAAACAAACTTGATGGGAGAATGAGCTTAAAGGGTGGGATCTGAGGATGATTTGTGTATGCACACTTGCAGATGATGTGTGATTTATAAAGGGAACATTGCTTTGTTTGATAAGTCTTAATTTTTTTGGGTATTTGCCATTTTTGTCTTTTGTGCGTACGTAGACTTTTAGTAAGGATCCTACATACAGTTTTATAAATGAGGTCTTTATAGTTCATTGTTCAATATCCTGATAACTAAAAGATTCATGCATTTTCTTAATGAACTTTTTTGAACTTACATTTGCTGATGTCATTTCTTATTCATTACCATGTTGAGTCAGACAATAGAAAGGTAATTAGGCGCTGATGTCAGCCTGCCATTCATAGCACATCTAAATATCACAATGGCCATTAAGATACATTAAGAATGTGTACGAGCTGCATATGGGTGGGGGTACTATGATCCCTCTCAGTCCCGAAGGCATAAAGCATCCCATCCCAGTAATATTTCCAATAAATGTGAATGCCTCCAATTTGCCGCTACAGTGAAACTGCACCACAGTTACCCATCCCTGCTTTCATAATGATGTGGAGTATAACGCACATCTCTCTCAGAGAGCAATAATGTCAGATGGCGTTTGAATAACTATGCATATCTGTGCGCAGGCAATATCACGACTGCTCTGTATTAATGCTGGTTTTAGTGGTTTCGATATTTTCAGATTATTCTTTCTTTGGAGTTAAAGACATCCCGCTTTAATATAAACACAGAAAATGTGCTGGGTTTTTTAAAGATTTTAACTGGACCATTAACTTACAAATACAATTGACTTGATAAATGCATTGAATTTTGATGTTAGCATATTTAGGTTACCTGACAATACGCTGTAGTATTGTATTTCTCCAGTGACCTTAAAAAACGTAAAAGGTATTCTATATAGTCTTTGAATATGTCCAACCTCTATAAAGCCACTTGAATAAGACTCAAAGTCATTGTACAGCCTCATTTACATAAATTAAGACATGAAGAACAAAGGAAACAGATTCGCACAAGGAAAATGCTGCTATCTTTACAGCAAGGCAACAGTGGGAAATGTAATTTATGCAAATGAGGGAAACAGATAAAGCTTTCTTTTGTCTAACAACTCTATCTATCTTATAGCTAAATTTATCTGCGCAGCTAATACCAAGGTTTGAGACAATAGTATTTGAAATATTTTGTTTCCATCAAATGGTGTTAGAGAACACACAGCTGCTGCTGGTTTAGCGGTCTGATTTGTAGAAATGCACACATTTTATTCAGGGATATTTGTGATATTTTCTATGTAGTGATAATTCATCCTCAGAACACATTTTGAGCACTAATATTTAGATCTCCCATCAAAGAGTTTTAACTGTTTTTTTTTTTAAAGTTGCCAGCCAGTGCCAGCATTTTTCATGATTTTTACAAAAGTTAAATGCCTTCCAGAAAATGTTCATCTTTAAAAATATAAACATACAATATAGCAAATGAAAGAACAGACCCTCAAAAAAAAGTTTTATCCTACCTTCATTAGGTCTCTTTTTAACACCTCTCAAATATATGTAGGTTTCTACAAAAACACAAAATTTTGAGCAAAAAGCTGAGATAATTCCATTTTTGTGAAGGACTTTTGTCCAAAACATAGGCCCTGTCCCAAATGGCGCACTTCATGTGGACTTGCGGTCTCGTAGCCTTAAATTGCACATGCTTGCTTAGTATACGAGTCCGTAGAGTGTCCCATCTGTCATTTTAACATTCCAAAGTGTGCTCATCAGTAGGGCTGTCGCGGTAACCGCAATCCTGTATTGAGAAGCTTAACCGCATGGATGACAAGTAACCGCAACAACCGCGCTTTTCACGTTAAATTCATATATAGCTATGCCCTTCTTGTTTTTCCACATCATACATAAAAAAAGGCCAAATAGATTGTCAAGATTTAAGAGAGTAACTTGTTTTTTGTAAATTTCAATTCAAAATGTAATACTATGCTATTCATATTTCGTTAAATCATACAGTGAATGTGTGAAAGAAGTGAAACTAAGATGACAGAATAACTGGGTCGTCTGCATCTGCATGCAGTTTTAAAGATTAAAATTACTTTCATTTAAATGATCAACACAAATACAAAGCGCCATAATATAACTGATTGCTTAAAACCACTTTAAATAAAAACCTTTAGTTTTTTTCTTTGTGTATCTACAGCGTCCGCTCCGTGGATGAGGAAACTGCAGCCTGACTAAACACTTGACTCTTACCTGGACATTTAGATATGAAAGTTTTTTATCACCAGTAACTGCGTGAAACATTATAAACTGATGATTATCTTCTGACTCGATTGTTTCTGCACGTCCTCTATATTTCACAGAGATTCCGCTTAATTAACGGCTTTTCGTTCGGTCGGTGTCAGCTAAACATTTTTATTCTGTAATTTGTTCTCGCATAGGCTATATTTCTACATTTTCGTTACAATTTACTGAAATTTACAGTTACAATTACTGAAATTTAAATGAGTTCATTACTCGCGTTACTCTATTTTGTGATAAATGAACACTTGCAGATAAGACATTTCTGATCTAATGTCGCAGGACCCTGGTGGGCAGCACAATGAATAATAACACACAAGGTGTGTTAGTAAAGGGACAACACCTCATTTAAATTTCAGTAATTGTAACTGCGTTACTTGATTAAAAAAAAATACTTCGTTACATGTTTATTACCGCTAAAAGTAGTGGAATTACAGTAACGGAATGACTTTGTAATGTGTTACTCCCATCACTGTTTTTAACACAACTTGTGTTGGCCCTTTCATTTATTTTAACATGAAATAACGCCTTAAATGGCATGACACACACAATGTGTTAAAAATTAACATATCATTTTTTGCAGTGTAGCATTTAAGCTTGATCTGAAATGATGACAAATCAGTCTGACTAAAAATTATCTATCCAGATTAATTTAACCAAATGATTTATTCATTTTCATACTTAATAGATACACGTTAATTTATCTATTAACATACTATTGAAAATGCCATAAATAAATATTCATTTCCTTCTGTATTGTATTCGTTTTGTACATTTACAGGTACGGTCTAATTTTAATTTATTTTTTTAAGACACTGCTGTGTTCTGTATTTACCGATGCTCTTTAAATTTGCACTTAAAAAAACTTCTTGTTAAGAAATTGTTCTTCAATTTATTTTAGTTTTTCAAAAAATATATTTATATAATGGTATAGCTTGTTCTCATAAGGGAAAAGACATGTTGCCTACCTGCTTCTACATCGGTGCTCCTCGTTGTTCTGGATTTAAATAATAATTTTACTTTAGTAAATGAAGGCGGTAAAACCGCATAGCGCTAGTGAGCCACGCAAAATCACCTCAAGGGAAATTCCTTTAGCACGACAGCCCTACTCATCAGCGCCCCCTTTGAACCCTTGATGCGGGCTTCGGCAAAGCCCACACTGCAGCAGGCTTCGTGCACTTTACCAACCCAAAAATCCTTGCGAAAGAGAAATCAGACCAATCTGATTCGAGTTCACACTAATGGGCAACTTCTCGTCCTATTTCTGGCGTGATGCTCGAGTCTGTCTCAAAATACAACATAGGTGCACCCTCTTGGACTCTTGTCAAGGAACCCTAGGGTCTGCACTACATGATGTCATCAAAGTGTGGACTCTGAGGAGGTCCACAAGTCCAGAGTGTGCCATTTGGGACAGGGCCATACAAGGACATGCAGCTGCTTTCCCTAGGGCGATTCTTCTGGGTTTTAACAAAGTGCACCACCTGGTGGATAATAGCAGTATTGCGGAAAGCTGGAAATACTCATCATTGGCAGGGACTTGTTTTCTCTTAAAGGTAGGGTAACAGATTTGATCCTGAAACATTTTTAGTTATGCTGGTTAAAAGTCTCCTCACATCCTGATAGCAATCACTGTGTTAAGTTGTTTAAATGTATTTGTAGAAATGTATGTCATCTGTCAAAGGCGTAGGACCAAAAAATGTTCAACCAATCATAGATTTCGGTCCAAACGGACGTTTCCTTTGTTGCCCCTCATATGTAAGCGTAATTTGAATGCCTACCGCCCAACTAGTCCACGCAGACACCATACGTCATCGGCGCGTTCACGTGCACTCACCTCCTGTCTGTAAACAGCGTTAATGGCAAACTTTTCTGCTGAATTGACAACCTACACAGGAGCAACAAAACAAAAGACATGTTTTATAACAACAGCAAAAACTGCCTGGATCAGCAAAGAGCAAAAACCCAAATTAACATCAGTAACTTTACTGTTTTACCGCGAGATGCTAACAGCTACAGGAGGCAAAGGGTCTGAAAGGGTCGTTGCACCGTTTATTTTGGTAAGGTTGGTACACGATATGTTTTGTATTGAGATGGATTCAGATATTCTACTTTGATGAAACATTGTGTTGCTTATGAAATTTGTGTTCGTTTATGGATTAGCGTAACAATATAGTTACTACGTCTACACAACCGAACGTGTGCTTAAACTAATTCTGATGTAAACCAGTTGTTTATGTTGGTTATTTTGTAAATGTTATTCACTTTGTACTGCAAAGTTTTCTCACTGGTGAATGAGACATGAGATGTGACCGTCTGATCTGTGTGTGTTCATGTGTTTTGAAAAAGGCGTGAATTTGGATGGCGATTTGACTTGAGGGTGGGGTCTTGATTTCATTGCTAGGCAGCTACCGTTAGCATTTTTCAAAATGTGAAACCCTACCTTTAATTGACAAGATAACTTATCAATGGCAGCAAAGAGTTAATAAAAGTTCAATAATATGTAAGATATGGTTCTGTTACATTATGTGCTCTTGTCTTGCAGCTGAGAAGAAAGAGAGTTTATTTTGGCTGTAGCAAGGAAGACTGATAGCTTTTGCAGAATATTTTTGAAGAAATCTGTACAGCAAATTTCACTTATAGTTAATCACTTGTGTCACCTGACTAATTTGTTTTCATTTTGTGTATTTTCAGCAGGGTCTAAGGAGAAAGATTGCAGCACAGTCTCCTGCTTACAATCCCAAGCAGAATGGCCTCTCCTGTGGTGCATCAGGATCTGACTTCAAGCGCCCCCGCATGGAACCCAACTCCTTTCGACCCGTATCCTGTGCTTTGGCTTCAGGACAGGCCCAAAGCTTGGTTAGGGATTCTTCCCAGGGTAACATGCTTAGAAAGAAGGACACTTTCATGATGCCTCACGGAATTGGCAACGATCTCTTTAACACAACTCTGAGGGATATGAAGAAGGAGCCAACTGAAGTTCAGACATGCAGCCAGTCTTTGACCGATCCAATTACGCTCACGTTTGACTTCAAAGATGAAGGAAGCGGACAGATTGATCCTGAGCTCCAGGACTTGTTTGATGAACTCACTAAGACAGTGCCGTCACTCAATGATCTGGAACTGGAAAAGATGCTAAAGCAAGACACTGATTTTGGTCTGGATCTGGGTCGACCCAGTTCAGCTGGCGCAGCTCCTCCTTGCATTCATCTAGATAAGCCAATTAAGACAGAGTACTTGCCAGATTTTACCCAGGCATCTGGTGGCTGTTCGCAGCTCAGACCAGCATCTGCTGGGCCTTCTTTTTCTATGGCTAACACAACTTTATCCACCTCATCCATATCTTCAGGTCAGCTGAATCATGGGTCAGCTTCTTCTAGAGGACTTCCAGTATGGCCGGAAATGTCACATGCTGAGCAGCTCAAGCAAATGGCTGCCAACCAACAGCAGCCCAACTCTATGCTTTACAGCCATCAACAGCCTCAAGTGGGAGGGGTTAGGAACTGGTCTTCTTCTTCCTTGGGTGTTCACCAGACCCCAACCTCTTTCAATCAGGAGACCATTCCCAGTACAGCTTCCCTTTCCCAGCGAAGAATCATCGCTCAGAGTGCCGGACAGGCCAAAAACATACCCAGCTGCTTTCTCAAGCCCAATGGATACAACACCTCCCATCACCTCGATACAAAGGCTCTAAGTAGTAAAACCCTTGTCCATTTCAACACTAAAGTTTCACCATCATCCACAGGTCAACAGATGCCTCTTATGACTGTTCCACCAAACAAACAGCAGCCTCAGCCATCAACAACAGGGCAGGGTATGCACTTTCAGAACTGCCAACTGCCCATTCAGTCATCTCCCTGCCTGCAAGCTAAGCCCAATAGCCAAAGGCCTCCTCTTAACCAGCATGGTACTGGTATGGGTTTGAGAACGGCACAACAAAGACAGGTAGGATGCTTTTTTCGCCTTTTATAATTAAATAACATCTTGAAGCCAACCTTTATGACTTTAGCATAGCATGCTTCTGGTTTTGTTATAAACAAAAAAGTATCTGACCATTAAGAAAACATCTTTCTATTAATCTTTTCTGCATTCCAGCTGTTTTTTAATGCAAGATCACACAATAGTCCCTTTCACACATACAGTCTTTACTGGTAAATTGCAATTAACGGGTCATGTGTGAACAGAACCTTTCTGGTAAATCAGTGCTGCCATTTTTCCAGTAAGAGAGGTTGTAAGATTACCAGTAATTTACCAGTAGTCGCGTTGTGTGAACTAGGGATGCCACAATTCTCAATATAATATTGAACCGTTCGGTTCGACCCCCACGGTCCAATACGCGCATGTGATTTGCGGTTTTTCGGTTTATCCATCAAAATCTGTCAGTTTTATATTCCCTGCACTTTTGTTAATGTGCGCGCCCGCGTGATCTTCACACTTAAACGCCACAGCAAGTTGATATCCAGTCACTGTGCGCTAGGCTAGCTACTTTAACTCTGCTTGCAATGCTGGTATCAGATTTCATTCGAGCGCGCACACACCCAACAGAAGCATGATAACAAAAAGGAGGAGCACCACTGCCTTTTAAATCTGAGGTGTGGATTAATTATTTGCGCGTGTAGATCGGGTGTGCCTCATAAGTCTTGAAAAGTGAAGCCTCTGGCTCTTTGATCGCCCCCTGGTGGCTGGCTGCAGTACAAGTCATAACCCCGCCCTCTCCATTCAAACAAATAGGACTCTGCTCTAAATAAAAAAATTATTTACACTTCCAATAAAAGTTTCCGAAAGATAGTTTTAGTCCTTTTAAGTAGTTGTTATCACATTGATATATGTTCAAGTGTTCATTTTTGTGATAACTTTCATTTTAGCTAGTTATTTGATGCTATAGAAACGGGGCGTGTCGTTAAGATTGGCGTGGTTTAATTGGTCGCCGCGAGCGTTTGGGCGGAAGTTTGATACCGCGGCTCCGCCTCTGGCTCCACGGACGATTCCTTTTGCGCATGCCCTGGCTCCAAACTAACGTTTTTACATAACATGGCGGCGACCGTGGACGGACATTTTTGGCTTCAATTCATTACAATGGAGGGAGGCGACGTCGCGTCGTGCATCTTTTTTTACAGTCTATGGTGTAGATTAAATACAACATCAATGTAAAGATGCAAATTCGTGTGGGGCAATTCGCGTAATGTCACATTAGACTGATCGTGTCACAAAGCACGACTGAAGGCTAGTAAGGCTGTCCCAATTTGAAGGCTGCTAAAATGAATCCTCAAAATGCGTCCAAATTCGCGTGGGGCAATGCCAATGATGCAAATAGGGCTTGTTATTGTAATGTAATTTATGTAATGTAATGAATTCACACGTTCCCCAGTTTGAATAGGATATCATTTTTATATGTCTTTATTTCATTATATCTTATATTATTTTATCAATACACTAGAAATGTGTAAGATGATTTTTGCATTTACATAAAATAAAGAGAACTGCAATTAAAACCAGTATTTTTTCTTCTTAACATCCCACTGTTCAAAGCATAGAATAATAAAAAAACACTTTAAAAGGCCAAGGCATCAGAACCGTAACCGAACCGAAAACCGTGGACAAGAACCGAAAATGGTATTGAACCGTGAACTAAGTGTATTGTTGCATCACTAGTGTGAACAAAAATATAGATTACCGGGCATTTAGAACGGACGACGTCAGGCCGCGCTGACAGCTTCGAGCCAATCATAACTTTTTGATACAGATGACGCGTTTACCCCTGCACTGTTTACAGACATTTCCACACACACTGCTTGAAAGTCAAGCACACCTGAAGTTTATGTCCACATTTCTTCACCAAAGTTGTTTTAAACAGCTTATTATCTATTTGCCAAATTGCTGACATCCTTAGTACATTCTGTGAAGCATGATGTGCAAACAGTACTGTTGTTTAAGACGCAGTTTCGGTTTGAAGTCGCCTAATGCAATGTTGTTTGGTCACGAGCAAATAACTTCCGCTTCCTCACCAAGTTTACCGGTATTTTGGTACTGATGTGTGAATGATGTCTTACTGGTAAAAAAAGACGAAACGTCACTGCGTCTGTAAACAGCACATTTTTGTGTTTTCTGGTAAATTCAATCTGGTAAATTCATGGTAATTTACCTAAATTACTGTGTGAAAGAGGCTCTTGTGTTACTCATTCCGTACTGTACTTGTGTGATATCAGAAAATTGCGGAAGTATCCCAAACAGAGACAACTTTAAACTGCTCAAAATGTTTTAACACGATCACATTTATATTGTGCAGAGCTGGTTGTTCCTGAAAATGTAGAGTTGTAGTATCAAAATCATACACAATGCTTTTTATCCGCCTGTCAGCCTGTTACGTTTGCCAAGTGCTTAACCCTCGCTGCAGGCCTGAATTTTTTTGTGATTATTTTTATCTGCCGGTGATTATATGATGCCCTCAAATATTTATATCCCCATAAAGTGGGTAGCCCAACTTGCCGTAATATGGTGGATTAACATGTGAAATGTCTTATTTCTCCAGCTGTCACAGTCGCTTCCATTAGGCATAGATGCGCGCCATGGGATTCGCTAATTGGAGGTTATTAGCTGCGAGGGATAAGTTGTGGAAAGTGACAGTAATCGGCTTAACCCGGTGCCAGGGGTTGAAACAATGATTTGTTATGATCAGGGAGCTTTAGGACACTTCCCCTTTTTCAGTTTCATACAAATTGTATATTTTGGCTCTCATTGTGAGAAATGACAACAGAAGCCACGCAAGATAAGTCGCCCGTACCCAGTTCAATACAGTTCAGACAGGTGGGTGACAGTGGAAGCACAGGTTTGATTTTGACAAAGATGCTGAAACATTAGTCACGTCAGAAACATGCTGCTGAAGCATACTCAAAACACAAGCACGGTTCCCTCTCTCTATTTATTTGAAATACTTGAATTCTTAGCTTTTGTTCATTTTCAATTTTAAGAAATTGCGGGAGAATGGACAAAAAAATTGTTACTTTAGGAAACTTCTGTGTATATAAATATTAAATGACCCAGTTTAGTCATGAAACTCCACAGGCTCCGCAAGCCCATAGTCTCTTAGTCTTTCGAACCGCCAGCCAATCTGCTTGCACATCAGGGGCTTCATTTAAAAAATGTATACATAAATTATCATAAGAATAAATTTAGGATGGTTTCTAAGCAACATTTTATAAATGATTCATCAAAATGATTGGCTTTTAAGGTAAACCATATCAGTGACAATGCATTTGTTGGCGTGCTATAATCTGGGGGATCGTGTTATCAGAGCTTAAACAATCCTCCGCCTCCACCCCAAGCTTTTGCAGCAGAATTGCAGCAGCATTGTTTGCATGCTTGTATTATAACAGCATGTGTATTATATACAGTACTCCTGTATAGCTCAGTGGTACAGTAGAGCATTGCATTAGCAGCACAAAAGGATGTGGGTTCAAATCCAGGGAGCATGTGTACTGATAAAAATAAATCTATACCTTGTAATGCACTGTAAGTCGCTTTGGATAAAACGTTTGCCAGATATGCAAATGCAATTATAGGGTTCCCACTCTTCTGATTGGTTATTACTCTCTGCCATCATCAGTTTGATAAGTTTGTTCAATACAGTCAGATTCAGGCTAGGGCCAATCAGGGTCCAAAGTTGGGCAGGTCTCTTGGCATAGATGATCAACAGAGATTAAATAAACAAGACGATTAGATTAGAGGAACATATTGATCAGATAGTTGCACCTTAACATACAAGAGAATTTCAATCAATTGAAGTTATCGCACACATTATTTTGACCATCGTGTTTAGTTTCTGCCCTGTTGAAAAGTTGCAAATATGTGTTAATGTTTTCGTATACAGATGACATTCAATAATTCATACATTAAGTGCTTTAACAATAATACAAGCCTATCAATAAACAGCAGTATACAATTTACGTAATTGTCAAGTGCCTTACTAGGATTTGACAACAACATGAATGGTGTCAATTAAGCATTAAACAGATTTTTCCGTTCACAGAAAAAGGACCTTTAATTCTAGCGTGTTTTGCCATGCATTAATAATTCAGATGATTCAGATACATTAAACTAACAAATGATTCTTTTTGACATTTGTGAGAAATGGCTGTAATAATGCAGCGTTGATGGGGTTAAGTATGCAGCTAGCCAGAATATCTGTTCCAACAGGGAGAAAAAAGGGAATGGAAAGTCTTCCCACACTGAACTGAATTTGTAAGACCAAGGAAAGAAAAGTTCAGAAATGATGCCACAATCCCACCAGAACCCTCAAGATATTTGGTTCGGTGTAAATTTTTCTGGGTGAGATGCACAAGTTGAAATGAAAACAGGCCAAGATGTTGAGTCTACATATTGTTTCCTTACTCTCACTGGCTGCTTAGTAGTTATGTGCCTAAAGGGCACACTCACACTATTAAAATCAAAGTGCACCTGAGAACGTTTGACCCCCAAAGCCTGGCTTGTTGACTAGTGTGAGCACTCCATACCGTGCCTGGGCGTGGTTTATTAATTACATCCTGGTCAAGTGCATCTCGGAGAATAGCACAGACGAGCTTCACACGGCCGAAATGAGAAAGACGTGGTTCGGACCGTCACTGTCTGGAGGATGACTAGCAAGTTGATAAAACATCTCGGAGAATAGCGTGGACGCGCTTCTTTAATGAGATAAAGACGTAGTCCGTCATGTCTGGAGGATAGCCAGTTGATAAAACGCGTGTCCGTGAGAACTGAAAGTGGACTTATTTGGGTTTATTTAAGCCTGTTATTGTATTTGTCTATAGTTCTTGCAAATTTAAAGTAAGTTAGCTGGAGATTTTGTTGTTTGAGCAACCTGCTAGCTAGGTTTCACGTGCCTGTTGATTAGAAATAATAGTTGAGCGCTCTTGCTCACGTTATTTATGTGCATTATTTACATGCTACAGTAGTTACACTCCTTTAAGATAATGTCATTAATAGTGGGAAATAATCAGTTTTTACAATTTTCGCGCCATCTATCATTGTTCACCAGACGTTCTACAAAATCTGCTTTAGTTTGTGTTTATTAACCCTTTAGATTCACTTCATCACGCAGCTATTCCCATTAGAAGTTAAAACATTTAATTCATTAATAATCTAGTATGTGTTCATTTTCTGTCATAGTTTCTTCAAAATTAAGTTTTATTTGAGTGTTAAAAAAAAATTCATCATGATGCATACGCCCCGGCCCCATCTACCCTCCCAAAACGGGAAACCCTGGACTACCTTAAACTAAAAAATTAAATTTCAGACTGCATGATATATCATTGAGAAACCTAAGCACCCCAATAACATAATGCACTGATTTAATATGTTTTACACAGACTAGCGAGTTTCTGGAGAAATAATTATAGTATTTCTGGCCCTAGTATGAGTCTGTTTAACTGTGCATCTGAAAGTTATAATACTAATGCAATAAATGAGCTGAAATTTGTAGAAACTTGCACTTTAATGCTGTGGCATTGTGGTTGGGTGCTAAGGTGTTATGAGGGTCCTTTAGTGCATTTCTATGTGGTAACTAGAGTATTGTTAGGTGATACTATACCTACTTTGGGTCCCTCTATTACTTCTTCAATAATACATTTTTTGGCTGTTTTATCCAAAGAATTAAAAATATTTCTCTTTTTTTCCCGAAGTGCATTCAAGGTATACATTTTATCTGTGTGTTTCCTGGGGATTGAATGCAGCTACATGAATTTGTGTATTCTGACAAAAATCTAAATCGTCATTCTATTTTTTTGTTTTCAAGAAAAGTAAAGATGCTAGTAAAGTGAACATGATTGTTGATATAATGAATAGATATCTCTCGTGTTTTCCTTCCAATTTTGTTTCTTCTGCATTGATATCTGTAGCCCCAAGTGCCATTGTACGGAGCCCCTAAGGGGACATGGAGCAAAAATTATATAAAGTGTAGTTTCGCGTGCGGACATGAAACTTTTGCGTGCGCCCATGAAACTTTTGCGTGCGCACGTGAAACTACCGCGTTTAGTTTTGCGAGCTCACGTGAAACTTTCGCGAGCTTACGTGAAACTATCATGCGCGCAAGTTTCACATGAGCACGCAAAACTAAACGTAAAAAAAAATTCTGCACATGAAGGTTTCGCGTGAGCACATAAAAGTTTAACGTGAGCACATGAAACTAAACTTTAGATTTTTTTACTCCAATGTCACCCTAGGGGCTCGGTATCATTGCCCTTGATACCAACTGTTTGATTTATAGTTTTGATCACATTTGGACACTTGCATTTGTATTTCCTCACACCTGAAAATGCTGCTCATATAGTAGCTACCCATGAATTATACAAATGCGAGTGGGTGAGGTTTGGGGTATTCGGATGGGGGTTTGGGTGCCAGGTCGTTCTAGCTGCTCTATGAGCAGAGCCTATGTTTCCTGGGAAAGTGATCCGAGGCCAAGTCCAGATGCCGAGCTGCTCCCTAGGGAGGGCGTCCTGCCTCCAGTCCACAGGAAATGCTGTGAGAGAGCAGTGGGGCCCAGGGCCTGGAGTTCTGTCAGCTGCTTGTAATGCTGGTGGAATGGGAGCCTAAATCACATCTCTCCTTTATGGACTCTGCGGACACATGTGGTATTCATTTAACGATGCACTGGTGAAGAACGAGAAGGAAAAAACGATGGAAAACAGCTTTATGACACATCAGGATCACAAAGAGTGGATTACAAAGACAGCCGTACTAACGAGACTCTCGCTCTCCCACATAACAAAGGGTTTGACTGAGGCTGCCGATTTCCAGTGAAATGCGAACACAAGCTGGCTTTGTGGTCAGAATTTATAAGAATGGTCTGATTTTCTCACGGTATGTCCTGATGGAGTAATGAGAAGAACAAAATGCAAATAAATGATTCCTTTTTTTCTGCACATAGTCATCACAACATGTTACAACAATGTGACACTATCTGAAAAATGGTTGCATGTATGGAATGTGGTGAGGACAATTTGCCTACTTACAGTGGTATTTGCAAAGGCATGCATCATTTTTACTTTCTTATGGCTAGGGACTTAATAAAACAGCTGAAAATTTCCTAAACAGACATTTCCAGGGTTTTTTGATTTGGGCCAGTATGCAACCGTATAGCAACAGCCTAGCAACGCTCCTGCAGCCATCCATTGCACCCTGGCACGAGAAATGCATAGCAAACTTATTCTAAGTACACAAGGCAACCGTTTACAATCCAGGTTTTGTTATTCCATTCTATTTTTGCTTAGACTCATCTTGACATTGTGAAAGGAGGTAAGCGGAGCTCTGGACATAATAACTCAAAGCTCGCTCATTAATTATCACACCCCCTACAGCTGAATTATTAGACGAGCTACAAGCTCTATTTAGAAACTGTCAGTGTCTCTTTAGAGAGTTTTTCTCAATAGTGTCCATCACTATAGTGCATACTTCTATACTATTCCTTCTCTGTGGTCTACCAATCCATGGAATTCTTCCCATGGCTAAGGATTCTCCATCACTGTTTTCATTTCATCTCAAGCGACTCAAGACATCTGTTCTCAAATTAATAGTCTTGCGTTGCGTATCGCGGTGGCTTCTTCAGTAAAGTCTTTTCTTGCTCTGGGAAATGTTTGGTGTCAACACTGTGATTGACACTGTGTACACAGCGTGTGTTTGGCTTTTCGGGCTGACGTGTTCTCAAAGAAAGTTTACCGGGGACTGAAGCTTACAGCTTCTCCTGTTTGACAGTTAGATTCTTGCTTAGGTTTCTCACATTCTGGTCTCACATTCTCAGTATTTCTGTTTACTGAAGCTATTTGACAAGCAGGTATAATTTTTAATATCCAATTCCAAAGGTCTGTTTCATAAACGTATATTATTTTCATTAAATTAATGATCTTGTATTTCTCATCTCTAGAGCATATATTCCAGAACATGCATCAATGTATTACATTATAAGATGTGCATAAAAAAAACTAATAAATTGACACACCCCCATGCCATCCAAGATGTTTTTGTCTTTCTGTATTCAGTCGGAAAAAAATTACATTTTTTGAAGAAAACGTTCCAGGATTTTTCTCCATATAGTAGACTTTTTTATTGCATAGTACCCCACGGGTTGGGTCAGGTTGGCTTATTTTTGGGGGCTTTTCCACTTGGTGCAGTACGTAGTACCCAATACTTTTTTAGTACCACCTTGGTTGAGGGTCTGAGTGAGCTGAGCTAGTACAAAAATGTGATGTGAAAACACTGTAGATCTCTGATTGGTCTGAGAGAATCGTTACTATCAGCGTCATTGCTAATGCAAGATTAACTTTACCTTTGTGCATTGATTTTGTGGCAAACTGACAAATGAATGTATAAAAAAAACTCCATTACAATGATGCTTGCAATTTTTGTATGATGTCTCAGCAGTAGGCAGCACAAATATAACACCACAAGCCTATAATCCCTCCCACTTTAAAGTGTTACTAAACTCAATGAACCAAACCAAAGTAAGGTAAACTGACCTGACCTGACCCATGGGGTACTATGCAATGGAAGAGCGCCATTAGTGGACCTCAACGGTTTCAATGCAGTTTTAAAGGGGACATTCCATGAAAATCAGACTTTTTCAACGTTTAAGTGCTATAATCGGGTCCCCAGTGCTTCTACCAACTCAGAAAACATGAAAAATAACAACCCTGTAACTTTGTAAGGCTCTCTCTTCAAGCATGTGAATATATAGGTCATTCGGGTTTCGCTCCCCCCATGACGTAGTAAGGGGACCTTATTATAATGATACCGCACCTTCATCTGCGCTATCCAACCATGACACGGCCTCACGAGTGCGAGAGTCAGAGAGAAAGAATGACTGACAGCACAACGTGTCAATCTTATAACTTGTAGTTTTAATGGTCTTTCTAAAGGTTGAAGATGAGGATTAACGTTACCTTAGTGCAAGAGAGAGAGTGAGTGAGAGAGATAGAGAGCAACGCGACGGTTCACTTTCATCAATACAAGAATGTTGTTTAATATGTTTCTCTGAAGTTTATATGAATGAACACGAGGATTAATGCACTGCACGAGACAGAGTAAGAGAACAACGCGTATTCACTATCATACACAATAAGCATAAATATGTTGTTTAATGTTTCTCTCAAGTTTCAAATATGAGGAGTCACAAGATAGAGAGGGAGAGACTTGATCTGTTTCTCTAAAGTTTAAGCATTAAACGTGTTGTTTATTACAGATCATTTAAATTTGCTTGTGTGGTTTAGTCAAAAAACAAACTTCTAAGTGTTTGTGGAAGTGTAATTTATTGTAACATGCTGAAAATCATTGTGCCTGTTTAAAAGACTGGCAGCACGAGACCTTAAAGTCTTTATTTTTATTCCACAATGTTGCCCATCTGCTGATAAACATGTATTTAGTATGCATAAAACAGATGATTGACTTTTTAAACTTGTTCAAATATATAATGCTGAACATCGCTCACTAACTTCTTTCGTGAGAGAATCTCCCTCTTACATATTAAGTAATCACTTTGAATAGTCATACATTACATATGTGAAACGCACTTGCGGACCATCACTGAGCTCAATGTTGTATTTGTAAACAATTGTGGGTTATGATTTCATATCCACTGTTCGTTTTTTGTTGTTTTCACTTCTGTGGCAAACGCTGACAGTCGCACAGTTGCTTGTGACCAAACATTGCATTGGGTGACTTCAAACAGAAATAAACTGGGGAAGAGTTGCAACCATCGTCTTGAATAGCAGTAATGTTAGGCTTCACAGAGAGTGTGTGAATAACGTGGGCAATTCGGCAAATAGATGGTAAGCTGTTTTAAACAACTTTGGTGAAGAGATGTGGATGTTACCTTCAGGTGTGCTCGATTTTAAGCAGCATGTGTGTGGTGAGGAACGTCCAAATGTTTAGTGCGGGGGTAAACGCGTCATCTGTATCAAAACGTTTTATTTGGGCTGAACCTGTCGCATTCTGACGTCTTCGATTGTAAATGCAGGTACTACTTGTATTCCTTTCACACATAGTGTTTACTTGTACATAAGTAGTTACATTACAACCTCTCTTACTGATAAATTGGCAGCACTGATTTACCAGAAAGGTTCCGTCAAATTTAGATTTGCTCTGAAAGTAGTCTGGCAAAGAGGCCATTCAAGCCTATTTCTAATGCAGAGAAATCACGGCACCAATCAGAAACGTTGAAGCAGGCTTTACATGATGACGACAGCGCAGCAGCAATGGTAAAGCAGATTTGGTACATTACACAGATGGATGCCGCTGTGAAACATCACTCGTTCGAATAAGCTATCACGTCTGTTTTAAGCGATTTAAACTTTTTCTTTTTGTTTAAACCCAAGCAAAGAACAAACCTTCAAGTCTTCATATCTAAAAAAGGTTGCTGTCTTACCGACTGGATTTGGCAAAAGCCACTTTAGTGGCTAAACGAATGGGTCTTAGCGAGAGTGGCGAGCCCTCTGGTGCATACGTCATCCCCTTTATCGCTCTGATTGGTTTTAGGTCTATCCAATTGCACCCAGAGGCATTTGAGCGAGGTCCGTTGGTGACGCCCCTTTGGAAATGATTTGTCTATGAAGCTTTGCCAGACCACAACGCAGTTACTACTGAGAATGGTCTGGTTTTAACCAGGCTAAGGAGTTTAACTTTCAGTCACAAAACTTTTGGGACATACCACGGGTGGAGCAAGTTATGAGCAAGCAACAAACAAAAAAAATATAATCTCACTATCTCTGCATAACTTATGATTCACTACATGTTTATGTCATTCACACTTACGTGCCAATTGCTAACAAAGCACAGACATTTGATGCAGTTTTACTTACCGCCTGTGACTCATGACCTGGGGCCTCATTTATAAAACTGTGCATACGATCCTTACTAAAAGTCTACGTACGCACAAAAGCCAAAAATAGCGAACCCAAAAAATATTCAGATTATAAAACCATGCGTACGCACACCACCAAGCAATGTTCCTTTTAGATCACCTGAAAGTATGCATACGTGAATCTTCCTCATGCCCTGTAAACGCCCATTTTTAACCATAATGCAAATCACTTCCGGAATGCTGATCTGAATATAAATGGGACTGGCATCCAATCATACAGCATTACACACAGGGATCAGCGCAGCATTTATATATATATTTACAGCAATTATGTCGTATACCTTGTCAAAATCACAGCATAAATGAGAGGAATCACAAATAAATGTTTTCCGCTCCTTTTGTGCACGCGTCTGATATATGCAGACTGTTCTCCAGCTGCACAAGCGTTCTCCTCAGCTCTTCAAAGAGCAGACATATAAGAAATGAATCATTTAAATGTAAAAACATAAATAGTATTTTCCTTTTACCTAACAGACTTGCATTAACTTGTACACGTGTGAGTAAATATTTATTTTAGTGTAATAGGCGAACACATGTTTCTTCATGCAGGTTTTGTTATAAACATCATAATTAGGACAATTATAAGGATAACATAGAGAAACGATTGTCTGGGAGCTTGATGGCTGTATTTCCACACGTTGACATTTGATGATAAAAAAATTCCTCAGTAATTAAGGAAAATATTTGGTTGTTTACACTGTGTCCTGCAGTTATCTAATGGATATTTAATGCTATCCATCTGTCGGGCCATCTCGCGCTCTCGTAGTGGACATTGTGACTGATTAAATATTTAAAATGATTTTTGATTTAAGATTGAATTTTACAAGTTGTATACTGTATGAAACAATTATCACTCAGTACAAGCGCTACCGTCAAGTTTTTTTTATAGATCATAACGTTTGCGTGGGAAGTGGCGTGCGCACGTTTTTAGCCCCGTTTTGTGCGTACTGCTTATTTGGAGCTCAGACCCAGAGGTAGTGGCAGTTGCTGTAGTTTCTTTCTTTTTAATCTATTTTCAAATGTCCATGGTGAAATAAGTTAATGTAATATAAAACCTTAAAATTATGGAATGTTCGTAGCCTTCGTGTTTGCTTTTTGTAGTTCAAGAAATTTTACGTAATGTTATTAGGGTGGGGGCGACCAATTAAAATTTGACCTTGCCTCACAGACCTTCCTTAACTAAAATATTGCTATTTTAGCTTATTATTTACTCTAGTAAGGCAATACACTAGGCAACGTGATTTTTAAATAGCACATTTTATTATTAAAGCGTAACTAAACCCCTGGTCAGAGCGTGACTCCACCCACTGGCAATATTTGAAAAATGCAAGAAAAGTGGGCAGACCCCAAGGAGATAGAGGGGACGAACTAATTTCTGTGGTGAGATCGTAATAAGGGCGTGGTGATCTTGAACCTGCTTACGTCACGAGTCATTTTTTGGACCCACCATCCAATAGGAAAATTCAACTGCAGTAGCCACCGTTCAACCTGAAGAGGGCAGCACTCAGACGTTTTTACACCATATATTGTAGTATTGAAACACTTTATATCCAAATGTCAAAAAACTTACTAAAATCAATGAACAGCACTAATAAAGCATCATTCTTACAGATCATTAACTAAAAAAAGTTGGTTTAGGGTTTAGTTACGCTTTAAACATTAATAGTGATCTGTAGGGGTGGGATAGTGCCGGTGAGGGGGCGCCGGCCCTGAGATTGTTACAGTATGAATCTTTCATGTTCGAAAAATTTTACGAATCCTGGCGAAGTGTATTCGGCACAGAAATACTCGGGCAAAGTATCAAAAAAGCAGGTGGATATATGACAATGTTAAGCATGAGGAATCCAACTCTTAAACAGTGTTAATAAGTCACAATGCATGAAATAGCTTTAGCCACCCTTTCATGAAAAAAAGTTGAAAACTCTGCAGTGTCTTCTAAGTTATGAAAGAGCAACTATCGCACACTGCCCTAAGTAAAAGTGCATTTTAGCAAAGTACAGAAACATGACAAGTAGGCCTATGAGATTACCTGTTATTGCTTACCTCTACCCTGTGGCTGAACAAATCTGTCCTTTGCAGGCAGCAACTAGGTTGCGCCCCATAGGATCAGTCCTTTAGGAGACCTTAAGTACAGCAATCAGTCATACAGTAAACCCTTTTTTGCTATTACACGCAAAAAGCAACCACAACAAATCCCATTTATAATCAGGGTAACTAGAAAAACTTTCAAACTGGCATTAATAGTGATTTAAGACGGCTTTCTAGAAAAAGCTTTTCTTTACTCCAGCATATACTTATTTAAAATGACAGGATGTTATGAGAATATTTCACTCATTTGTAGTCCCTTGATACCATTATGTCCCCGATATGGATGTAGTCATGGACATGCTTTCTCGGAGTGATAGAACAGTGTGGGAAAGGCAATGGAAAATCCCTATCAGCACACGCACAAGAAGTAACATGTGATCATGAACTATGTAACATTAGATGCAGACATTGCCCTCTAGTGGATTAATCATCCAATCACAGCAGACGTATTTTTGTTTAATGCAGTAGCCAGTTTGAATTTGTGCTGTTTGAATGTGAGTTATAATAATAATAATAATAAAGTGCTTTTCTTTTGTAGGGTATTTCACTTGGCCCTCGTCTACCAGCAGCTGCTCGCCCGGTAGATATTACAGCGCAGGCAGCTACACTCACTTCACAGCAGAAGAACCCAGGCCAGGACCAGAACATTCAAAGACAACTGGGCCAACAGCACAGCATTACTGATACAGTGAGTACATCCATTTGCAATGTCTTTAAAGTTGCAATCTTTACCGTTTGCTTCTCTTTTTGAAACATACAATTGCGGATTACTATACATATATTTAGGTCTGCTAAAAACATTGACTTTCCCACGAAATTTGACCCGACAGCTCAATGTATTAATCATTATTATAGACTTACCGTTATGCACCGTGGTACTGTAAGGAGACATATAATTTAGTATAAAAATGGTTAGGTTCATATCAGTTGGTATACTTAGGAATGCATTACTTATAGGGATGCTAAACAATTAATCGTGATTAATCGTTAGCAGAATAAAAGTTTTTGTTTACATCACATATGTGTGTAAACTGTGTATAATAAATATGTATATATATAAATATGAACACATTCATGTATAATTTTAAGAATTTTTTTTATATATTAAGTATTTAAATTTATATATATTGTTTTTACGTAAACATTTCTAAAACATATACATGCATGTGTGTACATTTATTTATACAAATTTATTATACACAGTTCACACACATATATGATGAAAACAAAAACTTTTATTCTGCTAACGATTAATCGCGATTAATCGTAAAGCATCCCTAATTAAAAATGTTTACCAAAATTGATTATGAAAATAGTTACAGTTTATTAAACACTCTGGCCATAGGTTGGATGTACTGTGACGCTATTTTCGGACATATTATATTACCTACAGTATTGTATAAGAAAAAAGATCTTTGACAACATGTAGGCTTTTCAAATAAATGATATTTAATCATTTTTATTAAGCCATTCCACAACAGAAATTAATTCATAAATAAGTTTGACTGTGACGACTTGCCCCTGACATTGAGAAAAACACAGAATGCATTGCAATATTTGGGTAAAATCTGACCCTTGCTTAATGTTTTATTTTAAAGTTGATTTAATACAGTCACTTGTTTAAGCAAACATTATTACAAAAACATGATGATGATGAATATTAGAATTTAACTTTAAAAACACTTAACATTTATTATAAAACGGCCCTTTCTGGTTTTTCATTCTGATTGGTTGAAACGCGTTCTAAGCCGTGATAAAATACCCCGGTAACCCCTCGGTTCAGACCGCATTACATAAGTATCACTGCGCCACTGTTGCTGGGTACTGATTTATGAAAATAAACACAACAGTCTTTAATCATTTTTTTATTTGTCTACAATTGCACAATTAATGGCGATATCCAGATACATGTCAATAAATATTGTTGAGTCATCTCGTCAATAAAGAGAAAACACTTCTCTTTATTGTTCTTTAACCTCAAATCCGTATTTACGCTATTATGCACTAGGTGGCGATCTTACCAAACTTAAACACTGACGCATTCACTCAACACTAAAAACACAGTGTAAGTTTTATATATTTGTGTTTTATTTTATGAAATCCTGCTATGCATATTAAGTAACTGTTTTATAAAAGCAATAAGCCCCACGAAGCAGTGGTGTTACAGTGCATTTTATAACAGCTAAGGGGGTTTTAGGCACGGCGCTTTGCGATGTGCCTAACAAAGGCCCTTAGCTGTTATAAAATGCACTGGTACCCCACTGCTTCGCGGGGCTTATTGCTTAAATTTTTGACAACGACAGCGCCCCCTTTATGCATTTGCAGTCGGGGGGACATCAGGGGTACATTTATTCATTTATTCATTTTGCTGTAAATGTTTTAGGACAAACTGAGCACCCAGGATCAGTTTAGTCGTCACCTAACAAGACCTCCACCGGACTACAAGCAACCATGCAATGGAGTCATACCGCAGCAGCCAGGCTTATACTCAGGTGTGGATTGTATTCTCAATTTAATATAATGTAGGAATTAAATGAAATAAAATTAATAATTATTACAAGTAAACACAAGTAAAACTCCTGATAAACTTTAAACTTCATTTAAACTTTTTGAGGCGGTTTCTCAGACAGGGCTTATCCTAGTCCCAGACTAAAATGTGCTGCCTTAATTTTAAAACACCTTGTACTGATGTATCTTAACATATATCAGTGCCATTTTTATGTCTCAAGATGCACATCAGTATTGTTTTTGTAAGGTATGTTTGTAAAAACTACTTAAATGTGTGGCCTAGTCCTAGATTAATCTAAACCCTGTCCGGGAGACCACACCATTAAAACTTAACTTAAATCTTAGTTTCTTCCAAGTATTTAAGATAAACATCCTTGAAAATATTAGCAATGCAAGTTTGTTGGAATTTTGACAGACGATGTTTAAACAGTATTTAAATTCATCAAAACATTTTCACACTCCAATAACAGGCAATGGGTCAGACCAAAATAACCTCCAACCCTTGACATGCCACCTCCCCAATGGACGGTCTACCAAGATGGTGCCCAACTCAGAAGAGCGAAGGTTTCCCATTGGACAAGAATCGAATTCTGGATCCACGGGTGCTCAGGCTTGCACAAGCCAGCTACGACAGCAATCAAGCAGCCTGGTCCAAATGGGGCTTCAGCAGAACAAATCACAGTTTCATGGGACCAACAATCCGAGTGCCACTTTTCAATCAAACACTCAACATGCCAGGACCAGTATCAGTCAAGATGCCATATTGGGGCAAGGACTGGGTGACATAACCACCTGGGCAGCTACAGCCAAACAGGGGCTTTCCAACACCGGGACGCCCCAAACTGACAGTCGCTTTTCCCCAAGACCTATATGTCCACCCAATCAGGTGGCACCTCACTCCAGCCTCCTACCCATAAACCCTGTGGTCAGAGGTTCTGCTCCCATATCCAGTCAGCCAAGGATACCTCCATTACCTGGAGTTACGTGTCTGAGCCAATCCACCCCAGAACAACAGGGATGCCCGACCACTTTTGCAGGGATGAACCAAAGCCCGGGAACGTATCAGAATAACCGGGCTGGGCGTCTGACCTTTGACTTCCTACAGGAGGACGATAACACGGTACCAGGGATCAATGCTGATTCTGATTTTATAGACTCGCTGCTTAAATCAGGTTCAGGCAATGATGACTGGATGAAAGACATTAACTTGGAGGAAATTCTTGGGGGTCATTCGTAAAGCATAAGAATTTTATCTGGACATTTTCTGTTATTTGATTTCTGTTTATCTTGGAGTAAAAAACAAATGAATTACATGTATCATATTGTTGAAATGTTTCTTTATATTATCATCTAATATGTTGTAAAGTTTCATGTTTATGGTGGCCTAATGGTAGAAATTACACCCATTTCAGTTATCACTAAATATGTTGTGTTACTAATCCATTAACAGATAGATTATTGTAAATGAATATGTGATTGCCGTCTGTTATGTTTGAGCCAATAAGAACTAACCAGGTCCAGTACAAGGCTTGCTGGACTGGAAGGGCAGTCAGAAATTTTGGTTGGGTAGCACTTTTTCGAGTAATATGTTAATTATTCAGATTGTTTGGGGGTGATGCCAAACACTTCATGTGTGGTTCAATTTGAAATTGATAAATTTGTGTAGTTTAAGGTTTAACTTCTTGAAAAACAGGTTTAAAGGTTCACATTAGTGTTTACTCAAATTGCATATCAACAGATTTTTAAAAAGATCTATTTATAATAATGTTGGTATTATTTTATCCCACACTTAAAAGCTGTTGATCTGTATTCTAAGGAAATACATGGAATATATGCTCTAAGTATTACAGGAAATTATCATCTTTACAAAGGCACAGGGCGTTTTAGGAGGCCTTATTGGCAACATTGTATTTATACATCTGTATCTCAGTATGTTTTATTTCTATTTCTTTTCTATATTGCGCTATAATTCTGTTATGAATGTGTATATCCTACTATGTCAATTTAGCCTTTGATAATAAATGACAGAAATGATAAACTCAACACATTTAGACAATTCATTTATAATATACATTTTCCATAATTCTGTAAAAGATGGTGACTGGCGAGAAACATGTGGCCTAGTGGTTAAGTTGTGGTTAAAGAGTTTGGGCTTGTAAATAAAAAAATAAAAAATATGCACTTTAAAACCACAACTTTTCGTCTATCTCCGGTCGTGTGATGCGCCAGCGCGACCTCACGCAATACGTCATCACGTCAAGAGGTCATGGATGACGTATACGAAACTCCGCCTCAGTGTTTACAAGTGTGGAGAAAGAGGACCGTTCCAACGTTGTTGTATGTGGAATAATCCTAATTAATGTCTTTGTGTCAGTTTATTGTTTAAAATGCTCCACAAATGTGCGTTTCATATATGTAACACGTGACCTTTCCACGTCATTACGCAATTACGTGAGGTCGCGTTGGCTTGTCACACAGCCGGAGGAAAAAGAGAAGTTGTGGTTTAAAAGCGCATATTTTTGATTTTCTCCGAGCCCTGATAATATTTGCATCCCAAACTATGACAGCACCTTGAGCACACAACCCCTGACAGAGCTGACGAATATCACGTTATTACAGTAACTCACCGGTTTTCGCATGCAGATCCAGAATGGTGTTTTCAACCATTCAAGTAAATTCCTAAAGCAGTCATTTTTTTCTTATAACGCGTTGTGTTTCTGGTTTCATGTGTTAAAATACTGATAAATCTACAGGTTATTGTCAGTTATTGACCAAAGCAAAAATATATCTCTGTCTATAAAGTTATCTTTTAAAATTAAGTTTTTCTGAAAAATGGTACTTTCGCCCCTGCTCTCCCCTACTGTAACAAGAAATATAAAAACAAAATGATTTATTATCGCGTAAGACCAAAAGGCTTTGAATTATGAACTTGCTGTAATTTGATTAAACCCTGCAACTCGAGACGTTTTCATCGTTACTTAACTTGAGACTGTAAGATTAAGGCTTGTGACTTGATATCAGCTGCGTAACATCAACTTCAACCTGACACCAACAAACAAAGAAAAGAAACAATGGGTCTCATTCACTAAGCAAGCGATTGACGCACATGTTTGTGTCTCAAATGTACAAAAATGTATACATTATTATATAATTTTTTTCTACAGATGTAAAGAAAATGCGTGTAATGACAATCCTTCACGCTTTGCCTCCTCACTTTTTTTTTAAATCTATATGAAAGCGTCTGCTTAATGCCTACCGTAAATGTAAACGTATATGTAATGAACAGTCAAAACATCAATCACTTGATCCAGGCCTCCTGTTTCATTTTAGATACAGATGTGCGTGACTGTTGAAGTGATATTAAAGAGACCTTTAATAATAAATGAAGACTTATTATCGCATCTCATAGGCTATACTTCTTTTTTACTAATACCCGTTACGCCGACGGACACAAAGCACATCTGGCTTCCTCTACCGACAGCAAAACCATCCAAAGCGAAAAAGCAACATAACAGAATTTCACCAATAATAAATATGAATGGAAAATAAATGGATCTTTCTTTCTTCTTCTTTACTTTATTTAAAAAGCACTTTTAGAAGTGCATAAAACCCAGTGTGTAAAATAATGTAAACTACTATAGGAAATTTTAAACCAGATTTTACTACAGTAGGCCTGATATTCAAAAGACATTTTTAGACTTCAGAAAAAAGGCACAGTCCCGTTCCAGTCGATAACAGCTCCCTCCCATTTGGTCCTTACGGTCATCTCTAGAGATGGAAACTTTTTCTCTGGATCTCCCTGAATGTCATTATTTTCAGCTTGCCAGTGATGGGAGTGTGTGTCTGAAATACAGAATCACAAAACAATAACATTTTTAATTTAACCTTGAACACAAGTGGAGAGGTCATCAGAAGACAGTGACTGTACCTATGGTGAGCATTGCATTCTGGCTCTGAGTCAGCTGACCATTGTAGAAGTAGAGATGGAACAGGTGCTCCATTCTCCAATCAGACAGCAGCGATTGTTTTGGGCTGAACAGAACGCTGTATGTGCCATTAATGCTGCACACCCAGATAGGCAACTTTGGTGTTTTCAACATGCTGCCAACCTAAGGGAATATGCATATGTTCAAAATACAGCACAGTAATGTGAGACCTAATGTAAAAACATGATAAAAATGATAAAAGATTAAGTGACAAACGACGAAATTGTCCTGACTGAATTAAATATAGTTTATTTTATTCTGTTTATATTCATATGCACGCTTTATAAATAAGGCCCCGGATCTCCAAATCTAATGATTACTCCACCACTCATTAGATAAGACCTATACAGTACCTGAGGCAGCTTTGCATAGTTAACTTCTTCTCTGCTCCAGTGTAGATATCCAACATCACCGCGGGTCAAAACGCCATGGACTGGGTGATCGAGAGGTTTGCCATGCTCATCATTGTGTAATGTCCCATTAAAGACATTAGGGCTGGCACGCCCGGTCAACAGCAGGTTTAAAAGAGCCTAATGGAAAGAAATACTTTGTTCAGAATTACAGTACAGTGACTTATTTATCCTTTTCATTTGAATGGTTTCCCTAAAACTGGCCAAATTTCTGGTCATGGACAGTTCGATCTTCTTTTGAAGAACTGGTACATAGCTTCAAGTCTTCATGTCTTTAGGCAATAAATATCCCTATTGTTTCTCCACTACTATGATTTACAATAAGAATGAAGCATCCATAAAGCATCATTTCTAAAGATTATCAGATGATTTTAGCAAACATTTTAAAAAATGATTACTGATCTAGCTGATTCCTTACCTGTCGACACACAAAGTTTCCCAAACTTAAATGCAAAAGATGAGAGGTGGTGACATCGAAGTCGGCTCGTATCCTAAAACAACCCAAATGTTTAAACTCATTCATGTATAACTGTAGAGTGCTACTGTATGTGTAAATGATTCATTACAAGTATTTTATGAAATTGTGTGAATGTTAAATAATGCTTTGAGACCTGTCAATAGACCTGGAGAAGATGAGGCTGTACAGAAACAGTATGACTCCGTGACTTCCTTCTTCCTTAAACTATAGACATTTGAGGATAATTAAACATACTGTAATTGCAACATGTTTCAAGTCGTGTCTTTTGTAAAGAATAATTGACGACGGTTGTTGAATTACTCAAAAAAAAAGAAAAGAAGAAAATGCACGGCCAAGGTGGTAATGCCACGTAATTCAAACCCGGAGTCAATTATTCTGCTCAAACCACGGATGTAACAAACATTGCTCTGATGTTTATTTTAAGACATTCGACAGGTTAGGTGTGCATTTTACAGAAAAATAATCAACACCCATAGCATTTCTCAACCAATATGAATAAAGCATTAACAGGCCCATAGTATAATTATTACTAAATCATATTAAATAAAACATTTTAAAACTTACACACTGGATGTGATCGGATATGAATGCTCCAACATCTTCTTGTTTATTAAAGGTGAAAAGTTGTAGCTGTGAAATGATAAAGAAATGATTCATAAAAACAATCACTGGATTAAGTTTCCATATGCTAATTGTGAAGTATATATTATGTGCTTCTGCACATACCCTTTCTGTGAAACTATCCAACTTAAAGTCCAGATGGGGTGTAAAACAGCGCTCTGATGTGACCAAGCAGACCGTTGCTGTCTGCTCCTCACCAGCTGTCCACAAGATGTCAGTCAGAGCAGCCGCCAGTGCCTTCCTCTGTTCCACCTCCCCTACTTCCTTCAAACTGCATGAGAGAGTAGACTGTTGTAGACTTAAAATGTTTGCAGAAAAATCAAGTATGCTGTACAGATTTTTTTGGTTCTTTTGTGTACTTTTTACAGCTTGATCTTACAGTTTATGTTAAATATATGGATACCGTTTTACGGTAGAAAAAAGTCACATGGGTTTCAAAAGATGTGAAAGTATCTTTATTATTTATTTTATTAATGTAATTTGATCATAATGACTGATCTTGCCTAGTTTTTTTTTCAGTTGTGCTCAGTCCTTTGCAATTACAGAAAACACATTTATGAAAAAAAAACACTCTTTATGTGTGCCCAATCTTGTTTAAGCAAGTTGTTAGGTGTATCCCCAGCATAAGTCAGCAGAACATCTTGAAGGGTAATGCTTTGCATGCTTTAATACTTTCCTTCTACTGCTGAAATTCATTAAATGAAACAAATATTTTCCTTATTTTGAAAAATCCCAAAATGTAATAGTCTTTGGAGCTGTGGAGGCCAACAGTATGCTTTTGCGCATAGTAAATTTTGGGTCGGTGAAGCGTAATGTTTATCGCCAAATATAACGTTTACTATAGTAAATACTATGGTATTTTAACAGGGGCATTGCACAAGATCTTGGGCCCTATGCATAGGCAGTCCAGATGGGCCCCCATGCCCCACCCTCATAATATATTCCAGACTTTTTAAGGGCCCTCTCTTCCTTTGGGGCCCTGGAAATCAGTACTGGTTTTACCCCCAGTCTGACGCCCCTGGTTTTTAATGTGAGAATGCTTTACTTTCCAATTCCACATTCTTACCTCCTAAATCGTCTTTATTTTGATCATCTTTCATTTGTATGTTTAATTTTTGTGTAAAACTATGACATTTGTATTGTCTTTAATTTCACATTCATATAGCCAATCCCAGTGTCAGTCTATTACGCCATACATGTGTTTACAGTATATTTGGGGTAACCTTTAATCTTACCTTTGCATTTTGCTGTCTGAGTTCAATGGCCGGCCAAACAGCAGGTATTTTATTACATGTGCCTGAACCACCATCTGAATAGCACGGGCTCCCCCCTGCCAAAGAAAAGCCAGGATTTTAATGATGTTTTTTAGGGTGAATTCTGGTAATCTGGGACATTTTTGGCCAATTAAACTATTTATTTCGAACATAAGATCAACACATTAGACTTATTTGAAATACTTAATATGTTTTCTAACCACACCAGAAGAAAGAATGTAGTTATTATACCCAGATGAGACATGCTACACCTAGTATTTAGGTCAATTTGTAATCTGGGACATATGTATTAAGATCTAAAGCCTATATTCATACTTTATGCATGCCAAACACAATATATAGTATAATAAACAAACTGGGAATTTGGAAAATGAAATTAACGGTTTACATTATCCGGATACATTAGCCCTTGTCATTAGACTTATAAAGTCCCTAAAGTTCCTGTGGTGTTAACAAAAATAGCAGTTTACTTAAGCTTATGTCTGTCTCTCTCTTCATGAGTTTTGTGGCTGGCATAGCATGTATCTCGTCCAAAAATCCTTATATGTTGATTGAGGGGCTCCCAAATTTCTGTGTATTATTTTTGGAAAAGTGAGATTTATATGCGGCTTAGACTACCAAAGCTTAAGTCTCAAACCTGGGTAACCTGAGGTCTAATATATCTCAAATTGGTTTCAACCTTGATCTTTTACATGGTCAAAACTATCTTATCTCAGGTGATGAAATGTACATATCCTGTTTGGTGGATTAAGTTAATCTTGTTAAATTATTTTTTAATCTAGATTGTTCTTTACATAGCTGTAATCCGCTAAAGAATACACTTCTCTACCTTAGCATACTTAAACAGCATCTTTACTCGCTCATCTTACCATAAATGCAGCACTGATCTGTGGTTAAAAACAACCACTCACCTCACCCTCATTATAGAGTAATAAGGTGGTGACGCAGTACTCAGACAATTGCGGTAATCAATCTAACATATATTGAGTCATCATGACTCCTTTATGAAAAGGAATAAGTGATGCACTGAAGGGAGTAACACAACCCGTCCTTATTTATTTATCTTGCAATTCTGGCAATAGAGAAGTAACTTCATTAATGTGAACAAAATCAACTGGCTCATAACTGTGTTATTTTCCACTAACATCGGTTATAAATAAAGGAACTATGATGTTGTAAAATCTTGAGAATGAAAGCTACAGTGCCCATTACTTTATGTGCTATGGTGAACTTTTTACTGGAATTATGGTCATTATTAGTATTTTTAAAACATTAACATCATTATAAAAATATACTGCAATTGTATTGAGAAAAGTAGTGTGTCTGATGCCAACAGTAACAATGCCCAGTTAATGGATTTAATCACTCTAGTTTTCAAGGGTTTATGGTCTACAACATATAAAAACCATAAACTATAGTTGATATTGGCAAAAAAGTTGTCAATCAAGTTAAATCCTTGTGTTTAAATAAGCAGGGCTCAACAATAATGCTTGTCCAGGATGGGCAAGAGACGATTTTACAACCAGACAAGTATTTAACAATGCTGAAATGTCATTGCAAAAAAAATAAAAAAAATAAAACAATTACTGCTTTTATTTGTGATATAGCATTTGTTCTAAATGTATGTTACATTTCGTGTACAAATATGACGCGCTTTCAATAAAGATTAATGTTTCTATGGGTGAAATGCACCTTTAAAGTAAGCCCTGAATAAAGATATCATGCTCACCCTCTCAGTCTCCAGCGCATATGACATGTCCGAGAAAGGCTCCCGAAACTTGAAGAATGATTTCTTCCACTCATAGTTAAAAGTATGGAAGGTGTTACCAAACAAGACTTTTCTTAAACTCTGTGTGAATGAATAAAAAAATAAACAAATTAACTCATGCTGAAAAGATCAAAGCTGCGAGGACAATTTAAGATATAAAAGTTAATACGCGATTTCAATTAACACTACTACAGTATTACTATTTTAACTAGACTGTTCTGTGTTTCTCTACCGGCAGCAGGTGTATCTTAGGGTATGAAATTATATATTGGAGTAGTTGTATTTATAACTGTATTGTAACAATTGTATATTACACGTTACATTCAGCCATTTTAAAGAAATAACAAACCCATTTATTTCATATTTAATGTAATTTTGCTTATCTCTATCCATGCACATCTCGATGACTGGCATAACTAGTAAAGATACTTTATATGTGACCCTGGACCACAAAACCAGTCTTAAGTGGCACGGGTATTGCAATGGCCAAAAACACATTGTATGAGTCGAAATTATAATTTGTATGCCAAAAATCATTATGATATTTGGAAATGTGCCATGATTAAGATAAAAAAGCTTACAAAAGCCACGTTTTATATTATATCAATTTCAAATTTTAAATATAACTTTGTTAGACTTGTGGCTTTAGGCCATTGATTTTCAAGGCTGCTATGGGACATCTAATATATATTTTGTTATGAAATAGAAAAATGTTTTGTGCACAACACAATACTTAAACATTTATAAATTGTTTTCTTTTAAACTTATCTGAAATCTTAAATTCTGAAAATAAAGTTTCAAGTGTCTTCTTTCAGAATATATCACAATCTGTAGGTCAAATAGTTTTGGAGCAACAAACATTTTAGTGCGGGCATGTCATTTTCATGCTTGGAGCTAAATACTAAGTAAGCTAAGTAAAGATCATGTTTAATGAAGATATTTTGTATATTTCCTACAGTAGGTATATGAAAAAGTATTTATCATTAGTAATTAGTGTTGCTAAAGATTTAATTTGGACAACTTTAAATACGATTATTTTCAATATTTAGATTGTTATCAGCCAAATATTGTACAAACCATACATTAAAGCTTTTTTATTTAAGCAATGTATCTCAATTAACAAAATTACACATGACTGGTTTTGTGGTCCAGGGTCACATATGACATTGTTTAAAAGCAGAATTAGCAGTAATTATCTCTGTTTATTCCAAACTACCACTAACTCGATGTAATGCTTAAGGTCTGTATAAATTATTCACCAGTCTATATTCCTGTCTTTTGTATTTGGTGTACACAAACACAGCACACAGGACGCAAGAGCTTGGGTCAAGTATCAGGGTCATGTTCCACAACTTACCACTGCAAGCTCTGGTGACAGAGGTTGCCCACCCATACTTGGACAAACTGTGAGGGTTTGAGGTATAGAATAGGGCCCTGCTAACTTGCCCGAGGTTGTAGGTCTGGTAGAGTCGTCACTGTCCTCATCAGCTTTAAGTTTCTCAACAGGTCTCTATACGAATTACGGAAAATGTATTAAAAAAGTTAAACATATAACATGTTTACCAAGTGTTATGTAAAGAAAGACTTTATTTTGAAGAGTATTTGCTTAATTAGTAAAGCTAAAAAACATAACATTCAATTCAGATATTAAAATGTGTGTTAGGCACAATGGAAAAAGTGAAAACTAATTAAACCTAAAAATAATTAACACTGATATAACCTGAAGAAGTAAAGTTAATTAAGTCATATTTTATTATTTTGAATTTAATTCTTATAAAGTAATGTTATTTTATTTTTAAATGGTATAAAATTTTTTTTTTTTAGAAAATAGTACACATTTTTTATTTATCATATTGTTAATAGGAAAGCACAACTTTTTAACCAATTACAAAAAAAAACAATTTAGTGATAACTAAAATAATAGATATTAGTAATAGCTTATCCTTTAAAACAGTCACTTTCTTCTTACTTTTTCACTTTTATTTAACACTACAGTTCTTTAAACTAAACTTAAGACACAGCATTGATCCCAAAGACACAAAGTTCAGCTACAAATCAAAAAAAATATATGGCAATTACAGTTTTATAATTTTAGGTTGGGTTGGGTTAAACTCACATGGTTTCTCTTCACATCCTCTTGAAGAAGCTCTATGTAGTTTGGTAAAGAGGGCTGCAAGTCCCTTGTGGTTTGCAGAAGGTCTTTATAGTCCGTCATGATGGTGCAATACTCACTGTGCTATTGCATGAAAGCTCACTTTCAAACATGGCACTAAATATATTCCTCTAGTCAGTAAGACACGAAATGCACAAACCTCTCCTCTCGTCTACAGAAGGGCTTGATATGATGAGATGATCGCAGCTACTTGAAGATGCATAAACTCATCTGATTGGCTGGTTGCATGGAGCTATCTGAGAATGATTGGCTGGTTGCATGCAGTTTTCTGAGAACGTTGGTCTATTATATCAGTTAACAAAAGACTTAACCACATAAATAAGTCATTGACATCAGGGACTGTACGTAGGGAAGAGGTAATTTTGACCTTCATGACAACTGTGAGGGGGGTAAATTATTTTGTAACTCATTTGTTAAAATGATATTAAGCCTTAAAGAACTGCATAATTAAGGGCGTGGCCACTTGAGTGATGGGTGAACTGCCACTGCCTTCACTAGAGTCGAGCTAGGCGGGCGTGGTTTCACCAACCAGCCACCTCAGATTCACCCATGTCCTGCCTCTTTACCTATTTTCGGTTTTCTGCAAGTGATTCATGTTGATGCGCGGCCAAAAAATCTCTTCACAAACCTATGGGTGACGTCACGGACACTACGTCCATATTTTTTACAGTCTATGATCTAACTGTTCAAAAAATATTCAAGATTATTCATACTTTTAAACAAGCAACACACATCTCTGGTACAAATAAACACTTATATTTTTTAAATTTAAATATTAAACTTTTTAAAATTTAATACAATTTTTACAATTTAAAAACAATAAATTGTTTCTAGAACCTACAGTTCTCGTACAATGATACAGAAAGTGATGTTTTTAGTAAAGCACATTTGTTATATTTCCTAATTAAACTAAAGCAAAACAAACAAAATTCCCACAATGCACTGCAAAAAAAAAAAAAAAACAGTTATCATTGATGGTCCCTACGTTCCCTTACCAGAAATCATGTGACCTTTCTGAAGCTCTTCAACCAAAAATTGCATGAGCCAACTGAAAAAACTTCATGAAATGTGACAGAACTCTTATAAAGACAAACGGTTTTTATTTTTATTTTTAAATATAAACACCCATTGCTAGAGCAAGGGACCACACTCTACTAAATATTTAAAATTGAATTATATTCCTTCAATTTTATACAGCGTTTTTCACAAGGCAACCTACTGTTTACAGATGTTGGTTTTGCCAAAGAATGTGTGAATTATCACAACGCGCTTAAGTAGCCACGTCACAGGAATATATGTAAACAGTGACCCAATGTCAAGTTAGATTAGGGTCCTTACCAGTGCCCGAACCTGCATACACGATATATTAATTCACGACACAGAGGATTGATAAACAGCCGAAGTGTTGTTCACGTTAAAATTCACGTATTTTTGAACCACTAGGCTTTCCATAGCATTGTGTGCACGGCATTTGTGCCAAACAGAATAAAATTAGGACATTAAAATGAAACTTACTTTAACAATGCAATCTTGTAATTCCAACCTGCAATGTTAAAAACAGTGTGTTAATAAACATGGAAAGTAGAAAGAGCTGATCACAGATATTAGAGCGCGTACCCGCGGGAGTTAAATATCTCTCTCCATTTATCCAAATCCGCTATCTGCGCGCGAATTTCATCCAGTTCACTGCATGCTGTTTTAGTACAGTCAACACCGCCGTCCATCTGCGTGTTACAGGAAACATCACACACTTTCAATAGGATCACAGCACGACATCTTCCATCGCTACATAAACATATAGTGAAACACGCACCTGTTGCTAGGGTTGTCTTTTACCACTGTGTCCTCTCGCTGTTGTTTTATAAGCCCCATTTAGATTTTAAAAGTATAAGTGCGCTTGTCAAGCTTTTTAAGACAAATATGTGAACTTTGTAGTTTTAAACATAGGAGTACAGATAAGCAGTAGACGTGTCAAGAACCTGCTGTAGCTGAGTGATGGGTTGGGGGTTTAATAAAACAAAATGTAATTAACAAATGAATATATTTTTATTAATATGAGTTTAAAAGAATTAAAAGCATATAGTAGCTAGTATGACTTTTTAAAAGGCACCCATATGCCAAAAAATACACTTATCTGGCCTGAAATAGATTTGAAATATATGCTACATGTTGTAGATATGCTCAATTTAATATATTTTTGAATATGGAAATATATTTAGTTTTAACCTTCATATATCAACATATATTTCAATGTCAAGCAAATATCTCAGATTTTACATCCCATATGGCAAAAATGTTTTGTCTAAATATATTTTAAGTATATGCTAAATACAAGTTAATTTTATAAAGTATATTTTGAAGTTGAAAGTATTTAATTTTAACCTTTTTGAAACTGTTAAGGTTCATAACATAAACAGTTTTTTTTCCAATGCCACGTGAATTTTTCCTTGTATTGAAAAATAAATATATTTTGAATGCTTTAAAATGTATGTACTTTTAAAATATATATTTTAAATATACAAAAAATGGCCCAAAAATATATCAGTGAAACATATATTTTTTTCTGAAATATATTTAAAAATATATATTTTTGCTGTATGGGTATGTAGATCTACATTGGTGCTCCATTATTAAACATGGGTTAACAACCAGAAATAATTTTAGTAATAATGAATGTTTAATAAAATCTAGAAACATATTGTAAACATATTTAACTAACAAAGTTCAGACACTTATAAATAAATAGCCTAAAGTACATCTTGCAAATTTTAAAAATTCCAGAAATAAAAATATTATAAATGTTTGAGCTGAAATACGATGAATGTTTGAGCTTACATTTATCATATTTTCATCGCTAAAATAAAGGCATTTGCTTTCTTTTGGTTGCAGTGCCATCTACTGATGCATTTTAAACTTAGAAATTTTGTGATGTGCTTGGCATGAGCTACTTGTTTTTTTTTCGCAATCCCATTATGTTATTGTTTAGTTTTTGCTAGCTGTCTCTGTATGAGAGCTAGATAATTTTAAGTCCATACAAAAAACTATTAACACAGAACTCATACACATCAGATTGGGCAATTTATTAATTTAACTGCAATTAAAAGGTTTAATAAAAGATAAACGAATTAAAAATCCTGTATTCATTTATACTGAGGCAGAACCAACTAATTTGTATACAAGGTTCAACTTGAAAACTTGTGTTTGAAGATGTAGCCCAGTAAATAAAGTTGATCACATAACCAAAAAGGCTTCTATAAAGCAATACAACGGTTCACGTTTTCTTCAACCAATAATCAACATAAAAGTATGTTCTCATTGTTTTTGATCACAGGAAATTATTTTAATTTTTTCATTGTATATAAATTTAAATGTTTTGGATTATTTGTTTAGTCAATTCAAAACGCTCTTTAAAGCTTTTAAAACTTTGATATTGATGTATTGCTAAATAAACAACTTTCAAAAATATATAATTTACCTATTACTATACATAAATGTCACAGTTGCACATATTGTAATACTGTGTACAAACTCAGAATCACTCTAAAATCTAATTGTAATTTCTGTCACAACCTCAGAAAGCCATTTCCTTCTTTCAATAGTGAATTTCCTTGACACGCAGAACTGTTTAAAAATCCTACCTCTTCTTTGGGCGTATCAGACAGCTTGGCTGCAGTTTTAAAGTATGACATCTAGTCAATTTAAACTCGCAGTGGAGCAAGTTCAGTGCTTATATACCTGATTCTCTGATATTCACAGGATATATACAAACAAACGCCTGCATTACATGCCAGCCTGCCAGTTTCCTGCCAGCAGATGGAGTAGTTTGTTTCTTTTTGTGTGTTTAAATTCTATGGTAACAAAGCAGTGGTTTGACTGATGAAAGTTCCTCGTCTAACAAGTTATTCATCCTGGTAGCTTAAACCTTTCAAAAATAATATTATTTGTTGATAAAATGTGCACTTTCTATTGTCATTTTAAATTATTTTTCAAACAAAGACAAGTGAGACTCAAGTATAAAAAAGTATGAACATTTCATTTTGAGTTAAGGGACAACAGTAGCCTGTGACAAAAGTCTCAGAATCAATGAAACTATTAAAAATCTAACTATAAAACTCTTACTGTTACAGCAAAAAATGTATATGCAATACATACTGTATTTTATAAATATAAACATCATCTTTCTTATTCTAATAATGATCCTGTGTTGGAGAACTGTTACAAAGAAAAAATTCCACTCCAGAAAATGTTCAAATAACTTCTCAAAAATATGCTTGTTTATCAACAGTCAATTTATTATAAATAAATCCATTGGCACAAAATGAGTCCAAGTCTAAACACACATAGCACAAATATACAGTATCTATGAAAACAAAGACGTCAAAATATTATAAAAAATTAGTATTAGCTAAATGTGATATAAATGATCTAATAAATGACTAAACAGTGTGTTTAATCTGTTTAGTCTGCCTTGGTTTAGTTGGGTGTTGACAAAGATATTGATTCTCCATTTTATAGTTATATGAATTATTGTTACTGTATTGCATTTTAATTTAATGTAGTGTGTTATTTGTGACCCTGGAACACAAAACCATTCCTAAGTAGCACGGGTAGTTGTAGCAAAAGCTAAAAATACATTGTATGGGTGAAAATGACAGATTATCTTTTATGCCAAAAACTATTAGGTTATTAAAGATCATGTTCCCTGAAAGAAGGATGTACATTTCCAACTGTAAATATATTAAAACTTTATTTTTGTGAGCAGATGCAGTTGCTTAGGATTTAATTTGTACTTTAATGGCGATTTTCATAATATTTAAATTTTTTTGGCACCCTCAGATTCCAGATTTTCAAATAGTTGTATATAGGCCAAATAATGCCTATAACAAACCACACATCAATGGAAAACTTATTAAATCATCTTTCAGATGATGTATAAATCTATATTTCGACGCTTATGACTGGTTTTGTTGTCCAGGGTCACATACAGTCTTTGAATGATAATGAAAATATAAATATTAAAAATGCATGTATAAACATGTCTGGGCAGTTAAGAGTGTTTTGACATTTTAAATGTATATTGATGTCACTGCATTAGATACAAAATATCAAACCATATCAAAGCAATGAGTGGTACCTTCTCTCAAGAATAACATACTGTAACTTTTGCAATGACCCATAACCAACCCATGAGCCCAAGTTTGTTAGTTAAAAAGTCATAGCAGAAAAAAGAAAATGGTCTGAATACCCTTCATCCTCATTTTGATGTGTTTGAGCTCACATTAAAAATAAATGCCATTTGGTTTGATCTTTTATCTACGCTATGACATCCATACATTTTTAAGTGTGGCTCAAGTGTCAAAAAGTCACACCCTTTGTGCCACAACTAGATTATAAAAGGATTATAAAAGGTACAAACGGAAAATAAAAACGATATTGTCCCAGCCAGACTGGAAAATAGCTGGGTATCTTCAATAGGCATTGGAACTGTGGCCCTTAATTGTTTCAGTGATTGACAGATTGAATGCTCTATCAACAGATTGTATGAAAGGGAGTTTTTATCTCCCAGCCTCCCCGCTGTGTGATAAAAGCCCTTCTCTTACAAACATGAGACCGTCTCCAAGTTCAGATCAGCGGTTTGAATAGGGGTAAAAACACAGAGCCTCGGACGTTGCTGTTTATAAGACTCCTATTGAGAAGTTCTGGTCACTGTGGTAGGATGTCACGTGCAGGGGAGGAAGCAAAACAAAGAAGCGATCAGTACATGAGATCTGAAGCTCCTGTGGTAGCATTAGACTCTTTAGCCTCCTGAAAGGGAAAATGAATCCCCGCCAGGCGGATGAGTAAAATATTGAGACCGTGTGTGAGGAATGTGAGAAAGATGAGCCAGAAAGACCTGTCGAAGCATTCGCTTTGCGTCTTGTAGACAAAGCTGCCTTCACTGAAGTTAGTGATGGTCTCAGTCAAACGGTTGAACTTGACCTCAGATGCAAAAAGGATGAGGACCAGACAGCTGCAGAAACCTGGTGAAAAGAGACAATCATGGAGGTTACCAAAAGAAGATGAGCTGAGATTTTGAGAAGGTTGTGAAAGTAGATTGGCTGCGCTTGAATGGCATTGCCTAAGTAACTTTCATTTAGCACTATTATAGTTTGTACCACATCCCTTTTTTAATGAAATATCACTTACTGTATCTTGTCTGCTTGTAAACTACTGTAAGACATGTATTGTTTAGGAAAAGATGAAGAACATCATCTTGCTTGTTTCATCTTTACTGTTGGGCTACCAATAATGATAGTTAAAATATCTTTTTGAACTTTTCTATAAAGCACAAAAAAACTGGAAAAACAATACACTGTAAAAAATAATATGCTGGGTTTACTTAAAAATATAGTGCATCATTTTTGCATCCACTTTTTAAAGTATGTTTTACTTTAAATTTAAAGGAATTGCATAAGTTGGATGCAAAAATAATATTTATTTTATTCAGTGTACTATTAAAGCTATCCATCTGACTTGTGTACAATAGTCCAACTTTTTAAAATCCATAAAATAGCTTTGTCTGCTAAAAATTGTGTGAAAAGGAGAAAAATCATACTGCGAATTCAAATGGGATTAAAATATGTCGGTGAGTAAACAATGACACAAATATATATATGTAAATGTCATTGTTAACTCACCGACATATTTTTATTTAAATTTGTTTATTGTAAATCGCGCTGTCCCTTAGGTGTACTATTTTGATAGCAATAGCGATTGTTTTAGTGCATTTTTAATAACATTGTTTGATTGCAAATCACTTTAGTCTATTACAATACATTTACAACACAGCACAAAATGGCGGCAATTTTATGCCAATAAAAAGTGAACGCATCACTGATGCCCCTGCGTGCACTAAATTGTTATTGCGAGAGCATAACAGATCTGTGCGCAAGAAAACGAAAGCCTGTACACATGTAAAACAATAAGCCCCGCCCCATTACTACCAAAAAGAAATGTGTCGCATAAGCAAAAGCAAGTGAGAGAGGATGCAGCGTGAGAGTGTGTGGGTAATTTTATGCGGGCTGTGAGATATACCCTGGTGTGCGAGGGCTTATTTGCAGAAATGTGAGATGTCGCACGTCAGGTTTTAAAACAAGCTTGCAGGCTTTCGTTTCCTTGCGCGCAGATCTGTTATGCTCTTGCAATAACAATTTAGCTATTTAGGATTATCGCGATTGTGTTGGGGCTTGGTGGCTCCAGTGTGTCATGGAGCCAACGTTTTAGCCCCGCCCCTAACACAATCGCTAGGTTGTAGTTAAAAGTTAAAAAGATGCATAGTGGGCGTGGTTTCAATGCAGATAGAGGACACGCCCACTGCATTTAAGAGCAGAGAATTTTGATAGCTTATTTTATTCACAGGGCGTTTTTTATCATTTAAATTTGGCTGGGTGGATACCACATTTTTCTATGGTGTGACAATTTGAGAACAGATTTAATATCGGACTTTACACTGAGGTCATGTCAAAGACTGAAATAATACATTAATTGAAATTAATCAAATCAAACTTTGATGCTCCTAATTTCATAATAAGATAATGAAACTTGGATTTCACAGGAAGGGCCACAACTGGTAACATTAGGTTATACATCACAAAGTCTCATCTTTGGTTTCATTCACTTCTCATCTTTAACAAAGTATTCTTACAGCACAAGCTATCTTCAGGCTTTAATAGTTCAACTGTGTTGACAGTCAAATGGCCTATTGAAGTGCCATCCTCCATCACTACAATCAGTACATGTACAACACAGGGACCTGACACTAGAGATGTAATCTGTCCAGTTGCACCAAGTGCATTCATTTCCATCACTTTATTTATTTATAATGCAATTCTGTCTTCTCGGGATAGATGAGCTTGCTTTCTCAAAGAGGCTCATTGTTAAGGTAGTTTAGTAAAGATTCTGCTGTTTGTTAAAATGTTAATGTGATTCAAGAATATAAGAGGGTTAACTGGCATGGTAAGAAACTGTCTAACTGACATTCACAGCATTCAACTTTTAATATGCATTTACATAATACATACATAAAATATGTCTTACCAGTTTGAATATACTGTACTGAATGTATGTTTTCAAAGACTTTAGATTTGTAAGTGCTCACAATTAATTGTTTTAATGATATAGATGTGTGGGACAAAATAGTAAAAGAAATCGTTTAGTGTGCAGCAAAGATGGAAACTTTTCCAGTGCTGTTTAAAAACCATCCCAGGATGCAAAATTTTGACTTTTTGGGTTAAGGTTTGAATTTTTTGGCTTCAATATTAGTCTTAATTGTAGAAAACAGTAATAATTAAAGAATTTATACAGAATTATTTTGTACAAAATGAAGTACTATGTGGCCAAAGTATGTGTGTTTGTGTGTCTTACAGCTTATCACATTCCAGAGGTAAAGTCCCAGCGGTCCGTGCAATGTCTCATAAGGTTTTCCAAAGGCATTGTAAAAAAAGAATCCAGAGGAGACGGAGGAGAACAAGATGAGCACCGCACAGAAGAAGATCACACTCACATGTAGACTGGCTGGAATCACACCTGTCAGGTCAGGAAAAACTAAAAAAAGACAGAAAGAGCTTTAACATCATAATTTAAACATAAACTACAGGAATATAGTTACAAGATTTATAGGAAGATTTATTCATGTTTTCCAGGTTTCATGTTTGGAAATGTGGATATTTGGAACATGAAAACACAGTATGTAGCAAAAAGATTATATATACTTTAATTAATTATCATTCAAAATATTATCAAACCTACCTAAAGTAGTTTTAATATACAGTCTGCTTTTAAAATTACAGTATATTCTTCATTGATGTACAGTATTCTTCATTGAATCTTAATTTAATGCAGAGATTAAGATTTGCAAACTGTATTAAAAGGTTTATTTTAAACTCGTTCTTTCTGTCTACAATTTTTTATGCATCCTTTTGTTCATAAAAATGGAATGCAAATTAATGACAATATTCCTTTGTTTCCAAAAATGTGCCATTAAATCTGGGCCAATCCTTTGTTTCCGATCCTCATTAGCAAAGAATGTTTTTGGACATGCTGTCATAAAACTCAAAGGCACTGCAATGAAAATGATGCACTAACTCTGTCCCAACTCGACATACAGAAAATGTGGAAAAAAACTTATTTTGATGGGGTTTACTATTTTTTTTTTTAAGTTCACAAGGAATTGTGATGTCACAATGTTGACCTGATGTTGAAGTATTTGGACACTTAAAAACGTGTCATTTACTGCATTATACAAAACTCAAGTGGCATCTCCAAAATATATGCTGAAATGGACTTATGAAGTAAAATTACTTTTAACTAACTATCCCAATGGTGATTTTAGTGAATGTATGAAAACAAGTGCAAGTTACAAGACATACATAAATATAATTACTGCTGCAATTGTATGTATGCATGTATAGTTTGTTTATGTATGTACACTGTACAGTTCTGGCATCCATTGTGGATAGCAAAGTAAGACTATGCTTAGGGAAACCTGCTTTCCTCACTGGGTACTGTATATGACAATAAACGATTTGAATCTAAATTCTTAATAGGCATGATCTATGTAGCTATATCTGACAACATGTCCAAATACTTTTTTGACTGTAGTCTGTAGTTTTTTGTTAAAAAAAAATCAATGGACAAAATGTGCTTTCTTAAAATAAATGCAACTTGGTTTTGCAATTTATTATCTAATGCAATGAGAACAAAAGTGCCCAAAAGTCTCCATATGCTTTTCGTCCATTGCATGTGGCTTGAATGATAAATTAACTCTTAATATCCTTTTACCAATTATATTATATAATGCAACTCACAAGAGAAATAAAAGGGTCTATCCCCCAGACCGCACTGCTTCATGCCCTGGCCTTGGAAAAGTCCGTAGTTCGCCCATCCGATGAATTTCTCCAGCTCCGGTCCCGATGCATTGACTATCTGTGCGCCTGTTTTACACAGAATAGACGCCTTTACCCAAAACGGAGTCCCCATCGCAGCCGCTACGACGAGAACACAGGCAAAACAAAGAACCCCAGAAACAGAGAAGATAACTTTCTTTTGATAATCAGGCATTATGTTTGACAGGTCCTTGGTAAACAGCCTCAGTATCCGAAAGATATCCAAACGTTGACGTACACTCCGGCGATCTTCCAGTAATCCAGTATGATAACGCGCATTGTGCTACTGTGGATTTCCTTTCTAAGCTGATAATAGAAATATTATGAAATGATCCGTAAAGTTGTAGCAATGTTGCTGGTGGCGATGTCTTCTCTGGATAGAGTTACACTGGATGTCTTTCACTGTGCTGCGTCTCCAGGTAACTGGGTTGAATTTCTCGCACCAGCGGTCAGGGGATGTGACCTTAATTCTGATTGGTTACTGGATCGACTGTCTGTCTGCCTTCGAGAAAGTAAATTAAATTCTAATTTTAAATGTCGAGTTTATTGTGCGTAAAATGGCGCGTGATTTATGGATATTGATATCTAACTTCTATTCATGATACAGCTTGCTATTATAACGCAGGGCAGTAGTCGCCTAGTGGTTATTAAGCGCACATACAGAAGTTCATGTGATGGTACGTGATTGAGGTACTGTACAGTGGGCTACGTTATGACACATGACGAAACTCAAGTTAGTTTCTGAATAATAGCGATAATCTTATTTTGACTCGATCATTGAGGCTCCTAGTTGGACATCTGATTTTTTTGTGCGAAACAGGGAAAGAGAAGGAGAGATGATAAGTTTGAAGGATTTAAAATAAATAATCTCAGACCAGTTTTATATCAGATGAAAAAGTCTCAGGACAACCTATAGAATCGTATTGGTTCTGAGAAAACACATTAGAGTTCTATACTGTCTTTGAATATGTATGATAACTAACAATAAATCAGTCTTTCAGGTATAAAAATTGAGATTTTATTCACTAGATATCAGTGTTCGTATTAAGGGAGGCTTGCTTGGTCCCTGACCTCCTATAAGCATTGAGGGATCCCCTAAAGCACAAAAATATAAATTAGGGGGGTCTCCTGGATATTATTAAAATTAAAATACAACATGAATTTAAAGTCGCAATGAAATTGAAATGAAAAACTATATATGTATTTTTAATAGTGTGGTATTATTAACAAATGACTTATCTGTGAGCTTCATTATTTTTAAAAAATTCGTGTGTGCTCATAATCTTTAATCAAAAATGCAAATCTCCTCCCCTCCTCAAAACGATCTCTCTTCACTTCCGGTCAAAAGTATGGCAGGTGGGCGGGGTCCGGGAGAAGATCGCAGTGATTAGCAATTAGCAACACGACCCAACTTCAAACGATCCAATCAGATCTCGATGGACAAATTCAAATCCAGCCCTGCCTTATTTCATCTCAAAAGCCGTTTCATTCGGATATACGTCACCACGGGGAAAATCGCTACTTCCGTTTCATGGCGACTTTAAAACTCTTGCGCTATGCTGCCACAAAGTGACACTGTGTATTATTTGTCTCAAATTCGCAATAAACTAATCCAAAAGATTTCTGTCTGAAATTTCACAATAATTTGGGGGGTAAAAATGGTTAGGGTTTTAGTTAAGGGTATTTTTGGGGTTTCTTTATTTAAAGTGTTGATCCAGGATCACATCTTTCTTTGTAAAATCACTGTGACCCTATAATGATGTGGGGGGTTGGCTTTATAACCAGTCACACGAAATTACGTACCTATAGTCACGTAAATGTTTGATTCTTTTTCGTTATACTGTCACGAATTTCTGCGCTTTTTTGTAATCGTATCATGAATTTCTGTTTATGTGTCATTGTCACGTATTGGTTACTGAACTGTTTTGTCCTAATTTCTTACTATTTTTGCTTCGATTTAGGGTTAGATTTACATAAAATTACATCCTTACCCAAACCAACTCTAACCCTAATGCCAGGCGACGACAATGGTTTAAAATTTAGAAAATATAAAAAAAGACATCTGAAAAAGAAATAGTATAAACCAGCAGTTGAGTAACCAGTGACAATGACACATAAACAGAAATTTGTGATACCATACCTCCATTTCTCACAAAACTTTCTTTTTTTATTTAACTTATCCCCCTTTTCATCTGTGAGTTTTCGTTTCCAAGGTTGGCTGACTCCTGGTTAATGTCGCCACATGTCAAGTGCAGACTGCAAGTTAGCTGCAAAACTAGCTAGCAACAGACCGTCTCTAGTGCTTCAAGTCTCGCGAGACTTGGAGCGTATAGACGTTCTGTGGGTAGCTCACCTCATCCCCAGATTAGTTACTAGCAAACACATAATACTGCATTACTATTTTGGTATGAAAATCACCCGCCAGTGTGGCGGATAGCTTTTTGAATTTAGTCGCCAAACGGAAAATCTACTGGCATTTGGCGGGTGTTAATTTCGGACCCTGCGTGTACTGTAGGGATAGTTGGTTAAGCAATCATTGTGCTGAACACTTCTGCATGCAGCAGGCTTTAAAGAAAAAGTGATAGAAAAAGTAATGGGGGGCATATGCCCCAGTGCAGCTTTATTTCTAGCAATGCCCCAATGCTGTAGTGATAGCTGCCCACTGCTCCGAGTGTCTGTGTGTGTGATCATGTGCAGGTCACTCATTTACTCTACTGTAAGAAAATCAAAAATGAAACATTTCACAAAATAATTTCACAACATAACTACATTCAGAATGTTTAATTTATTCTGATCTGACTAGAATTTGCTTGTATTTTACTAGTTGGCTAATTTGTGTGAATCATGCAAAAACATACAATTGTTAGAAGAAAAAAAACAATAATCACTACCCCCACCCCTAAACCTAATGTCACAGGGTGAAATTGTATAGGAAATATAGGAATTTTTGGTTGTACAAATTTATAAAAATTAGCCATCTCATAAAATACATATGAATGGCCATTAGGTTATGTTGGCTAATTGCATGAATAAAATGACATCTGTAATAAATATCAAACCATTTTACAGAAATTTTAATTTTTAAAATATGTAATAACCTTATAACATGACATTAAGAATATAAGAAATTTTAAATAACATGACTTGATTAATCCAGTTATCACAGTTGCACAGTAACGTAACACCAGTAGTCCAGCCCAGTACTATCTGCTTTAAAAAAAAATTACCATGGGAATGTTTCGGTTATGAGACGAACAAATAATTTCCTAGCTTAGCCGACACACTGACAGAAAGGTGATGATTAATAACCAGTGGGTGTTCAAGACCTTTTGACAGACAGTCATACCACCACAGACAATGACTCACATACTGTTCTGACTGTTTATAAGCACAAGTAGCCTTTTTCTTTCTAATTTCGGTGAATAACAAGCAACCCAAATTCCATCAAAAAGTTTATCAAAGGGAAATTAATGCAAATAACATTAACCGTGGTAACAATATTTAAAAAATATATAGTCCAATCTTTATTTACAATAAAGCATTTACAATTTAAAATACATCATTTATTAATTTTCGATTAGCCATTATTGTGAAAATTACAAACAATTTATACAATTCATTATCAACCGTATGCTTAATGCATGCATAACTAAAATAGTAAATGCCACAACATTAAATAATCATACAAACAGATCTGAGCAAATTTACACATTTCATCTTCTTTAGTCTTATGTTAGAAGGCTTTATAGGCATTATAAATGTAATCAGCTGTCCTTATGAATATTAATTTGTGATGTAACAATGACTGATAGACAGGCAAATTAATTCCACCCTGCTCATATAAGCTAGTTTCAGTTTTGTCCTTATAGTTGTCGTTTTATGCGACAGTGTTTTCTTTTGCACCGTAGCACATGTACAGTAAAATACTGGAGGATGTCTCAGTTACACTTGGTCCAAAACTCCTTTACTCTCCTTTACTCCGATGGAATATTTACTCTGGAATTTGAGTATCGGCATCTGACATGCTGAGTTGCTTTAAGAAAACCTTAGTGACCCGTTTTCTAAATGCACGGCAGATGATGAAATACAACAGGGGATCAAAGCACAGGTGCAAAATGGCGAGAAGCAGAGTAGACTCCTTGGCCAAGAACAGACGCTTTTTCAAGGCACAATCTGTGATTAACTCTGTGACTTGTGTAAACGTGTACGGCATCCGCACCGCATGGTATGGCACAAAGCATATAACGTAAGCCAGAGTCACCAGTGCAATATTTCTAAAGGCATGCTGGGCGCTCGCTTGGTCCTCTGGGTCAGTTTCACGTCTACGCCAGAGCTGCTTCAAGACCAGACCGTTGGACAAAAGCACAGCTGCAGAGGCATTAAAGAAGATAGCCATGCCCAGAAAGACAGACAGTGCGTGCCAGTGCTTAGCCATTTCAGTTTTAAAGTCAGAACAGGTTACCCCTTGTTTCATTGTTATGTTATTTATAGGGATGGCCATGTTGGGCACATTTATGAAGAGGATGAGGAACCAGACAACTGCTGACATCAGCACAGCAAAGCCTACCTCCTGCAATCGGAGAAGTTTTGAGCTCCGGGTTATTTGTAGATATCGTTGAACGCTGATAAATGAAAGAAAGATGATCGAAGCGTACAAGTTGATGTAGATGAGTGGCCCGGTCACCTGGCATTGGAAGACCATCAAACTCTGAGACTCTGTGCCCAGATCGTTTGCGATTTTAACTGGAAGAGCCATCATGAGCAGAAAGTCTGACAGCAGAAGGTTGATCAGGTAAACGTTGATGCACTTTTTTGCACTTTTGCTGGTGATGAAGGCCCATAGTGCCACCAGGCTGGTGGCAATGCCAATGAGGAAGATGAGGATATAAAGTGTGGCGAAGGGTACCATGTTGTCGTTGATCACACAGGTGCTGTGATTTGCACTTTCCATTTTTGCACAATTTGTACGTGAGCAATGTACTCAACTCTTAAAAATTTAGGGAGGATGTGGTAAATTCTCTGCTCATTTGCACGTAAATGTCTTTCTGTTTAAGTCCAACAAATCAGCATATATATGTAGAAAATCTTTTGTAGAAGTCCTGTAGAGAGGCAAAAAATATACCATTATTTGGTTTATTAGTATAAATTATGCTGTTTTAATTTTTCTTATCATTTCTAAACATTCGATCCATGTAGTGTTGTAAAGATTGTATTAACTTTTAAAAGTACAAATCAAATCATATACAGCAACCAATGGCGGATGGTGACTTCGCTTCGGAGGTGCGCAAATTTAAAATATGTGTTTGAAGTGTCACGTGTGTTGCCCGTCATTCCAAAATATGTGTTCGTTGCGTCATGTGAACCATGTGCATCATGTGGATGGTCAAAATAAGTGCCTGCTGCACATGCGTCAAAACCGTTTGTGATAAAAGAGACACTCATGTTCATAAAATACCCACAAGACACTCATTTAACAATAAACTCAAAATTGACACCTGCACAAGGCTGGGAAGGGCTATGGGGAAATTGCCAAGCAGCTTGGTGAAAAAACTGTTGAAGCAATCATTAGAAAATGGAAGAAGCTAAACATAACTGTCAATCTCCCTTGGACTGGGGCTTCATGCAAGATCTCACCTAGTGGGGTCTCAATGATCCTAATAAAGGTGAGAAATCAGCTCAGAACTACACGGAAGGAGCTGGTCAATGACCTGAAAAGAGCTGGAGCACCGTTTCCAAGGTTATTGTTGGTAATACACTAACTGTACATTCACACGGGGCTTAAGCGTTAACGCTTAACGGAAGGCTTGTCTGAAGCGTAGCCAACAGCCAATCACTGTGGCCGCAACACAAGCTCCGGTCTTCCATAAACGTAATTGGCTGGCTCTGCCTAGGTTATTTGCATAAGGCGATATGATTGGCTGACGCACGCGTTGCCGCTTGAAAAGTTGAGAAATGTTCAACTTCTGCCGCGAGCAACGGCGCTGACGCGGCGCCGACGGATCCACAATTCAGTTCGCCAACGCTTGACGTCACCCATTACAAGTGAATGGGAAGCGTCAACGCTTACGCCCCGTGTGAATGCGCCGTAAGACGTCATGGTTTAATATCATGCATGGCATAGAAGGTTCCCCTGCTTAAACCAGCACATGTCCAGGCCAGTCTTAAAGGAATAGTCTACTCATTTTCAATATTAAAATATGTTATTACCTTAACTAAGAATTGTTGATACATCCCCCTATCATCTGTGTGCGTGCACGTAAGCGCTGGAGCGCGCTGTGACGCTTCGATAGCATTTAGCTTAGCCCCATTCATTCAATGGTACCATTTAGAGATAAAGTTAGAAGTGACCAAACACATCAACGTTTTTCCTATTTAAGACGAGTAGTTATACGAGTAAGTTTGGTGGTACAAAATAAAACGTAGCGCTTTTCTAAACGGATTTAAAAGAGGAACTATATTGTATGGCAGAACAGCACTTTTGGGAGTACTTGGACTCGCCTGAAAAGTCCGCTCCCCTTCTCCCTCTCATAATGGGAGAGGGAGGGTGTTTCTGCGCCGAGTCTAAGTACTCCCAAAAGTGCTATTACGCCATAAAATGTAGCTTCTCTTTTAAATCTGCTTAGAAAAGTGCTACGTTTTATTTTGTACCACCAAACTTGCTCGTATAACTACTCGTCTTAAATAGGAAAAACGTTGATGTGTTTGGTCACTTCTAACTTTATCTCTGAGTGGTACCATTGAATGAATGGGGCTAAGCTAAATGCTATCGAAGCGTCGCAGCGCGCTCCAGCGCTTACGTGCACACACACAGATGATAGAGGGATGTATCAACAATTCTTAGTTAAGGTAATAACATATTTTAATATTGAAAATGAGTAGACTATTCCTTTAAGTTTGCCAATGACCATTTGGATGATCCAGGGGAGTCATGGGAGAAAGTCATGTGGTCAGATGAGACCAAAATAGACTTTTTGGTCATAATTTCACTAAACGTGTTTGGAGGAAGAAGAATGATGAGTACCATTCCAAGAACACCATCCCTACTGTTAAGCATGGGGGTGGTAGCATCATGCTTTGGGGGTGTTTTTCAGCAAATGGGACAGGGCGACTGCACTGTATTAAGGAGAGGATGACCGGGGCCATGTATTGCGAGATTTTGGGGAACAACCTCCTTCCCTCAGTTAGGTATTAAAGATGGGTCGAGGCTGGGTCTTCCAACATGACAATGACCCGTAGCACACAGAAACCTGACTGATCTAGAGAAGATCTGTGTGAAGGTGTGGGCCAAAATCCCACCTGCACCGTGTGCAAACCTGGTGAAAAACTATAGGAAATGTTTAACCTCTGTAATTGCAAACAAAGGCTACTGTACCAAATATTAACACTGACTTTCTCAGGTGTGCAAATACTTATTTGCAGCTGTATCATACAAATAAATAGTTTTTAAAAAATCATACATTGTGATTTCTGGATTTTTTTTTTAGATTATGTCTCTCACAGTGGACATGCACCTATGATGACAATTTCAGACCCCTCCATGATTTCTAAGTGGGAGAACTACTTACAAATACTTATTTTCCTCACTGTATTATAAACCCTTCAGATGCGTGTGAAGCAGGCACTTATTTTGACAACACGCGTAATGCACATAGGTTCACATGACGCGTCAAACACATATTTTAAAATGACGAATCACACACATGATGGGCTAAATACCTGTTGGAACGAGCTTCGCATCGTGCGCCCTTGAAATACAAGTCACCGGCCGCAACTGAAAGTAACTTCTTGTTTGACAGGAAGTTGTCCAAATTCTTAATATTCCCAAAAATGTGTCCATATGGCTAATGATCTGAATCGTTTTCCAATCCTTCAGCCCTAATCACAATAGCACCAGTATAATAAAAATGTAGATATTTGAGGTAAAAGTGTTTGATTCGGTAACACTTTACAATAAGGTTGTATTATTTGTTAACATTACTAAATGCATTTAGCTAACATGAATTTTCATTAATCTTTGCTAATGCCAAAACAGTTCATTAGTTAGTTCATGATGCATTAACTTATGTTAACAGATACAACCTATTTGATTTTAAAAACATATTAGTAAATGCTAAAATTAACATGAACTAAGTAATAAATGATGTAGAAGTATTGTTCATTGTTAGTTCATGTTACCTAATGTTAATAAATACAACCATATTGTAAAGTGTTTCCAACTGATCCATACTGACGCTTGTATGCTCACATTAGCACAGTTTTAGGGATGTGAGCATGGTTAGGTGGTCAGCAAATTCCCTAAAAAAAGGAAACTCATATATTGTACATTTACATAGAAAACACGCCTGTTGACTTACAGTTTACTTTTTCTAGCTTTATTGCAAACTGTGAATGAACAGTACAAGTATTTTTGCCGTTACCATCACTTCCTGATTACTAAAACAATAACAGAAAATTATTACAAGTAAATATGTAATTAAGAAATTTGAAAATGATATGTATGATTGATTTTCAGATATAAATGAATGCACATGATGTTTCAACTTACCTTCAGACAGAGATAACGTAACACCTCACAGACATCATATATGCAGATTGCCGAGCGTTAGGTGAAGCTTTGTCTGTTCGGAAAATCCAACAACTACAGCTACTCAGAAATATCTGAGTTCTTAAAGCCTCTCCACAGACTTCATTACATTACACATCCTGTTTCCTCTTTTCTTTGGGTTTGGCCATAATTACATCAACCAGTGGAGAGAAGGCATGTACCACTGTTCATAACGTATACTGCAGTGACGCAGAGGAAATGTGAAACTTTTTAAATTCACTGCATGTAGACAACCACAAACCACACATCTTTTTTCTATAGTTTGCATGCACTTTCTGGGCTATCATTTCCTGATCTAAGAGAGAGCGGGTTGGTTTCAGTTCACTGTGCTAAAGTATCGTTCTTTTAGTGGCAATCATCATTTATATCCCAAAACAAATCTGTGATAAACAAAGCAAAGCGTGACTTGTCATGCATCCTCTGAATGTTTTGAGTTCTAGAAGGCATTCTGTAACCCAATAACAACAAATATTTTATCAGTGAATTGCATTTAGAAATCCTTAATTACATCTTCACACAGACCTGTTTGCATGCACAATTGAAATGTGGTTTGAAGCTATGAATCACATATGTGAACGCAACATGATCTCATGAGAATACGTGTGTATTTTTACGTTTCAGTGTGGTTGTACAATACGTACATTTACTTGCGTTTAAAACACACTGAAACGTACAATATTGACGTTTTGATAGGACTAATACGTAAATTATTTACGTATTTTCAGCTTTACAAACGTACAAATTTGTACGTAAGTTATCCCTATTCATAAATATTAAAATTGCGGGCATTGACGTTTCTTACTCATACAATGACATGTTTTCAGTCATATTTTCTGGCTTATTTATTTAAGACAGTTTACCCATTTACCTAATGAAATGATTATGATATTCAGAGAATTTCACAATATTTAACATTTTAAAACTTTAAAATGAATAGCATTTCTGTATTTATATTTAGTTTGTTTGCCATGACACAAAAAAAATGCGTTTTCTCCATGCAATACGTTAGTAATACTACTAAGCAATAATTACAACAAAATACAACATAAAGTCACAAAAGATGTTACTTTTATTCATTTGCTGTAATCCACATCTTCAAAATTCATACGATTGCGAGGAACAGATACAAATTCAGCCCTTTATCCAGCGATCTTGATCCGAGTTCTCATCAGCCACCATAAAGTCAGACCGCGCGTTCGTTAATGTGAATTCAAATATCCCGCCTCAAGAAGCTTCACGACACATTGCTTTACGGCAGTGATATCAAAAGCTCATTGGCTCTTTGAGTGCCACGTGACATATTTGCGTCATTTCCATTTCCGTCATTTTGTGTACGTTTGAAATGAAAAAAGCGTGCCGTGACAGAGGGAAGCCGGATCAACGCGGATCAAACTCTTGGATTAATAACTTCAATACTTCTCTTTACTTTACTTCATATACTCCAGAGAGGACCGCGGCTGCAGCACAGAGTTTGGGTTTAGGGTAAGGTTTGGGTTAAGGGTAAGATTTGGGTTTAGGGTAAGGTTTGGGGTAGGGTTAAGGTGGTAACATATCACTAAAATGGTTAAAAGCAAATTATACAGTAAACTTTATGGAATGAAAGATACGTAAATGTTTTACTCAATGCACTTGCACTCACGAAATTCATCCTTTCATTCCCACAAACGTAAGAGAAGTGTGTACGTGTGTTTATTGAGAAACATAACGTGTTTTTCTAACAACCGTTCGCTTCTGTGCACATTTAGCACGATAACAAGAAGTGAAACTTATGTTAATGTGTAAATATATGACATCTACCTACTATTAAAAAAAGTGTTCTTCTAATTCACTCTTATGTAAAAACATTGTCTCCTGCCTTTTAGTTAGGATGCTGTCAGAAAATAAAGATAAAGGAAATGGCCCCAAGATGACACTGGGGCTGTACCCTTTAAAAAAAAAACTAACACAGTGTATGTACCACACTCTTAGAAAGGATGTGTTAATTTTTTACACATCTTTTTGTGTTAAGCTTTTGTCATTTTTTTGTGTTGATTTTGTGCTAAAATGAAACACAAGTTGTGTTAAAAGTAACACAAAATGTGTTGTTTCAATAGATGGGTGGATTCTGGGGCAACACATTTAGTGTGTTGTCCCAGAATCAGCACTTATGTGTTGTTTTTAACACATCCGTTTTAAAAGTGCATATATTTACATTTTTTCCAGTATGTACCTTGAAGGTACTACTACTGTAATAAGATCTCTTTGGTACCAAAATGTACTTCATCCCTTTATCAGTGCCATGTACACCTGAATCTATTTAATAGGCTCATTAATGTAATTATTATAATACTGTAAATAGATACAATGTAACATACACAATACAAACAAAGTTTTTACCAAGTTTTTAATTTGAAAAAAAAAAATCATTTTGCAAAATAGACAATCTTTCCCATATGTTTCACTATCTACATTAAAGGTGCAGTGTGTATTTTTTAGAAAGATCTCTTGACAGAAATGCAAAATAATATACAAAACTATATAATCAGGGGTGTATAAAGACCTTTTTATAATGAACCCATTATGTTTTTATCACCTTAGAATGAGACGTTTTTATCTACATACAAGAGTGTCCCCTTACGTGGAAGTCGCCATTTTGTGCCGCCATGTTTCTACAGAAGCCCTTAACGGACAAACTTTTTTACTAAGTTGTCTCCGACAATTACATGTTTTTCTGGTGGCGGCTCCCGTAGCTTCTCAAAAAGTGCGGGGTGAGCAGTGGACTGGTTGGTTGCAATTCGCAACCTCACCACTAGATGTCGCTAAAATTTACACACTGCATCTTTAAAACAATTAACCAATAATAGTAACAATACACAACATCTATACATAAATAAAGATCCTAGTCTTAAAGACAACTTTATTAGGTAATTATTATTCAATATATTCAGGTATGGCCACCTCAGGTACAGTACACAAATACAAATCAGTAATATTTTGGAATAATCTTTTGGGATTTTAATGAATATTAAAGCAACACCAAAGAGTTTTTTTTTTACCTTAAAATAACGTTTCCAAAAAAGTTTCAATGGTTCGTCCACTCAAAAAAGGGTGAATGGCACTTTCACATTCGCTTTGCAGCCCTCTATCGGCCAAAACCGCACTGAAGAAGTTTCCAACCGTCAGGTAGTGGTCCTGTAGTTCGAGTGAAAACTACAAAAACTTGCTTTACGGCAGACCTACAATCCAATCAGAGCCAGCTATGCTGCAGTATTTACGACAGTGCTAATGAACAATTACGCGTCTAACCTGTAGGGGGAGCAAAGAGCCAAAACTCTTTAGTGTTGCTTTAAAAGTCCATATGTTTGGTCTCAGATCAGCTTAAACTGCTTCTGCTGTTGTTTTTTATTGCTGCGAAACTAGCAAGGCTTTCTACTGTTAAGACACATTTGGCACTGCCAACATATTTAACTCAAACAAAGACAGTGATGAGCAATACATACTTTATTATGGACACATTTCAAAATAGAAACTAACTGCACTGTACAATAATCACACATATAATGCACTGTACCATTTGTCATTATCATTTCTTTTGTCTCAGTTGTACAATCCTTTATGTTTATACAATGCCTCTTGTCGTCTGATACCTTTGCACACATAATGCCACTTGGATTTCGTATAATGCCATTTCTGTACTACTATGGCCGGTTGCATAAACTTCTTAGCCAAAAATGTTAATTAAAAGTTAGTCATCTTTTTTTCTTCAAGACTGATCATTACTGTTTAAAGTATGTTATGATAGATCAGTCTCATTTAAATCCAAATAGTAGGACTGATTAGCCCTAACTAACTGCTACTTTGTTCTTTAGACACAGTCTTAACTTCACATCTACGGTTATGCATCCGGCCACTGGTTATATCTTTACATTGAGCTGTACACTGCTTCTTTACCAAAATAACCTTGCACTACATTTAAAAAAGTCTTTATTTTATTTGTCACACTTTTTTTACTTACTTATACACTGTTGCTATTTGCTATAAATACATGACATAGTTGATTTTAATCTACATGAAAGCTGGAGGAAGCATGCAAGCTGATTGACAAACAGGCCTATCAAAGGACCAATCTGCTGGCATACATATTGCGTTAAGATGTGAGCTTGAGGCACTTGAAGTTTTGTGTATATCAATGTATAATAAATCTGAAAAAAACATGGTTTTGCATGCAACAAACAGGCAGAAAATGATGCATTTATTTCTATCATATTATAACAACATTGCACTACACCTCGAAATAGAGCTGTTCAGTCATAATCCCAGTTTATGAACTGGTGAATTTTTAAAATATCTCAAAAAATGAAAAAGTTTGAGGTAAATGATCAGGCGAGCAGATGTTTAAAGCAGGTATTGTATCCTTTATGTTCATTTCTTGAATGCTTAGATTTTGCATGCATAATTGTGTGGAATAAAAATAATGTAGAAGACAACAAATCCTATCTTAATAATAATAATAATAATTTTATTATACTTTACATTTACGCGACATTACACATTTCATGTGACATTTTTGTTTATAAAGCCAAAATGTTAGCCTAAATGACACTTTCACGTCTTAGCGTGGACACCTTTGTCTCAATGTAGCTCAACACGTTGCTCAATCTCCTTTGCTGCCCATAATTTTCATTGGATACTGACGAGTCTGTCTTTTTTCTGACATTTAGCTGCGCTCTGAAGGACTTGCAGAAGATAAAGTAAATGAGCGGATCCAAGCAAGCATTTAGCACTGAAAGCAACACAGTCAGCTCCTTTAGGATGTAAAATGCATGGGCTATCCGGTCTTTCGTATTAGGTTTGAAGAATGCATAGGGAAGCCTTACCAGATGATAGGGCACAAAGCACACGCAGAAAACCACCACGAGAACCAGCATGTTACGCTTGGACTTGTCGAATTTATGGCTGCTGGATGTGGCTTGTGTGGACAACTGAACTTGTCTGATCTTTTTTAAAGTACCCCAGTACAGAAGTATCAGAGAAACCAGCACACATACAAAGAGCAACATGGACACTGTGTGGGTGATTTTGTATATCACCTTGACCTGGTTACTGTGTATAGAATCACAACCAATTTTATTAACATTTTTATCGTAACTCCAAGAGGTCTTGATAAATGCGAACAAGTAGACCGAAGCCAATGATACTAAGGACAGCCAAGCTGCTATGGAAATGTGGCGTGCAGTACGAACCATCTGCAGAGCATGAGTCTCCAATGGCCGGGCAATTTTCAGGTACCTAAGTTGAAAAAATAAATATAAAGAATGAAATATCACTAAATATTACAATTATTAAATATTAAAAGTTGTCTTCAAACTTTTTTGATCCATTTCAAATGTTATACACTCTTAAAATTGATGTGTAAAAGGGTTCAATTTTTGTGTTGGTACTTACACATTATGCTTAACTATGTACACAATGACTGTGTAAAACACATTTACCAGTACACAATAAAATATAATGCATAATAAATGTAATTTAATAAATATTTAAACAAATTGCATGAAAAAATGTGTATCCACTTGTGATGTTTGTAGGTTATAATAAATTATAATGTTATTCAGGCAACATGCAGTGACTCTGATTAACCTGTATTTTTGTTTGTAATAGTAAACGAAATATCATATACACTCACCTAAAGGATTATTAGGAACACCCATTCAATTTCTCATTAATGCAATTATCTAATCAACCAATCACATGGCAGTTGCTTCAATGCATTTAGGGGTGTGGTCCTGGTCAAGACAATCTCCTGGGTGCGTATTACAGTAAAATCCTAACTTTAAAATCTTATCTTAAATGTTTGGTAACCATTGTAATTTCAGTTAGGACCTCATTTAAGACAAAAGCTATTAAAAAATGACATTCCTAAATGCATTTTCTTATCTTAACTGCAGACAGGAAAGTGGTATTACAGAAGCATCCTAACTTGACAAAACATCCTAAAAACGATCCTAACTTTACGGTAACATCACAGGTGTCCTAACTTAAAACTTTAATGATAGCCAGCTGAAACAATCACATTATGATAGAGCTGCGGAAGAATGACATTACATTTAACAAATTGCAGCAATGTTTGTTTTTTGATTACTCTTTCAATGTTTTTTTTACCTTCACACAATCACATAATCAAAATGTTTCTCACTAGTGAAGCTATCTTTTAATCTCACTCATTATTAAAAAACAGTTAAGTTATCTTATCCGTGAACACTTGATGGGATCATGATGAATACAGTACAAACTGACTCAGCATTTATTTCTTCTCATGTCTCTATCAAATGTTGAAATGTACAGTAGTATCCTAACACATAGGAAGAATAGTTTTTTTTTTTTTTCATTTTTGTAAGTCACATTTGCTAAATGTTTAACTTTAATGGTAACTCACAGATTATGTGCTAAAACACTAATAAAAAACACAGACTATGATTACAATGCATTTCATAAAATGTAGCAGCAGCTCACGCATTGCTGGTTGCTTGGTAACAGACCTCACAGTTAATAGCTGAACATGATTGAGCAATTTAGGATTTCCTAACTAGAGATGAGATAAGATTTGGTGAGATAAGAATCCTAAATCAGCTTAAGATTTGCTTCTGTAATATGAATTTGTGAAAAATCTTAATTTAACACATCATATCTTAAGTTAAGACCTAAGATAGAAAGTTTCTGTAATATGCCCCCTAAACTTCAAACTGAATGTCAGAATGGGAAAGAAAGGTGATTTAAACAATTTTGAGCGTGGCATGGTTGTTGGTGCCAGACGCGCCGGTCTGAGTATTTCACAATCTGCTCAGTTACTGAGATTTTCACGCACAACCATTTCTAGGGTTTACAAAGAATGGTGTGAAAAGGGAAAAACATCCACTATGCGGCAGTCCTGTGGTCGAAAATGCCTTGTTGATGCTAGAGGTCAGAGGAGAATGATTCAAGCTGATAGAAGAGCAACTTTGACTGAAATAACCACAAGTTACAACCAAAGTATGCAGCAAAGCATTTGTGAAGCCACAACACACACAACCTTGAGGCGGATGGGCTACAACAGCAGAAGACTCCACAGGGTACCACTCTTCTCCACTACAAATAGGAAAAAGAGTCTATACACATTAATAACGCGTTAACACAAATTTATTAATACGTATTGTATTAATGCGCGATTAACGCAACACACAATTTCTAGCCCACAGGTGGATGAATTGAGGCACAGCAAGTGACCTGCACTGTCTAGATGAGTTAGAGGTTTTTATAAAAATAAGAACATTAAGCTCTCGTCTAGGGAATCCAATGCTCTTAATGGTCATTAAACATCTAAAATTATCTTTATCTGTATGTTTCCTGAGAGGTGTACCGTCCCAAATCCATAATCTAAAGCAAAGATGCATCTTCATTCACTTGTTCGTATTTGGTTTCTTTTTTAAAGCATGCAGAAATGATAGAAAATAGACTGGCTTTATGTTAAAATAATTATTAAGAGAGATAAAGTTCAAGACCTGATTGATGTTAAAAGAGTTATTAAGAGTGACAAGACTCAAAAGTGATCTTCCTGACACTGACGTCTGAAGCGCATGCACACAAACGGGTGAGTGCGCTACCCGATATATTCACCTTATTCCGCCACGCCCCTTTTCAATTCTTCGCTCTTCCGCATTTTGTCAACCGACTTCCGCTGCTAATATGGCACAGTGCATTCGGGAGCTAGTTTGGTGGTTAAAAGATTGTTCGTAGTTCACTATAACTTTAGCTAAATGACAAATATCGCAACTGCTGTAAATGTTTTGAATTAGGAGCACGGAGAAAACTTGATACGACGCTCGGATAGTCTTATAATGTCCCATCAATCGTCTCGTGGTTAGAAGATATGGAGCAGCCGCGGCAAGTAACCTATGAGACATATTTTATTACCTCGTCGTGTCAGAAGGAGTTGATGGAGCAGCATTATTAAAGTAATTATGCCTACCAATATTTACACAGTGATTTCGTCCTTTTTTTTTAAAGCAAATGTGCATCCAGTCCAATAACTATTTCGTTTTTATGTGGTAATGTACCATGATAGAATTCATTTGCAAACTTGCCAAAACTTATTCCTTCAAATCAGGAGACTTAAATCCTTTTAAGTGGAATCTACAAAGCTCACATATGGTTTAAGAAATTCCTTACAGATAATATCTGATCACACTGTAAAGGTTTATATAACTGCATGACAGGTAACATCTGATCACATTGTAAAGATTTAATATAACTGCACAATATCTGATCACATTGTAAAGGTTTTATATAAATGCATGACTGGTAACATCTGATCACATTGTAAATGTTTAATATAAATGCACAACATCTGATCACATTGTAAATGTTTAATATAACTGCACAACATCTGGTCACATTGTAAAGGTTTAATATAAATGCACAACATCTGATCACATTGTAAAGGTTTAATATAACTGCATGGCAGGTAATATCTGATCACATTATAAAGGTTTAATATAAATGCACAACAGATCACATTGTAAATGTTTAATATAACTGCACAACATCTGATCACATTGTAAAGGTTTAATATAAATGCACAACATCTGATCACATTGTAAAGGTTTAATATAACTGCATGGCAGGTAATATCTGATCACATTATAAAGGTTTAATATAAATGCACAACAGATCACATTGTAAATGTTTAATATCACTGCATGACATCTGATAACAAACTGTATGAAGGTTTAATGTAACTTTACAACAGGTAAAATCAGGTCAAATTGTAAAGGTTTATAAAAATAACTATGGACTAAGAAACAACTAACTTTTCGGCAAGACCACCCTGCAATGAATTAAGACACAGCTTTATCAGAGTCATCAGGAGCTGATCCCAAGTGTTTATCTGGAAGCTGTATGTGTATGTACTGGTGATGTGCTTAGCGACTGAATGTAATGCATGCAATATCAACCCTGTGTAAAGCTGACAAAGATGGTTGTTTCTCAGCAGAGATATGTACATTTGTGCCAGCTCAACACATGAAGCAGAAACATTGAAGCAGTTCTCGGACAGGGTTTACAGGACTAGGCCTTAATTATATTAGGACATTTTAGTTTTTACAAACAAACCACATCTTGTGACAAAACAATGGCACTCATATATGTTGAGGTATGTCAGTACAAGGTGTTTTTAAATTATTGTAGCTCAAATAAGCATTTTAGCCTGGGACCAGCATAAGCCCTGTCCGGGAAACTGCAAGGTTGTTTTCCCATATCAGATGTAGGTTGCTTCAGGTTGAGTTGTGATTTTAAAGTGTAGTTGTGTTCAGAGACGGATTGATCCTCCCATTGTGTTTCTGCATCACAGTTTAGGAACACGTTGATTGTATATCATCCTCACAGTTGTCCATTGCATCACTAAACATCAATGCATCTGTGAAAATAATTTAACCATAAACATTTTTATGTTAGTATTTAAAAGAAACTTGCATCATGAGAATTAATTTATAAATGACATCCATACTTAAACAGAACAGTGTGTGAGAGAGATGTATTAAAAAGAGACAGTAACATTATACACACAACCTCTAACTTCAATGTTAAATAATATGTCGTTTAATAGGTCATTATCATCAATATCTGAATGAGAAATTAACTGACCTCCTAGCATCTGAAATCTCTGTAACTTGTATGAATCACGTGAGCTACTGTAAGAATGTAATGTACTATAATATATTGCTGTCTTATCTTAAATATAAAAATACAGGTGGGCAATGAAAATCATTCAAAATAATTGCATTTTATAAACAAACGTTACTGATCTTAACTTTATTCGTAGAACGGACATCACAAATCTAACGTTAGGCGAAGAGCACATTAAGCTAAGATAGCTTACCTGAAACTGACCACCTTTTCAACACCCGGCGTGGTTTAAAGTTACCGGAACATCGTAGTCGAACCATTACTTGGGATTAGGGTGTTCCTCAGTCGGCTCCCCGTCCATTAAAATTGGTAAGAAACAAACATAAAGGCGCTTGAGTGAGCTTTTTAAGTTTAACGCGTCGCCTTCAGCCACTGCCTCAGCTGCTCATCATATGCAGCCGGAAGTACGATGACAAAATGAGCGCAATGGCGCCGCCCTTGTTGTCGTGGAAAATAAGGTGAATAGACATCTACACAAAATTACAGTTTTAAAAATATCTGTTTTGACAAGAATTCACGCAGGTATGACCTATAATCTGTTATATCTGAAGTGAATGTTTGGTTTAAGGATTAGTCAATTTTCTTAAAAAAATCCTGATAATTTACTCACCACTGTCATCCAAAATGTTGATGTCTTTCTTTGTTCAGTTGAGAAGAAATTATGTTTTTTGAGGAAAATATTGCAGGATTTTTCTCATTTTAATGGACTTTAAAGGACCCCAACACTTAACTCAACACTTAACAGTTTTTTTCAACGGAGTTTCAAAACACTCTAAACGATCCCAAACAACGCACACGGGTCTTATCTAGCGAAACGATTTTCATTTTTTACAAAAAAAGCACTTTTAAACCACAATTTCTCGTCTATCTCCTGTCCTGTGATGCGCCAGCGCGACCTCACGCAATACATTATCACATCAAGAGGTCACGGATTATGTATGCGAAACTACGCCCCAGTGTTTACAAGTGTGGAGAAAGAGGACCATTCCGACGGTGTTGTATGTCAAATGAGTAAGGGATAATGTAGAGGCAGCCGGTAGTTATTGGGAAATAAGCCCCGACAGTGTGATCAGCACCCAAGCGGAGGGTCTTGTATCACACTGAAGGGGCTTATTTCCCAATAACTACCGGCTGCCTCTACATTATCCCGCTTATTACACGGCTACTTGCCACATAAGAAAAAAAACTGGACATGAATATGAATTTGAAAAATTTTATTGGCATATTTGTTTTAAATTAACATTTTTATCCTTCCGCAAAACTTTGCACAGATGCATAAAATGATCGTAATACCTTATTAAGATCCTCTGCTTCATACTTGTCTGTCTCCATTTTTTCTCTTTAACCAGTCTTTGAGAAGTTTTAATGCCCATTCTGTATTTTTTTTTGTGTTGGCTTCGTAGCTGTCATGCTCTATTTTGTCAAGTTCAGTCTCAGTAAGCTCTCTGTGTCTTGTCGTGGTTGTCCAGTGTTTGTCACAAGATGGCGCCAAACAGACAGTAATCTTTATTGATCTTTATTGGCGCGGAGCGATTTTACTCGTGCAAGTAGTCCGGCTATGCGTTATTATTTTGGAGCGGTTATTATTTGAAAAGAACGAACCTGCAAATGTCTCAACTGACCAATCAGAATCAAGCATTCCAGAGAGCCGTGTAATAATACTAAATAATGTCTTTGTGTCAGTCTATTGTTTAAAATGGTCTGCAAATGTGCGTTTCATATACACTTTCTGACAAAAGTCTTGTTGCTTGTGTACAAATTGAGATGAAGTGCCGCTAAAATATATTTCTAATCAAAATTTGTTTTCAAGAAATGGCTCATTTTAATCCCAACAGCTTTTGTAATAACGTTTCAGTACAAAACGAAACTGTCAAAAAGTATTCTAATATTCACAGCTTGGTAAAGCCCATTGAGTCAATTTTTGCAAAGACATACAGTAAGTGCCTTGTGATATGAGCTTGATCTGTGACTAATAATGGATCAATTAGGTCTCAGGTGTGAAGGTCTAGTACACTAGACCTTCACATCAACTGCAACTAGAACTTTCTAGAGGAAGATTCACCCTGAGACTAAAGTTTTGATTATCAAGAGGCTGAAGACCAGATCCACTGCTGATGTGGCAGACACCTTCAATGTGTCTCAGAGTCAACTACAGAGGATAGAAAAAAAGATTTGAAGAGACTGGATACGTTTTTGACAAGCCCAGGTCAGGCAAACCGCGGAAGACAACTGCTCGAGAGGACTGTTTGTTGGCTGAAAAAAATCCAAGGCCAGCCCATTTTCCACTGCAGCAGAGCTCCACGAGACCTGGTCAAGTGAAATCCCTGTGTCAACCAGAACAGTTTGTCGGATTTTGTCTCGAAATGGCCTCCATGGTCGAATCAGTGCCCAGAAGCCAGCACTAAACAAAAGGCCCAAAATGTGGTGTTTTTGCAGAAACCTACCAATATTCAAAAGCTGATTACAAAAGAACACTGAAGGTAGGATGGAACGTTTTTTTTTTCTGGAAGGCAACTTTTTTTTAAAACGCTGGCGGTGAAAGAGTTAAAATAGCGATTTTGATGCTCACAGCATATTGAAGGCATAGCTTCTAGTTCTTTTGCGATCACTTCAGGTCCTCAAAATGGCGGTAGACAAGTGAGTGACGTCAGCTGATATCCATGTATTGCCTGGAACACGTTTGTAATGTTTCGTGGTGGTAGGTTTGACCACTTTGTTTTTGTTGTAGTTTGTGGAGCCTGCTGTCTACACCGCATTTTTTTACAGTGTGTTCAGAGGACAGGCAGCTAGCAGATAGTGAGGAGATGTTTACTTTATGAAACAAAAAAATGTTTTATGGCCTAAAACACGTGAATTCGCTTAAAGCACCTTTAAATCAATCAAACACCTCTATTATTAAGAACATAACCATACATACCAACTTTTGTGGGTAATAAACATCTGTTGTATTCTTAAAGCTGACTTTTAATTTACTTACAAGAAAGACATATAGTAATTCTCCAAAATTGCTAGGATTTATACTGATATGTAAGATCAGCTTTGTCACATTAGATTACGCCAAAGTCCATTAACTATACAGGTACAGATGCAGAAATATAGGCTATAATATATACTTGCATATTTGTATAATTGAAGTTTGTGTTGCTATCAAAATACAATTATAAATGATAACAATAGCATTTTAATAAAGTTGTATTCTCACACATATTATAGTTGTGTGTGATTTTGTTGTTTTTTTAACTAAAGTGGGGCACCACCCTAAAAGTCATATTTGGGCCCCCTTTTGCCCCCAGCAGCGGCCGAGAGTGTGTGTTTTTGCTGAGACTACTTCTGTTTTGAGTATTTGATTAAACCATGACTGGAATGGATGTATTTGTCTATAATAGGTATACATAATATAACAAGACTTTTGTTTGAAAAGGGTTTGGCTAAAGAAAAATGGTTTTTCTAGGTCATTATACTATATGGGTTTAATAGAATTGCATTACTAAAAAGAGACTAAAATACAATTTTCACTGACTAAAACTAGACTAAAATGTCATCAGTTTTTGTTGACTAAAACTAGACAAAAATAGTCATGGATAATTCTGACTAAAAAGACTAAAATGCCCAGACTTTTAGTCGACTAAAACTTTACTAGACTAAAAGGAGGACTAATAAAAACTAAAATGACAGCTTGACACAAAGACTAGACTAAAACTAAAATTAAAACAAGCTGCCAAAAACACCACTACAAGCAGGCTAGGCTCCGGGGTCTGAAACACTACCCCCCCCCCAAACTGCTTTTTAACACTCAGAAGCAAAGCAAGGCCTCTTGTGACTATGGCAACACATCAAGATTAGAGTTTTACGACCACAAAAGAATGTGTGAGGTATTGTGATAGACAGAGAAACCTTCTATTTAGTCATGCATGTATTCACTTATAAATGAAAATGTTTTAATCAAATATTTCTAATCTCATCATGGATTATGTTCTTGGTCTTTATGTTATATCAGTATACTAACCCAAACTACTTTAAATGAATGTTTAGTATTTCAAAACAGCATGTTGGAAGACAAAGAGTGAAGAAATGGAGAATTGGTGAAGATTGGTGAATATTCCAGAGATGCAAGATAACAGAAGTTAACTCCAGCATCTAATCTAGCATGGGAGAGGTGGACAAAAGGCCAAACAATGGATATTTGGTCAGCAGCACGAGATCGACAACGACTGACAGAACAAAATTTGTGATGAGAGCCGCGATGAGCATAGCGTCAACGATGGGCAATCCCAAGCCTGCGACAGCAATTGTAAGTACTTTCTGGTAACGGCAGCGATGTGTTCAGCCATATCAGTTCAGCAAGCGAGTAGCGAAAAGCCATAGTACATGAAAACATGTGAGAAATAAAGTCGCCGTGCACACTGAAAAAAACTGAACAATACCAACCAGTATGGTATGTCTTTAGAAATGTTAGAAAACACGTTAGCCTGAGAACCACACCAAAACACCCTATTGGGTAGAGACAAGGCAGACCGCATAAGAAAGCCCCAGGGCCCGGTTGCATAAAGCACCTTAAGTTTTTCCCTTAAGTATGACACTTAAGGGGTAAATTCCCCTTAACTACTGTAAGAGAATAATTAAAGTGTTTTGCATATAATCCCTTAAATGGTTCTCTTAGGTAAAGGTAATTGTAAAGTGTTTCATGACAGCGACCCCGGTTTGTTGTTATAGAATACTATTGTTGCCATGGAGACGCAACAGAAAAAACTTACGGGTTTTTCTGCAACACCCTTAATTTTAAGGGAAACATAAGGGTGAACTTAAGGGAAAATTACACTTAAGGTGCTTTATGCAACCGGGCCCAGACCTTTAAAAAACCCAACACAGGGTAAACAGGTAACAGACCAGAGAGAAAGTGGAAACGTACCCATGGGTAGGCTTGTTGCGATAGTCAGTGTTACCAGTGATACACAGTGTTTAACCCGCCTACCAGTCATAGCACCTGACCACTGGCACGTCCCCACAGCCGTGTTTAAACTTTAGCCTATAGCAGGGGTCAGCCGCGGGCCAATATTTTTTTTAGCCAGTAGATGGCGGACTAGCTGCTGTTATCACACTTAGGTGTCTTATTTTGAATTAGCCTAGTATAGGCTATCTGATCCTCTCGCAAGCAACATTGTTTTTATTTCCTATTTAAAAGACGAAAGACGGCATAAAAAATGGCCAAAACATGGTTGTTCTGCTGTTTCTTTGTCTGTTTGCAACCGCAATAGGCCTATAATCATGGAATATGATGGGTCCGTGTATCATTCGTTCAATCGACTTGTTTTTCCATTATTTATTCCTGAACTAAAATGAAAAAAATAATAACCACGGGTTTTCTGATTTTCTGATTGTGTGCTGAGATCAAAAAATTAATTTTAATTTTAAATAATTTAACACCTTTATAGGCATATATCAATGAAATCATTTTAAGCAGATCAAGTACTATAGTGGTAACATATTACAGGCATTTATGCTCTTATTACAGTCCGGCTTTTGAACTTTATTCCTTTTTTTAATTCATATTTATCTGGGACACACACATACACACCTATGTTTAAGGAGGTCTGCGCGGGACTGTTTTTTTTTTTTCATTTAGCTCCCACAAGTTTCTATTCACCAACCGCTTAAAATACACTCTGTGTTCACCTGCTTTATTTCCCGACCTGACGGGTCTGCAAAACCTAAATCTCATTTCCAGAATCTCAAATTCAAATGTCTCTAACTGAAAAAGAGAGATTAAGTAGCCTATAACAATTATAAATGCTATACAAAATTGTGTTGTATACAAAAATGTGTATACCAGCTAGTTTTTTGACAGAGGATCACACTGCAGCTAACTTGGCCGACGCTTTGCAGGAGGCCCTAAGTGATTGGGGATCAGACGAGAATAAACTATCTAGTAGCTTGGCCCTCCTGAACACTCGCAGGTGACGGTAAGTTTATTGTAGCCTCAAATAGTTTGTGACAAAAGCATCTGTCAATAAAAACCATTAAAACAACGATAATTAATAAGTATAATAAACAATATTTTTAAATTGCATAACGACTGGTTATAATTCGGCTATAACAAATGTTTTTTATTTTTTTCAATACGAAGCAGAAAATGATTAATAGGATGCTAGAGCAGAGGCCAGCCATCAATCTAGTACTTGCAGATAACCGTAAGCAAATGCGAGCATCACATGGCAAGACGAGGATGTTTTGCAATCAGTAAATAACACGTTTAAACCAGTAAGTGAGATCACTGACATTCTGTCCGGCGAGAACTATGTTATTGTGTCATCGTTTCTGCCTATGTTGCATCTCATTAAAGAGGACACTTTGGCCCCATCAAATGAGGATGGACAACTGACAGCCAACCTAAAAGCCGGCATCATAGCTATTTTAGATGAGAAATATGAAGCGTTGCCTGAAGAAAGCAAGTGCAAAGCGAATTTTCTGGACCCGCGCTACCGTGGTAACTACGATCCAAATGTTGAAGAGACCAGGAGGATAATTGAGGAAGAAGCGGCCATTTTGGGTAGGAGAGAACAGTCAACACAACCCGTGACAGAACAGGAAGAAGGAAATAAGGATGAAAGCGCTAAGCCACTGCACAAGAGGAAAACACTAGCAAGTTTATTAAAAAGAAAACAGGTGCTGCATCAACACTGACTATTCCTGAAAGGGTGGTCACAGAAGTTGCAATTTATGTTCAGGAGCCCTGGTTCTCCATTAACGCTAAGTCGGAAAATCTAGATAGTCTCCCCGTTTTGGCAAAAGTAGCCAAAAAATATTTTTGTGTTTGTGCAACATGCTGCGCATCCGAGCAAGTGTTCCCCAACAAGATCTCTTTTGAATCCAGAAATGCAGTGTGATCACATTTTGTTTCCTGTTTCAATTTAAAAAATGAAGATTTTTCGTTTATTGTTTCTCATTTATTTATAATTTTTCCACAGTGTATGCAGTTAATAGGCCTACCTCTTTTTGTAAAGAAAAAAACAGCTTAACGTGGGTTACATTTTTCTATAATTTTTTTGCACTTAAGTGTCCAGTGATTATTCGGTTTTTGATATTGTTTGTTTCATATTTGATGGTTGTGCGATGTGTGCAGTGATTTTGTTGTTGAAAAAGGCAGGCACTTTGTTTAACGAATAGTGATTTTTTAAAATATAATTTCTTGTTTGATACTTGCACATTGTGTGCAGTGGTTCATTTTGGTAATAAATGCACTTTAAAATAGTTTCATACGTGTTTTTGTTTAGTTTTTGCATGGTGTGTGAAGTTATTATTCATTTTGCAACAAAGATGTGTGTACAAGCGAGTGTCATATTGTTTTGTGTATTTTTATTATTAATAAAATGATGAACCCATGATTAATTCAAACAAATGCCACTGAATTGCCGCTAATTAAAGTGAAAGTAAATTGAGATGTGTGCTCGTCTACAGCACGACCGCATTTTCGGCCACCCTAAATCCCCGACACGCAACCCCTGTGACACCGGGATTACCGTTTTTTTTTACACATTGATTAACCGGTGGAAAAAATCTGTCACCGCAACATCCCTATCAACGGGTTGATACGCCGCAAACTGACTTAGATGAGGGGATCAAGGCTTGCGATAGGTCAATGAGGGACAGAGAAATATTACGAAGAAATGCCAAAATGTTTAGCTTAGTCATTGAACAGCTAAGTCGCTAAATAGTGTGTGTTAAATTCTGTGTTAAATTTACTCATTATGTGTTGTGCCTGAGCACGCTCACAACATGTGTAAAAATAAAATGTGTGTTTTTAACACATTTGTTTTAAGAGTGTAAAAAGGCTGGTGAGTGTGTGTGTATATGTGTATATATATATATATATATATATATATATATATATATATATATATATATATATATATGCTTTCATGTACAGCAAACCCAAAGGAAAATAATTAGGTCATGCATGTTATGGTTACCTGTTTGCAGCAATAAAGTCCATGAAGAGAATGCTTGCATACATGTTTAAATAGAAGGCCGTTGCTCCAAAGCTGCAGTATATGTTGCGCATGGTTACTGAATAGTTGGTATAGTTAGCAATGCGCAAAGGTAAACAAAGGCAAAGGAAAAAGTCAGCTGCAGCTAGGTTCTTCAGGTAGACCGTGACACTGGAATGGACGCGTTGATTGGTGCAAAAATAAACCCTCATTGTGACACAATTCAGCAGCAGGCTGATAAGAAACACCAGCGAGTATGCAAATATGAAAACGGGGTGAGATGAAACCTCAGAATAATTTGTTGTTGTGTTAGTCATGTTCTTTGTTATCGTGTCATCCACTGCGGTGGTAAAGTTGGTAAGAGCCTCTGATGTTCTCAGAAGTTGTGTAACTGGTGACTCCATCTGCACATCAACAAGAGACATAAAATGAGAAATAAAAGCAAACTTGACTATAAATGTAAAGCTATCGTTTCTTTGTAATTTACTGTTTTCCACATAAAATCAGCTTACATGAACCTTTTTAAAAAAATATAAACTTGATATATTTATTACTGAGTAAGGTTATGTTAAATATTGAAATCAATAAGTGAATTCAAACTTTGATGCTCCTCATCTCATAATTAGATTATGAGACTTTAGCCTGGATCACAGACAGGGTTGCATATGTTAAACTAATTTTATAAGAGGAAATAAATCACAAATTGTAAACAATGCCCTATGTTCATTATTTTGTAATCATTGACCAACCCTTTGTAAAGTGTAATGTAATATATACTTAATTGTTGTGGCGCCATAACAGCATAGAGTAATATTGAATATAATTTTCACATACATAAGATCAGTAAGTCATACATTAAATGTAGTTTTTGCAATGATGATATTTTAAAGCACACTTTTCCGTTAGCTACTTAATAAGCTTTACATATCACATTTACACCTCTGGTGCAAATTGAGATAAGATCAACAAGAGATAAGACTTTATGGTCAGATTCTTTTCACGAAAAGCAAATATGTGACCCTGGAACACGAACCCAGACATACATACTCAAAATAGGACAATATTTGTCTGAGATACAACAATAAAAAAAAATGGAATCAGAGGGTGCAAAACAATCAAAATTTTGAGACAATCATTTTTAAAGTACATATTATGTATATATTTTTTTATATATTTACATTAGGAAATGTACAACATATATTCATGGCACATGATCTTTACTTAATATCCTAATTATTTTGATAATATCAGATATCATTAATCAATATCAACATTCATTTCGACCCATACAATGTATTGTTAGATATTAAATTGACAAGTGCGACTTATGACTGGTTTTGTGGTCCAGGGTCACATACGAGCGCTAAAATCCACCATAGTTTATTAGAGTGCAGACTTTTCTAAATGTGTTCCTCAAAGTTTATCATGTTCATGAACTTTGCCACAAAGTGTTCAGTAAAACTCTACAGTATCATATTTAACACATTTCACTAAACAACACATTTATCACTCAAAATTGACACTTAAAAGCAGTATTGCACCACTAAATTATTATATGATGAAAAGATGCAACTAGCTTATTAATGTAGATAAAAGATAGATAAAAAAAACTTGGATACAGTAATCACAGTGCATAGTTACTAACTATATATATAAATGATTTATTTGTTTGTGTGTTAAACATATCTCAAATAATCATATTTAACTTACTTGAAATCCTCTTGTTGCCACACAGTCCACTGATCTGTAATGTACAGTAGCTGTTTGTACTTCTCTTCACCTCAACTTCCTTTTGCATGCTCGAACAATGAGGAAATTATGTATATGATGAGAGTCAGTGCCGGCGGCAGCTGAGCGCTGATGAGGGGGCGTCTGAAATACCATGAGGGGGCAATCACATGAATAAATATAATTCTCTCAGCTAGAAAATACATATAGTTGTGGTACGTTCCTTAAGTTTTAACGCTGTATAAACAAACATCCCGGTAATACAACCAGAAAAATTTCAACTGTAGTGAGCAACTTACAGAGCTCTGACCAATCTTACTTCATACAGTACAACAACAAAAAATGCATACCTACAGTCTCACCCCATTTCGTCAATATTTGACGACACTTGACCATTCGTCATATGTTGACGTGAAGGGTATACCTTTCGCGTCATTTTTTGACGAACTGGGGACTTCAATACTATTACGTCCGTTGCATTCTCTTTCCTATTTTATTACCATTTGTGCGTCGGTTTAGGGTTAGATTTACATAAAGACATCCCTACCCAAACCTAACTCTAACCCCAACGCCAGGTGACAACTGTTTCTAACCCCAACGCCAGGTGACAACTGTTTAATTTCGCGTACACTGTTTAATTTCGCGTACACTGTTTAATTTTGCGTAATCTAACCCTAAACCGACGCGCAAATGGTAATAAAATAGGAAAGAGAATGCAACGGACGTAATAGTATTGAAGTCCCCAGTTCGTCAAAAAATGACGCGAAAGGTATACCCTTCACGTCAACATATGACGAATGGTCAAGTGTCGTCAAATATTGACGAAATGGGGTGAGACTGTGTTAACCTACATAGCACAACACTGCTTATTTGGAGCTCAGACCCAGAGGTCGTGGCAGTTGCTGTAGTTTCTTTCATAGTCTTCGTGTTTGCTTTCCATAGTTCAATAAATTTTACGTAATTTTATTAGGGTGGGGGATCACGCTTACTCAAGCGACCAATCAAAATTCGACCTTGCTATTAAATATTGCTATTTTAGCATATTGTTCACTCTAGGAAGTCAATACACTTGGCAAATGTGATTTTTAAATAGCATTTTTTATCATTAAAATTCCATTAAACATTAATGGTGACCTGAGAGGGCAAGATAGTGGTGGTGCTGGTGAGGGGGCGCCGGCCTTGATGAGATTATTAGTCAGAAAGAAATGCAAAAAAAGGCTGGTGGTTTGAGGGTTGATGAGTAAATGATAAGGGAAGACATAAATCTTCAAATAAGCATTTGCGGACATTTGTACTGTGCATGTTTATCAATTTATTTTTAGTCATTTGCAAGTCAAAGCTTTGAATTTTCATTTCCTCATGTTAGACAGGACACAAAAAAATGTGAGTGTGATCTTCCTGTAAGCCTAAAGTTTGTATTTTTAATGAGGGTGTTACAATCTGATGTTCTAAAGTTACAATACGATATAAAAATACAAATTCGAAATGTCTCTTGATTAGTTAGCATCCTGTATAATCGTTGTCAAGATCTCTGGTCAGAGATCACATGATGATGCATGTCATTTACTGAAATAGACTGGCTGTTGCTATGTGACCTTTTGGAGTCACCGTGTCAGTTTAAAGTGCTTTTGAGGCTGAAAATAACAACAAAAATCATAACAAAAATTATAATTTCAATGGCTATGATGGAAAATTGTATTGGTTTTAATGGAAACTAATTTAGCTTCTGTGCAGGGCTTGACAGTAACGCCCTGGGGCAGACTGGGACAAAGACATGACCCTGGACTTTCCCACCCAGAGCGGCCCACCACACCCTGCTCGCAACATAACTGCCTCACACAGGCTATTTTTAACACTGCATTTCAGAAACATAAATGCTACTTAAACTTCTAAAGAAGTCAAATTTACTATGAAATTGTGCATTTGAACTATATTGCCAATGACACCTTACTAACCATAACATGAAGCAAAAGGCTTGACTTAGGTGTGTTCCCTTTCAAGTGAACTTCAAAGCTGCGTCATGAAATGATACTTTGCTGGCGTGTTCCCAGAGTGCACGGTAACGCTTTATTTTACAATCCGCAATGAGTAATTAAATAGAAATTCCAGTGTACCTATTTGTAACAACAGAGTACCTCTACAGTATGTACTTGTAGGTATAAGGGAACAATATGGTAAGTTTGGGGTAATAAGGGGGTAAGAATATGGAAAATTATAAATATTTTATACTTTAAAATTTTAGATAATATTTTATTTTTTTCATATTTGCTACTTACCTGATGAAAGTGTATTGTATACGGCCGATGTCTACAAGCCAGGTTGGCAAATAAAATATAACAGCGCATCACTTTTATTTTGGAATAGACTGTATTATAAAAGGGCAGCTGATTTAATTTGTGTGAGCTGAAAAGGACAGTGGTGTTAGTTACCCCCTTGTTCTGTGTATTTACCAGGTAACTCTTATGTTTGGGGGCTGTAAATTAAAGTGGTGTTTGTTACCCCCTTGTACTGTGTATTTACCAGGTAATTCTTACATCTACGGGCTTTAAACTAACGTGGTGCTTTGTTCACCTCTTATTATAAATGTAGTTATAGGGTAAATAACATAAACATACCCAATTGTGTGATCTTTATTTTAGAAACAACTGATTTCAACTGATCTTTACACCACTATATTTAAGTCAACACTTATTAACTTTTATTTCAAATAAAAAGTCATGACAATTTTTAGTTGTTTTTGCAGCTTGGCTTCCTCTGTTGGTCTTTTGTCCACCAAGGACTCGGATGTTAAGTTGATGTAGACTCACTGTTCCTTGACAGAAACTGAGTTTTCTAAGCCAGTTATTGTGGTATTGTTAACTTTAGGCTAACTTATGTGCTAGCTAAACTGCTGCTAACGTTAGCTGGCAACTTTCTTAAAAACATTATTCGAAACGCTTTAGACATAACAGTACATTCACATAGGACAGAAGTGTTAACGCTTGACAGAAGGCTTGTCTGAAGCATGGCCAACAGCAACTCACAGTAGCCGCTACATATAGTCTGGTCTTACATAAATGTAATTGGCTAGCTCTGCCTAGGTCATTTGCATAAGGCGATCTGATTGGCTGATGCAGGTGCAGAGCTGCCAACTTCTGAGTTCAGCTTGGAGTGAGATTTTTTTTTGGGGGGGGGGGGGGGGGTTGTGGTAATAATTTTTTATATAAGTCCTAACCATTTGCCAATTGATAATAGTGTGGATTTTAGCTATTTCTGTGTTAAATAGTTGGAAAAGACTGCGTTAAAATGGTTCAATACAAATCGAATCATATTTTAGAAATTAAATTGAAATAAAAGCTTTTACTGAGTTTAAATGCCTGAGATTAGAGTCTTTACTATTGTTTTATACACTTCTATTATGCTTTCCTTCTGATAAAAGTGCCAAAAAAGTTCTTAAAATCTAATGAATACTGGTCTCTGTAAAATGTATAACTGCAGATGACAGCAGCTTTGATTCAGTTTATCCAGTGAGAAAGAGAAGCGTAAAGTGATGATTTGTGATTGGTGATAGAGGGACTGTCACAATCAAATAAACCAAATTAGTAGTTTATATTAAACTAAAGCAAGAGATAATGTGTACGTCAAGACCATATAATTATATTTCGTATATATTATTGTTTATAGATGTCAAATATAAATGGACCTTTTTCTCTTTTATTAAAACCTGTCACCGCAAACATCACGCAGGCTTGTACTGCTTGCAAACATACACACGTGACGCGAGTGATGGTTGATTAAAATTGCTGTTTTCTGAGGGTATCTGCGTGCGTGGAATCCGGGCAATTCTCTGCTTTTCATCCAGACCTTGACGCTTTGTGTGTTCGACTGGTGCGGAGCTGACTGATCGGCGTATGACATCAGAGTCACGCGATAGCAAAGGTAAAGGCGGACCCTTTTGTAACATTTCGACTTGCTCTCGCGGTACTCTGATGTCCTCGCTGCCGAACTTCCTGCGCAGCGCCACATAAAGTGAAATGCTCTTTGACTCTTTGCAGCAAAGTACCAGCACCATGAGAAGTGGTGGCACATAAGACAGTGAAGGTACGCTAAAATATAAAAGTGTCAATACTGTGAGCACTGCTTTAGCTACTTACATCGTGCGTTGCTCTTTCACCATCGCGCAGCCGCGCACTCGCTTTCTGTAGTTTGTAGCTGGCGCTTCGGCATTTGTAGACAATAACTCCACCTTCTTTGATTTGATTCGCCTTCGCATAATTTTGACTTTGACGAGCGCTTTTTGCTGTTTGAGGCACGCCAGATAGAGATAGGCGTTTTACAGTATTTACAGTTAGGTATTTTTATAAAATTATTTAATGTCTTGTATTAAACTCAATGGAAATCTAAATGGTGGGCACGAGCCTGCGTGAGAAAATGGATGTGTGGCGTGAGAGCGTGAGAATGGGGTCAATTGCGTGAGTCTCACGGCGAATGCGTGAGAGTTGGCAGCTATGCAGGTGTTAAAGCTTTCGCCCCGTGTGTATGTACCATAAAGCAGCTGTACTCCACAGTGTAGAAAGTTTTTAAACCCTCTCAGTAAAGAGATTTCACCTCAGGATTGCATTCCAGCAAGCCTCCTGCAGACGGGCGAGAAGACCAGCAATGATGGAAGTAAATAAACAGCGACTTTTGTTGCAGTTTGAGTTAAATAACTCCTCAACTTGGCTCATCTTTGTTTTCACCATCGCAAACGGAAATACGGACGCAGTTTTTTTACCCAATGGGAGGGGTTCTGGTGGACCAATCACAGCGTTTGCGTTCCGTGTAGAACTGAAGCGCTGTAAAAAAATTTGCGAGGTGCACGTCAGGCTACGCAGAGCTATGCACAGCCTACGGATAACCTACGGCGTAGGTTACACATGACTATAAATCGGACTTTAGAGTGTAGGATCGCCGTGTCTGAGAAACAACCAACATTTCACAGCACCACATGAAGTCGAACAAGCCTAATAACATATTTTACTGCTCAACCTGCTCTCAAATAAACTCAAGTCAACTTGAAGTTAGCCAGCAGACGAACCCAACCAAAGAGTAACTCCGCTTTTACCGTCTCTGAAGGGGAAATCACCAAAACCCTTGATAAAAGATGACTAGAACCTGTGCAGTATGTGGATGTAAGGACAAGAAATGCAGGCCAAAGGGAGTTAGTTTTTATTGTTTAACTTACCTCAATGCGACCCTCAGTTGACAAACCACTAACAGATTACTCGAAAATTTGAATATGCAGCCAACACTTTCGTCAGGAGGACTTCGGGTACTGTTTTTCAGCACAGTTTGCCCGCGGACTCAGGTAATGTAAAATGATAAAAATATTTAAAACATCATTTGGCTTAGTTGTTACTTGTTTTGCGTAACTACGGTAAACATACTACGTAAAAAGTTATTATCATGTTATTATTATTATGAACACGAGAAAAAGCAAGCTAACGTTAGCTCATCTTGTGCAGCTGTCAATCAAAGAACGTTATCATCTACTGTCGATCATCTCGCCTCAAGACCCGCCCCATTCAGAACGTTCAGAATTATGTAGTCATGGATTTTTCTTCCGGTGATTGGACGTGTTACTGTAGTCGTTAAAAGCTATACTTTTTTATATGGATTTAGTACATTTGATGGCAGCACAAGCATCTACATATGCCCATTCTCACCAAGATGCGTACAAATGACACGCAGTGTGATTATCGTGCAATAGATATGCCAAATTCGGCTTTTGCGTGCATATGATACGCCAGTCTTTCCAATTCACTTATATGGTGAATCGTTTTGTGTCTTTTTATTTATTGTTTTCTCATTTTTCTTCTGTTTTTTTTTTTTAAACATTTTCATTGGGTTTAGGGTTAGATTTCAGATTTGTTTAAGCAGGTTATTTAATATACAGGTTTCTCTATGTTTTTGTCTATATTTAAAGAGTAACTAAACCCCTGGTCAGAGCCTGACTCCACCCACTGCAATATTTGAAAAATGCAAGAAAAGTGGGCAGATCCCAACGGAGATTAGAGCTGAAGATCTTTGCCCGAACCCGACGGGACCCGTCGGGACCCGACGGGCTCGGGCGGGTTCGGGCTTTATTTCTAACATTTTACACGGGCTCGGTGCGGGCTCGGGCTTCCGCTCCGGCTTTGTGAGGTAAATGAGCGGTCAAGTTCAAATCAGTAGCGCAGGATCGCGCTGAATTCATTTACAGTGGATTTAATGATTTTCCTCATCAAAAACATGTAGCCTAATCTTGGTGAGTAGGTTTTTCAATGTATAACTAAATATGAATCGAGTCTTACATAATAGACAGAGGATATAGACTAATGTTGGCAGTAGGCTAATGGAGAGAAGTGCCGACGCAAATCCCGCGGAGCCTGCCTCTTAATTTCGTTATTGCCAAATACCCATCTTAATTCAGAATGTATTATCTTAATTTAATTCGTTAAGAAATAATAATTTTATTGGCATATTTATAGTGTATTGCATAAGCCTATTTAGAATGAGATGTTACAATGTTACAGATTACTTATTTCTTTGTTTCAACTTCCAAGTGGCGTGTAGATTATTAGTCATGAATAAATAATGTTAAAACCTGTGTAAATGTCTCATTCTTGACAAAAGCTGTGTGTGTGCGCACATTTAAATAATGTCGGGCTGTAAACGGGTTCGGGCTTTTAAAAAGCTGTCAATCTAAATGTACGTTCGGGTTCGGGCTGCATTCTGTCGGGCTTCGGACATTTCGGGCCTAACTTTTAAGGCCCGATTACAGCTCTAACGGAGATAGAGGGGACGAACTAAGTGTGTGGTGAGATCGTAACAAGGGCGTGGTGAGCTTGATCCTGCTTACGTCACGAGTTATTTCTTGGACCCAACATCCAATAGGAAAATTCAACTGCAGTAGCCACCGTTCAACCTGAAGAGGGCAGCACTCAGACGTTTTTACACCATATATTGTAGTATTGAAACACTTTATATCCAAATTTCAAAAAACTTACTAAAATCAATGAACAACACTAATAAAGCATCATTCTTACAGATCATTAACTAAAAAAAGTTGGTTTAGGGTTTAGTTACTCTTTAAGCCAAGGGCTGTTTCTTAATATGCGTTCTTCAGTGATCTTGCATCCTTGTGTTCTCGCTCTACGTCATCATTAACAGTCGAAGTTCAATTCCAATTCTCAAGAACACAAGTACAGAGGACGCATGAAAATATCCGGATGAGTTCTTGATATCGAGGATGCATCGAGTGCAGACTTGCGCGCTGAAATCTGAGGAGGTCACGTGACCAGCAGGAAGATTGCACACATCTCAATTCTCACAAGTGCGTTCTGTGTTCTCGCGACCTTCTGAGTTTGTTCTTCTGAGGTCGCCTGGCAAGACCAGTCTCCACGAGAACAGAAGTCCGTTCTTTGCGTTCTTGGAATTGAGAAACTGCCATGGCCGCTTGGGATTGGGGTTAGAGATGGGGTTTGGGTTAGGATGTCATTTTTATATAACAAAAAGTTGTTCTAACCCTAAACCCAAACGCCAATGGTAAAAAAACTGAAAACAAATGAGAAAACAACAAATAAAACGACACGAAACGATTTGCCATATAAGTGAATGGGAAGGACTGGCGTATCATATGCATGCAAAAGCGGAATTTGGCGTATCTATTGCACGATAATCACACTGCGTGTCATTTGTACGCTTTTTGGAGCATAATGTTTTTTTTACGGTGGAGTTCTTCTTTAAGAAGACATAATTAAACTGGATTTGTTCACATGAAAAGGCAACAATATCATCAAGCAAACAAAGACATGGCTAAAATAATAATAAACATTATAAGAATTGTGTGTTTAACGCATGCATATGCTGCTTTCGTGAATACATATAAGAAACTGACTTTATGACCACAAATGTTATTCGTGTAACATCATGAAATGAAGATTGAACCACTGTAATCACATAACCATTTTAACAATGTCTTTACTTCCTCTTCTAGACCTATGGGACTCAGAAAATAAACAAAGGTTTTACGGGTGTATAACAACATGGGGTGAGTAATTAATGCAAAATTTTCATTCTGGGGTGAACTAACGCTTTAAGGGGCGGTTTCCCGGACAGGGATTATACTAGTCCTAGACTAAAATAAATGTAAGAGCCAGAGGTGGGGGACTCGAGTAACAATTTTCAGAACTTGAAAAGCGACTTGCTTGATTAACTTTTTCCCCGCCAGCGTTTAAGTTGCCAGCCAGCGCCAGTATTTTTCATTATTTTCACAAAAGTTTAATGCCTTCCAGAAAATGTTCTTTTTTAAATATATAAATAAAAAAACAATATATCAGATGAAAGAACAGACCCTCTGCTTTCAAACAAAAAACTGTTTCATCCTACCTTCATTAGTTCTCTTGTAATCACTCTCAAACATGGGTAGGTTTCTTCAAAAACACCCAATTTTGAGCAAAAAGCTGAGATAATTCCATTTTTGCGAAGGACTTTTGATAGAGATCAGATGCAGAGCGATCTTTAAAACATACACGGAGTTCTTTCTCTTTGAGGCGCTACTTCCGGGTTGTATAAGTTGCCACCTGGTGGATAGCGGTATTGCGGAAAGCCGGAAAATCTAGTCATTGGCGGGGAAGCGTTTATTTCTTAATTGACGAGATATCTCGTCAATGGCGGCAAAAGAGTTCAAGTATAAAAATGACTTGACTTGACTTTGACTTGAGAACAAGTTACTTGAGACTTGACTTGAAGGGGAAGACTCAACAAGGACTTGAACTTATAAATAATAAACAAACAGCAATAAAATTCATAAAAAAAAAATATATTATTGTGACGTCAGCACCACTAATCAGCGTCTGTGCCTTTAACGCTGCACAATTCAAACCGCGCAAAACATGGCAGACAGTAACGTAAGTCGAGCTCCACAAATAGTCTCGTTTGGCTATAAAGGCTATAAACTGGACCGTGCCAATAAAAAAAGATTTGCCAGATGCAAAATATGCAATGCAAGAATATCCAACAGGACAACCACAACATAAAAAACCATATAGGTAAGAAAGTCATCTCTTTATAGTCAGTTTTACTCTATAGCAATTACTAATGCAATAAATTAACGGTAATCTTTTCTGTTTGTCATAATTTGGCCTTGGTTGCATATTATGCTTTTTCTTATTAGAAATGTGACCATTAACATTACTGATACATCTCGTAAATATATGTATTGGGGAATTTGGCTTTAACAGTGGTGTAGCTATATATTACATGTAGGATAATGTCTGTATTAAATGTGTACGTTTTTAAGTGTTTGTGTAGACTGTATGTGAAAAATGCGCTTGCAGTTGATTTGTGGTCACGAGTCATGACCCACGGTTCGGCTCGCATGTAATTTTATTCACGGATTGATAAGCAAATTTAAACAGGAAAACTTTATCATTTGCACGTGTTTTAAAAGCTTGCAAATGTTAACATTCAAGTCATTTTAACCGCAAAAAGGCACTAAAGTGAGTAGCTTTCTGTAAATAAGCGCATCCGCACGTGCGGTTGAATGTGTCTGGTCCAGCTCGTGATTATCCCTACACCATTCAAAGATCAGAACTCTTGATGTGTGGACTATAGAGAGAGTTGCACTACTGTCTCTCACACTGTAGTACATTAAAATACATTTGGCGAACAGAGCACTGAAAAACAACAAAGTTTTTATGTGGAGCAACTGTTATGCTGCGCTGTTTGCAATTCGTCCTCCGTTTGTGTGTGTGTGCACGTTTAAGTGCCCTCAATAGTGCGCACACACAAGAGAGACGCGTAAAAAACAAAACAAGCGAACATAAAATCTTTCTGTTCTTTACAGGGTACATACAAACAAAATGATCTCCACACAGTATTCTTTTTCTAATAAAAGCATTTGTTTATTTCTTAAATGTATGTTTAGATTAGAGGCAGAAACCAGCCTGTGCTAAATAGACAGTAACCTCAATTAACCTACTCAAGTCTGTGTCATTAATGTTAATCAAACAAAATCAAATCAATTTTGTAGCTCAAAAAAAAATTTTTATTATAATAACAGTGTCATTATTCATTTGGTTTTATTTCTTTGCCTAATGCTAATTTTAGACCTATTGAAAAAATGTACCCCTATTTATTTTAGTACTGTGACTTGGCTTGACTTGACTTGAAACTTATCAAGACTCGACTTGACTTGCTTAGGGTGAACCCTTGACTTGCTTGATGTTTCTGAACTGTGACTTGAGACTTGACTCAGACTTGATGGTTTAAGACTTGAGACTTGCTTGGACTTGACAATGTGTGACTTGTCCCCGCCTCTGGTAAGAGCTGTCCAAACTGACAACAACTTGCACTGACAATGGATCATCCTAAGCCCTTGATCACATGGAAAATGGTGCCCACCCCTCCATCATTTGAACTTTGCAAAGCGCAAGCTGACATCACAGTCATGTTGCATTGTGGTATATGGAACTGCCTGAAGTGTTCATATGATATAGACTCGCTCCCTTGGTGAAAATCGAGGGAGCGAGGGTCTGTCCATATAAACTTACCTAGTCCACTTGAAGAAGTGGAACGCACTTCAAAATGGAAGTTTGCGATTGCGTGTCTAAAACTGGAGTAGAACGCAGCCCAAGCTGCCTAATTATAAATCACTACGTTGCAACAAAGTTGACCAAGCCACAGAAAGTACCGGATTATCTGAGCATCATGTACACGCAAAGGCAGCACCAATGCTACACAAAATTTCGTGCAGTATTTCACGCCGACTTTCAAACACCAAATAGGGAAAATAATAAAAGGCATATGACTTACACAGCATCGAGCTAACGTTAGCCAACTCCGTTTGCTATGATCACTTTCTGCTGCTCAATCTGGTCCAAGCTCCTTAATCCTTTATTTATTCTTCAACTGAATGCCTTGTAAAGGGTGATTTTGTAAGCATAAAATCATTTTTTCTTTCATCTCAAGGTATTTCACTTGCTTTCACTGATCAATACTGTATCTAGCAGTTATGGCAATCTGAAATGCAGTTATGAGACTCTGAGAACGATCCAATCACATGATGTCAAAGACATAAAAAACAATATTGATTTGTTTACAACATAAGTGGGAGTGTTTGGGGTGCACAGTCCTGCACCCCAGGGCAGATCCGAAACCAGCCGATTAGAGCTCAGTCTCAGGTCACATGTTTTTACCCTTTTTACTGACCTACATAGACACTCATTAGGGGTGTGCCCCAGACACACAAACATGATGCACAAACAATGAACTTAGTTTTGATGTTTATTTTTAATAAATGATAACATGACTAACAGTGAAATAGTACAACTAAACAATTTTATTTTATATTAATTTGCACTGTACATTTAACTTTTTTGTAACATGTTAAAGTAGCTTTCTTCTCTGGACAACTTTAGGGGGGCTGCGCCAGTGCCCTCTATTGATGAGCTGCCACTGGTCAGGACAGAACTTAGAATTTATGTACAGCTAAGCAGGCATGATTACATGATGAAGATTTAATATTTGTGATCAATAGCACTGAATTAAGGTGTCAAACTGACAGCCCTTGACAATTCGTTCTTCTTTCCAAGGCCAAGCTGGGCTCTGAAGGTCTTGCAGAAGATCAAGTATATAAGTGGATCAAAACAGACATTTAGCACTGAAAGCAGAACAGTCAGCTCTTTTAGGATGCTAAATGCCTGAACCATTGTACAGTCGCTGATGAAAACGTAAGGCAGCCTCACCAGATGATAGGGAACAAAACACACACAGAAAATCACCACTAGAATGAGCATGTTACGCTTAGACTTGTTAAAGGTTTGGCTGTTTGATGTGGCCTGTGTAGAGAATTTAGCTTCTCTGATCTTTTGCAAAGTTTTCCAATACAGAAAAACCAGAGAAAACAGCACCAACATGAAGAGCGCAATGGACGCACAATGGATGATTTTGTAGGCCAAGCTATGTTGAGCACTATGTAGAGACTCACAACTAATATCTTCAGAGCTTTGATTGTGATCCCAGGAAATCTGAAGAAATGGGATCAAGTAGATGGACCCCATGATTACCAAGAAGAACCATGTTGCTATGGATATCAGGTGGGCAGTACGAACCGTCTGAAAGGCATTTGTTTCCAAAGACCGGACAATTTTGAGGTACCTGTAGTAAAGTAAGCAAATGTCTTAATGCTTTTTAAACTTTTGTTAAAAAAACACATAATGTGTTAAAATAATACATAATGTGTTAAAATAACACATAATGTGTTAAATAGGATAACAAAAAACAATGTATTAAAAATTAGCACATTCTTTACAAACTTTTAAATTGTTGAGAATAACAAAAATTTCAACAGTGTGAACATGAAAATGAAATTAAACTATATAAACACTATAAATTCTTATAATAATGCAACCGTATTAGCAGCAGAACAAAATAACAAGTGTTACTTTCGTTCGTACAGGAACTACCGATTTACTTTTATTTTGAAAAACTTTGAGAAGGCAAACATCAGGATGTGTTATAGCACTCAATAACCTGTAGATTGATCAGTAACGCGTTATAAGAAAAAAATGACCGCTTTAATGACCAGAATTTACTTATCATGCTCGAAAACAGCTTTTTGGACCTACACAGGAAATGATGACGAAATAACGTTATATTTGCAAGCTCTGTCTAGGGTTGTGCGCTAAGATGCTGTCATAGTTTGGAATGTAAATGTAGTCAGGGCTCTGAGAAAATCACTTTGTTACTTTCGTCCCGCTTTGCTCCCCCCTTCTCCCCTACTTGAAATCATATGGAGTCATATGAACTATTTTATAGCGTTTTGGTCTGATTGTAAAGGTCCTTTAAATCACTAGTCATTTTTTTGTAAGGAGGATCTCATACACAGAGCTTTATATTTATTTATTTAGTCAATTTTAGACAATTTTTACGCAGTGAAAACATTTTTACAACTCGTTGCCCATGTGTACAAATTTTGCATCCCAATTCCAAGGCTGGATCATTCTAAGGGCGCAGACTTTGAAGGTGAGGCTCGGTCTTTGAAGGCAGCAGCCTCTAAAATCCAAGAAGCAAACAGAAATGAGACACTCTGTCCTACAGGGAGAATTACATAAATTTGTTTCAGAAATATATATTTCTTTATATCAGATATACACTCACCTAAACGATTATTAGGAACACCATACTTATACTGTGTTTGACCCCCTTTTGCCTTCAGAACTGCCTTAATATACATGATATTGATTCAAGGTGCTGAAAGCATTCTTTAGAAATGTTGGCCCATATTGATAGGATAGCATCTTGAAGTTGATGGAGATTTGTCACACTTCAGGCACACATTAGAGGATGGGTACATGGTGGTCATAAATGGATGGACATGCTCAGGAACAATGCTTAGGTAGGCCGTGATATTTGAACGATGCCCAATTGGCAAAAAGGTATGGAGGACTGGGAGTGCAAAAATTATAAATATATAGAACAAACATAAATAAATAAATACAAAAATAAATATGCAAAGGAATATAAAAAAAGAGTATTGCAACTTTGATTTCTTTATTTTTGTATTAAAATATTTTTAAAACATTTATTTATTTATTTAATTATAAATTTGTATTTATTCTTTTATTAATTTCCACATTAATTTATTTATTTATGTGAACATTTAATAATTTTTTACATTTATTTATTTATACATTTATTTATTTCCACACATATTTATTGAAACATTTACTTATTTCCAGACGTATTTATTAATACATTTCAGTGTCTAATATGTTAATGGGGGGGCGTGTTTTTCTTCAGCCATAGCAGTGGAGCACAGAGTGGGAATGCTTGTGAAGACACGTGTTCTGAGGCCACAACAGTCACATCTTTTGCTCTTACAAAATGACACGCAAGGGAAGAGCGTGGACGTGATTTTGAGTGTAGTGCAAGTGAAATAAATGTCGAGAGAGGTGAAAAGGCAAAAATCACAGTTTAAGTCATTTAATATCACTGTTTCTGTATGTATTTACAGGATACGCATGCATATTCTTTACCCCGGACATCGCGTTATTAACATCCGTTCGGATTCTTGCACACATTACAGAAACCGCATCTTTAACAGGTCTGGTAACAGACAGTGAGACATGATAGGGTGTGCACTTGAAATAATCCAGTACACTGATCTTATTTAATAAATGCCATATGCAGCTGACAGATCATTGATAGCTTGATGTCGACGAGGTTTGTGCACGATAAGGAGAAAAACCACACACACTTTCACTGATGCCCACAAGCATATTGAATATTGCGTTTGAAACGCGACAAAAAAATCACTTTATCAGTTTGCATTTGCTAAATTTGTATGAACAACGCGTGATGTGATCATTCATATGCCGCCTCTTCCAACGTGCCCCTCTCAAACACCAGCATGGGAACAGCAGACTCAGGCTTAGTGGAAGATCCCAGCAACAGCTGATCCAAATGTCTCCTCCAGATAAGCTTCTCAGAAGCTAGAACAGTCGCTGGTACCCACTTTGGCCCCGAAGTATAGTTGCGAGCTAGAACATGTTGTCCTGGATAGAACAGTCTGCTTTTAGCCTTCATGTTTTTCCTGTAAACTTGAGCGCAAATCAAAACCAGAACACAACATTCGGCAAGTTTCTTCAGTGCAGCCACAAACATAGTTACAGTCCCTCTCTCCTCCTAATTTCTCTTGTTAAATCGGAATCTTTCCGCTATGACCAACAGTTTAGGTGAAAAATGTGAGCTAAGCACGCCACAATTTGTGCATAAGTTTTCTCACCTGGTTTTGCGGGCTGTACTAGGCTAGCCTGGCTCCGCCCTCCTACGTGCTTACGCTTAATTTTCATTTTGCTTCAGTACTTCGTCTGGGACCGCTCTGTAGAGTTTCGTTTTCTCCTGCAAAAATCTGCAGGACCAATCAGCGAACAGATGGGGGTGGCTAAGAACGATGACGTTGAGGTCGTGCGTCAGTTTGAGTTGTAATTCAGTAATGGCAGCGGAGAAAGACGTGAGAAAAGTTATTCGGTCCGTTGTTGCAAAACTGCAGTATATACAGAAGTTAATGCCGGAGCAAAAACCAGGTTTGCTAAGTTTTGTTTGTCTGATTATTCGTACTTGTGGTTTCCGGCCGGTTTCGGTGCATGATATACGTCACGACCACACGTTAGCGATTGGTTATAGCAGATTCGGAGTGACTCTGGGCAGATCCAATAGTTTTAAACTTCAACAGAGGACCCTCCTTAACGGAAGTAACGCTTTGCAATGGAGCGTGGCCAGACTCTCTGTACAAATGAAATGAATGTACGAGAGTCCGGTTGGACCAGGCTAGTACTAGGCTGCATAGCAAAGTGAAAGTCTTTGCACCCATCAAACTGAGAAATGTAGGCACAATCTTCTCACCCTCAATGGCGTTTGCATGCAGGAAATATTCAATACTCCATTGTTCAACATTTTCGTTGAAATGTCCAATATTTCCTATAACACCAGCCATATCGACTTTCCGTCACTAATCACAGACACAAAACTTGCGCCGTCCGTGGCTGTTTTCAGCACTTCACACACGCAGAGGTTCTTTCAAAACATCCTCGTCGCCACTTTGTCATGTCTTTCCCATTCCCAGAGGATATTAAAGAATAACCAGGGATAACCATTCAGGAACAAGAGAACTTGTGTTTTTTTTAATGCTCACATTGCACTTGTACAAAACATGGCAAAATACACTTCCATATACTACGTCATCGCTATGTGACTCCACCCATTACATATGCATTAAAGACATAGTTACTATTTTTATTATACATAACAATAAAATAGCCAAGCAACCCATGCCTGCAATTTCCAAACATATTAATTTCATTTTTTCGACATTAAATATTCTAGAAACTTTATTAGAAAAATATTAGACACATTTACAAGTTAACAGTTTAGAATTTATTAAGTTTATAGAGTTTAAAGTTTTCAAGTGGATTAATATTTTGGTGTTGCACTGCCCCACCTGCAACCACATTAATTCCATGGTTCTAGGTTTACATTTCAAGTCACATAAATAACAAAAAGGTAAAATATTAAGTATAACAAGAAATTAATTAATGTTAAAAAAAAGAAATGAAAATATTTAGTTAACATTAGATGGTTACCTGTTTGCAGCAATAAAGTCCATGAAGAGAATACTTGCATACATGTTTAAATAGAAAGCCGTTGCTCCAAAGCTGCAGTATATGATCCGCAGTGTCATTGAAAAGTTGACATTGTTAGCGATCCGCAGAGGTAAGGAAAGGCAAAGGAAGAAGTCAGCCGCAGCTAGGTTCTTCAGGTAGATGGTGACACTGGACTGAACACGCTGTTTGGTGCAGAAATAAACTTTCATCGTGATGCAGTTCAGCACCAGACTGATAAGAAACACCAATGAGTATGCAAATATGAAAACAGGGTGGGCTGAGACCCAAACTTCTCTAAATTCACACAGAGCTTCAGTTATGTTAGTCTTGTTGGGATTAATGATATTGTTTAGAGAAGTGGTTGAAGGGACTGTTGATTCCATCTAGATAAGAAAGAGAGAAACATTTTATTCAGATATTTTTGGACCACAGGAATTAACCGTATCCAAATGCTGCCAAAGAACTCAATCCAGCAGTTCTGATGCAAGATTCATTCAAACAGGTTTTTAGAGTTAACCAATTAACAGTTTATTACCATGGCATTTATTAAATGTTCTGTTAAAATTATAAACATGTTTTGCCAACTAAAAAACACCATCCCCCACTCAGACAAGACCCAACAACTGCTTTGCGAAGTACATCAACCAGCCATCAACACCTCTTCCTACATACATCACACATTTATGCATCACAAAAAACCTACAAAAAAATCTCAGATGCTTTTTATAGACCCTTTTACAGTTTGTAAGCATTGTGACTTGTTTTGTGGGTAGAGTTTAGGTGGAGGATGAAAGACAGCTGAGCGCTTCACTAACACTAGCTAGATAAGTTAACAAATACAACCTTATTGTAAAGTGTCACCAAACAAACTAAATGCATCAACTGTCATGAAATAACAATAATCTCCTGAAACTCCTGTTTACTCTGCGATTGAAGCCTATTGGTTAACGTCTGCAAAAATTACAGGCAAATGGCGTTCGAGCTGGCGAAAGTGGCGAGGCTTACACCTTATGTAAGTCCGGAGAGAACGCCATAGCTTACCATTATTCGACTGAAGCGAGTAGTCGAATTACACTTGGTGCGTGACGTTTTAAGCAAGGCAAGCTACACAATGCTTGTTCCCGTTATTTCAGGGAACCAGGGTTACCTTATCTTTCCTTTTCAATACGGTTCACTTCATATTGCGGTAGTAGCTGACGCTATACATTATACCATAACACCATGCATATAACGGACTGAAGTGCCTTACTGGAGAGACGCCGAATCGGGCCCTATTTACCAGCATACAAGCTGGCGAGCTCCCAGAGCACGCCGTGAATGTGTAAACAAACATAAATAGCGATCACACCAGTGAGTTCTCTGAGCGCACTGTGAATGTATACAGATACACATAATAGCGTGCACACAGGTGAGCTTTACGAGCACACCGTGAATGCAAACAGATAAACATAATACCGTGCATAGAGGGGAGCTCTCCGAGCGCACCGTGAACGCAAACAGATTAACATCATAGTGTGCATACAGGTGAGCTCCCGAAGTGCACAATTAATGCATATAGAAGAACCTAATAGCGTGCATACATGTGAGCTCTCCTGATATGCGATCAGGCCGACAGGACCTGCGAATTTAAGGCAGGGACGTCTAGGCTGTAAAATCTGACAAATGTGGATGACAAGGACCAGCCGGCCATGTCACAAATGTCTAAAATGTAAATCTCTTCAGATAGCCTGTGCTCAGTGATAGGCACGCCTAGTGAATGATCTGCAAAGCTTACAAACAGCTGATCTGACTTATCAGAACGGTGTAAATTCACAGAGCTCTGACAGGGCAGAGCGGGTTTGGTGGTTGTTCGGCGTCCGCCGTTCGCCTTGCACTCTAATATGGAAAGGCGTGTAAAATCGCCTACTTGTTAACCAATGCCCGCACGAGAAGGAGAGCAGTTTTAAACGAGAGGGCACGCAAGTCCGCCTGTTTGAGAAGGGGGGACTGCACAGCGCCTTCAGGACCTTGGATAGATCCCAAGACTGGACCGTGTGTGGACGCGTGCTGCCAATACCGTCTCCATCGCGCCTATCAATAATAAGAGTGCACTTTGCCTCTGAGGATCTGAACGTGATCGTCTGAGACTGTGGTGTAGAGAATGCCGTGAAACCGGTGTGGTCTCCAAGTGATTTGTTGCGAGAGACCGTTTGAATTACTGTTTAGAACAGTGTGTTTTGCTCCTTGGTAAAACGGGATATTTAGAAACATAAAATCCTTCAGGGTAGTCAAGTCGAGACGCGACTTAACCCTTTTGCTGCTGCCATTGCGGCTATATTGTGAATATAGCATGGCTGGTCATGGCATGGGCAGCCATTCAAACGGTGATCTGTGTGGCTCACAGAACAGTCTGTCTAAGTGATGTTTATGTCAGGCTCTGACTCGTCCATGCAGATGTATTGCCATTAAGTAAAGGGCAGTTTTACTTAATGTTTTAGTCTCACGGCTCTGCTGCTTTGCCCATATCAGCGAGAGGGGAAACAGCAGGGGAAGCACACAACACAGATGGAACAGCCATGCTTTGTGTGAACGGTCTTGGCGTGGGACGTGCAGGCAGACGACGTACTCTGGAGGAAATTCGAGCCGCTGTGCCGAGGCGCCATTACTCTTTTAGAGCTTCTACATTCAGAATATTGTTCTTACCGGATGACCACAGGGGGGACCGCTTCGGAGGCATTAGTCTACTTCACTGGAATCGTTCCATGGCAAGCGAAGGCTTCATCTTTGGTTCTCAGCCGGAAGCGGCAGGGGAAGACGCTGAGCGTGGATTCCGCTGCAGGGCTTAGATCGACCGCGAGTAGGAAGGCTTCTTCTTCGGAGCAATGAGATGTTCGCGCTGAAGGAGAATAAAGGTAAGCTATGGCGTTCTCTCCGGACTTATATAAGGCATAAGCCCCGCCACTTTCGTGGGCTCGAACAGCATTTTTCTGCAATTTTTTACAGACATTAACCAATAGGCTTCAATCGCGGAGTAAACAGGAGTTTCCCCCATAGCAACAGCTACTGATGCAATACGCAGTGAACCATATTGAAAAGGAACTAATGTTAACATACAGTGGCAAGAAACCCCTAGGAATGAATTGGGTTTTCTACAGTGATTTGCCATAAAATGGGATTTGATCCTCATCTTGGTTACAACAATAGACAAACACAATGTGCATATTTGAAAACACACAAATAATTCTAATGCTTAAACATTCACAGTGCTGGAGGAAAATGTAATGAACCCTTGGATTTAATAGCTTGTTGAACCTCATTTGGCAGAAATAATGCAACAGCAGCATATCAAATCCTTACAGGCAGTCATAGTATTTCTGCCTGCATCACGGCACAGAATAAGGAAATACATCCATAAGAACGTGTTTGTCATTTAACATTTAAATAAAAACTGCATGTAAACAGAGGTGAAGAGGTTAGCTCCAGTCATGTAAACATTTTGTGATTAAGTCCTGAGCTGGTGACCATTGTTGGGAAACCAATCAGAGCGCAGCTCATTATTGTTATTCATGACCCTATTAAATAAGGTAATAACAAACCATTTCATTCTGAGGGCAAATCCTACACTCTTAGAAAGGATTTACACATCTCTGTGCATTAGGCTTTTAACACATTATGTGTCATTTGGTGTTGATTTTGTGTTAAAATATAACACAAGTTTATTAAATGTGATTTAATATGCGATTTCCCCCCTTACGACAATCGTAGCTATGTCCCAAGTATCATGATGGTTCTGCCGATTATTTTATCAGATTGTCCCTTCGTGTGAAGTGTGTTAAGAGTGTCCAAACCTGCTAGGAAGAACGTCTGATCTGCACCGATCGCGACTCAGAAATCCTGATGTGTGTGGGGAATCCCAGGACAAACGCGAGCACGCTATTGAGACTATCATGTGATACGAAACCATATCCAATCAGAAAGTGAGATGAGGGAAGACGGAAGCAGTCATGCCGCAGCACAAAGGCCGCTTCTCAATTTGTAGGTCTTGTTGATATGTGGCAACAGCACAAATGTTTATACAACGTGTCTTGTAAAAATTATTCCAAGCACTATCATATGAAATGTCTTCCTCCATATCGTTCGCCATGCTTATTCTGAAGTCTCGCAAGATTTTGTGGGATTTCCTGCGTTCACAGTCGAGACTTTGGTTGAAAATCTGTTCATGTGTGGTGTGCCGTCTTTGACACATCATGGCACACCACACACTATAGGAGCAAAATGGTTAAATCTAGGATTTTTTATCTCATGTTTGTGGTCTATCACATTTTTAAAATCTTATAAGATGTAAAAATATTTTGGTGTGTACCCAGCTTTAGTCTCTCAAATGTTGGTCTGGAGTTCTGCCTTTGTTATGTTGCGGATGTTTTTGTCCACTATGGGGTGCTATTGAGCCTTAATTTGGCCACAACTTTCTCTGTTTCAGCAAATGGAATGATTTTTGGTGACAAATCTTATTTTGACACATATTTTGGGAAAGTGCTTTGAAAAATTAAAAAGAAACTCAACAATACACTGTGGGCAAATTCACGACCCTTTCGTTATGTTTGTGAAGAAAACATCCACTAAATTAAACTGCTGTAAAATCAGATAAATATTTGGTTTCTTTTTTTTTTTTTTGCTTAAATCTGTTAATCAACCTCAGTCCTGTTTAAAACTGCTAAATGTTTAATAAAAAATCCAGGATTTGTTCAAAAACTCAAGACTGATTTGGGGAAACACACATACAATTACTTATTTTCAATATAAAAAGTGATTGTAGACCGGATTTTTTTAACCTTTTATCACAGTCTTGTGCATGTGAAAGATTAGTAACAAAATTGGCTTTGATGCATTGCTAGTTTTTGTGCAGCATCAGATTTAAAACATTTTCTCCCTCATTTATTGTTTGTGGCTGTTTTTGCCCCATTGACTTAGGGTGTTTTCACATATACACTGTTTAGGTCGGCCCAAATGACGTGTCGCTCCGAGTACGGTGCGTTTGGGTCAGTGTGAACACAACAGCCGCACTCGGGTGCGCACTAAACGGCCGCTCCGAGACCGCTCTAAACAGGTGGTCTCGGAGCGGCTGTTGCCGAACTCTGGGGCGACCCACCTGTGGTGTGAACACTGCTGGACCTCGGGCCGAACCAAATTCAGGAAGTTCTCCACATGTTTGAGCCACTGGGCTTTCGTTGTGACGTGAGCCGGGTGTTATATTGTGGGTTAACAACAAACAAGCCAATCCTGGTCCGTTGCATAGAGATTCGCTGTCTCCTTCACGTTTGAGCTGATGATTTTATAAAAGCATAGCTGTCCTCCACACACAAATAGTGACATTACGGGCTTTTTAGCAAACGGCTCCGTGAGAAAGGCTTTAATAGAACAGCTATGCAATTTCGCGTTAAAGCAAAGAAACTTCGCAAAGACGTGCATCGTTTATCTCCACATCTTGATAGCTGCGCTCTCCCTGTCAGGCTGGTTGTCCTGGAAACGTGGGGGTGGTCATGAGACGGTAAGACCTGTCAGAGACCAATGACAGCGCTGACGGTTGTCACATGGTGTACGGTGCGGCATTTCGAGTAAAGTAAAAAATATATATATATGTGAACACGGACCGCACTAACTGAAAAATGATACAATGTATTTTGGTGCGCTCCGAGGCCGCACCACGGTGCGCACCAACATATGTGAAAACAACCTTATTTTCTATTGGTTTGTGTAGTGCTACACTTTGTGTGTTCTCTGCTTTCCATCTTCATTTTGGGGGAAAAAAAATTGTTCTCTTTTATAGATCAGATAGGGGGCACCGTACATACCTTCACCTTGGGACCCCAATTTGCTAAATCCGCCACTGATTATTGATACTGCGTGACAAAAAGATAGTGGTAAGCTTGATAGTGAGACAAGGGTCTGACATGTCTAAATTTTGCTTACTTGTGCCCTGAAAGCTTTTTCTCTGGTGGTCTAAATAATGTAACAATTTACAGTTTGCATACCTGTTGAAGAACTATGTCATCATTTTTTTTTCTCCTCAAGTACAATCAAACACAACAGGTAAGTATTCACAAAGTATTCAGCTAATCTACAAATAATGCTCAAAATATCAAAATCAATTGCACTAGCAATAAACCCATAAATACACTGCTTAACCATGGCAATTTGTCCCTCCTCGTCAATTTCCTGCCTTCTTCATCACAGTTACTTTATACATTGCATGCCACATACATGCACAGCAAATTGTTAAGCGACTTAACTCGTCAATGGCAGGGAAAGAGTTATCTCGTCAATCTGCAATACCGTTATTATCCACCAGGTGGCGCAACTTATAAAACCTTTCGCAACTTATAAAACCCGGAAGTATTGCCCTAGGGCAAACAGCTGTATGTCCGTGTATGTTTTAAAGATCGTTCAAAATTTGGTGTTTTTGATGAAACCTACACATATTTGAGAGGTGATAAAAACAGAACACATGAAGGTAGGATGAAACGGATGATTTTGTTTGAAAGCAGAGGTTCTGTTTCTATTTCCTATATTGTATGTTAATATATTTGGTGGGGAAAGAGTTAAGCAAGGTGTTCTTGCAAAACTGCAGAAAAATTGTGGGTGTTGAATCCTCTTACCGGAAAAAGTGTGGTTGTTAAAACACCCACATCCCCCACGGCAGTGGCGGCTGGTGACTTATTTTTTTTAAGCGCACGATGCGACATTTGTCACAACATGTATGGAGCTTGTCATGTGTGTGGTTCGTCATTTCAAAATATGTGTTCTGCGCTTTGAGAGATTGTGTGTGCATCACGTGTCTTGTCAAAATAAGTGCCTACTGCCTTGAACTTGAAAAGAGACGCTTGCGTTTGCCAGATACTCGCATAATCTCATGCGTAATCAGAGTTTAGTGTTAAGGGAGTGTCTTGCGTGTATTTAGGGAACGTGAGCGTCTCTTTTAGCATAAACAGTTTTGACGCGTGTGCAGCATGCACTTATTTTGACAAAACACGTGATGCACACAGGATCTCTCCACACACAGGACACATATTTTGGAAAAGGAGCTCTTTTGCAAACTTCAGGCTCACAGCAATGTTTTTCGGGAAAGCAGTGACTTCCTCCATAGTGTTCTGCCATAGACACCGTGCCTGTTCAAAGACTTGCGTATGGTAGACTCAAGAATAGAGACATTTGCCAGTTCCAGTGATGATACTTGTGGGTTCTTCTTTACTTCAATAAGTTTTTTGCATTGTGCTTTAGAAGTCAGCAAAGTAGCTACAGTATTAAACTGTCTCTGTTTATAGACAATTTGTCTACCTGTCAAGTGATGGATTTCTAAAAAATGTTGAGATTGTTTTGTCTCCTTATGCCTTAAGCCTTATGAAGTGCAACAACTCTTGATCCGATATCTTTAGAGAGCTTCTTCTTGTGATGCATGGTTCATAAGAGTTTATGCTTCTTAAGGACAGCAATCTTAAAATGTTTGAGTATCTTTTAATCAATCAAAGTAGCACTAAACCACACATTTAAACTCATTTTATTAAACGTAACCCAGTTTGCCAGCTTTTGACACAAATTAGCTTTAATAAAGTAATCAGTCTATGGGTTCACTTACATTTTCCTCCAGCACTGTGAATGTTATTGGGTGTTTTCAAAAGAGACACAAAAACTTATAGGCCAAAGACAAGGTCTGAACTTAATTTTGAATAACTTAATTTTATGGCCTATTTTGTTTGTTATCTAATCTAATATTTGGCAACACGAAGTGACCAACACTTAAACCTTAATCAAATGGCACATCATTCAGTGTCGGCACACTATTAGACACACGCAATGATCATCATGATAATGTATAAAAGAAACACTTTTTACACTAAAAATCTGTAGAAAATAGCACATGTAGAACAATTGGGTTTAAATTAAATATGTAAATATTGGGTATGAAGAAAGCTATATTTCATTAGGAGCATTTAACAAAGTCATACTAAAAACATTCATAAGAGCACTAAACACAAAGTTCTTGTTTACTGTATATTTCCTAATATTGCTTATTATAACAATTTTTATAATGAAATAATATGCATTGTTGCATGAAAATTTATAAAATATCCACCTTAAGTCGCATTGTGATCTAATAAATATAATATAACAATGTCCACCCCCAAAACATACAAACAGAGTGTGTATCCAAGGTGTAAAATGGCAAAAAGGTTCAAACAGAATACATTAGATCCATGTAAAAAAAAGTATACTTTAATGTACTTAAAAGTTATGCACTGCACATAGTAAAAAAGCATAATTTTTTACATACTGTAGACATTTAGCAATGTTTCTTTTTGAATTGTAGGACTATTGTCATGTACTGATTAATTCAAGATATGAAGTACTTTGGTGTTTTTGTATAAAATGTATTTGATAGAATTATTTGATAGAAATCTTTAAAAAACTATTGGCCTATTACCATGGTTACCTAAGCATGTTTGATTACAGTAAAAGTGCACTATATGAAAAAAATATCTATACCACGTTTTTTACTGGCAGCATACATTTCTCAACTAAACATTAACCAGACACTAGTAACCAGGTTTCAGACAGAAATATTATTAGCAGCATTAATTTGACAATGTAATAATGCGTCTAAAGTTAATGTTTTGGTACTATCATAGTAGGTTGTATAATGCTTTACTTTCTTTACTTTATCTTAATGCAATAGAAACAGATAAAAGGCCAAATTTATGAGACTTTAAATTTTAATAGCCAGACAGCCAATACAAATAACAAGAAATGTATAAAGACCACATAATTGCCATTTGTGGTTTTTAGAGGCCCCTCTTACAAGGACACTAAGATTAACAGATTAAAGTTCACTCCTACTTCACAAGTAAAAAAAAACTTGAAGAGACATTTAAGAGGATATGTCAATAATAATCATCAATAATTGTTTTAAAATATTATTAAAATATATTTATAAGAATATATTTATATAGTTATTATTATTTATTATGATTCCAACAATATGGCTATTAATATTTACTTACTTGAAATTGTCTGGTAACCAAGCTGCCCTTGGCGCTTTGATCTAGCTGCTGGTCCTTTTTATTTACCACTTCCTTGTGTATACTCATGCAAAGAGGAAATTGTGTTTCATATGTGACTTTCAGAGGTAAGATGTATGAAAGTATGAGAAGGAAATGTAAGTGGTGGTGTTATTGGTGGGCTGAGGCTTGACATCAGTTAATGTTCAAAAAATAAACAGATGATTCTAAAGCTTCACTAAGATACATTTTCTGGAGTGGAGTATTCTTGCACACATTTACCTATAAAACACAATCTGAGTGAGCAAATGTAACCTTAAAAAATTAAATAAATAATTGCTGAACCAAGAGTCTAATGTAGAAGTAAATAATGACCACTACCACCTAGCCCTGCGTCTGACAGTGGAACCCCAGAGGCCATAGAGAAAATCATGGGGTGGCACCAAAAAAATTATTCAGTGTAATGTGTGTTATACTTATTTACTTTTGTTTCTGTTAAAGGCGCTCTAAGCGAATAATGTGCGACGTCACTTCCTGTTGATGTTTGAACTGTTTTCAAACAGACAGAGCGTAGATAACTCCTCCCCCTCCCCCTCCCTTCCGTGCTTTCATGAACGCGCCCAACCCCCACCCCCAAATCCTTCTTGTCGTTTATTGGCTGGAATACTTTGTTTTGTTTTGTGATGCTAGGTTTGGCCATTTGTTGATATTGCCGTTTGTGAAGCCTGGGCTGTCTACAGAGATCGCGTTTTTTTACAGTTTGATCAGCGGACAGGCAGCAAGCAGAGAGTGAGGAGATGTTTCCGGTATGTAACAAAAAATGTTTTATGGTCTAAAACGCTTCAATTCGCTTAGAGCACCTTTAATGTAACATTACGCTTTTAATAAGCAATTTATTTTTATAACCCTACATTTGAATGTAAATATAGTGTCAGTGTTTAATCCACATACACGGCAAGCTAATTTGCTAATTGTTCTACATATGTAACTTTAAAAGACAATGAGGCCACGTAAAATCACAGTGCGTTGTGGTAAGGCATGCTAAGGCCCACAGTGCGCAGAAGTCGGCAACTTTCTGCAGAGTCAATAACTACAGACCTCCAAACTTCTTGTGGCCTTCAGATGAGCTCAAGAACAGTGCAAGAGAGCTTCATGGAATTGGTTTCCATGGCTGAGCAGCTGCATCCAAGACTCACATCACCAAGATAAATACAAAGCATCGGTTGCAGTGGTGTAAAGCACGCCGCCAATGGACTCTAGAGCAGTGAAGACATGTTCTTTGGCAAGTCGATGGATGAGTCTGGGTTTGGCGATTGGCAGGAAAACGCTACTTGCCTGACCGCATTGTGCCAAGTGTAAAGTTTGGTGGAGGGGGAATTTAATGTGGGGTTGTTTTTCAGGGGTTGTGCTTGGCCCCTTAGTTCCAGAGAAAGGAACTCTTAATGCTTCCTATCGGAAGACATTTTGGACAATTTCATGCACCCAACTTTGTGGGAACAGTTTGGGCCACAATTTGGCCGTGACCTCAACCCAATAGAACATCTTTGGGATGAATTAGAGCAGAGACTATGATCGAGGCTTTCTCATCCAACATCAGTGTCTGACCTTACAAATGTGCTTTTAGATGAATGGTCAAAAATTCCCACAAACACACCCCTAAACCTTGTAGAAAGTCTTCCAAGAAGAGTTGAAGCTGTTATAGCTGCAGAGGGTGGGCCAACTCCATATTAAACCCTATGGATTAAGAATGGGATGTCATTCAGGTTCATGTGCATATAAAGGCAGGTGTTTCAAACAGTGGCGGATCTAGAAAATTTTACATGGCGGGGCAAAGGGTTGGCAAGAGGTCTTGGCAGGGTGGCAGGGGGAGACGGTACATGGGAATCCCTGCATGTGAATGGCTTTAGCAAAACAAAAACACTTCTAAACTTAGTTATGGTTTAATCATCCCCTCACACACTACAATCATTTTTAATCCACAACAGGATGGAATTAGCACAGTGTTCAAACAAAACAAAACTGCATCAAGACAGTAAAGACAGATTTCTCTGTTTGCTGTGGAGACAAATTGGTAAGATGAATATAAAAAGTACAGAATGTCAAATTACCTTTGATTATGTTTCAACACATACATGCTTTACCAACAAAGAACAACAACCTTAAATGCTGACTTATGTGTGTTGTCATCAAATGCAAGACTCAAGGATCAAACTGATACTACACAATCTCTGCTTTTCATGTGTGAACAATTAATGCATCATGACACAGATCATCACTTAACACTTCTGAGCCAATGGTCTCAATATGCCCACATTAAAGCTCACGTAACACACGCTGTTTCTGCATTTCTGATATTAATCTGGAGTACCTATGGAGTAGTATGACATCCTTTATATCTCTGAAGAGTCTTTAGTTTAATCAGATTTATAAAAGAAAGATTAGCTTTACCGAATCTTTCCGATAACGTACGAAAAAATGAAGAAGGAGGAGTTATAACACGGGAGGAGCGAGTACGAGTCATGCAACACTATACAACACTGTTTTAACTTATGATTCACTACATGTTCGTGCCATTTATATAATATACACGCGCCTATTTCCAACAGAAGACAGAAGTCTTACTTACCACGTGTAACTCGTCACGAAAATCCACCGCATCAAACACACACGCAAAACTCCGCTGCTAATCCGGATAATAAACTATATCCATTGTTTCCATAAGGCTGGATGTCTTCTCCTTACATCCAAAAACACACTTCTTGTTGTGCCATTGTTGACTTTTGAAATTAAACAAAGCTGAGTGGCGTGATAAGCTGTTAGCAAGCTCTAGCATCTCCCGCTGACTGACGGCTGGGCGGGGTTTTCCGGGGGAAGTTTTCCGGCGGAAGCCCATATAAAGAAGTGATACGTATCGAAAACCCCTGAAACGTCAGTTAGAACCGTAATCGAAAAAAATTAGCCAAAACCTACGAACCCTGGCGAAGTGCGTTCGGCACAGAAATACTCTGAAACACGCCCAACTGCATTTTTGACACTTTGCCTACGTTTAGCATGAGGAAACAACTCTATAACTGTGTTAATAAGTCAGAATGCTTGAAATACCATTAAACCCCCCCTTTAAATAGAAGTATTAAAATACAAATGTGTTGTTCCATTGAGTTGGTATATTCTATATGTTAATACAGCTGGAAAAATACATGTAACATTCTGTAGTTTTGTGTCATATTCATCTTTTAATCTTTAGACATTTCTTGACTCCACATCGAACAGAGAAATTTGGCCTGTATTGTCCCATTACTCATAAAGGGCACGTATACAATATTCTATGGTATGTGTAAAATTGCAACATACACAAACAATACAGATTAACCCTCTGGGGTCCAAAAACGCAACACCGTGTTTTGACGTGTTTTCTCCTTATCATAGCATAATCAACTTACTCCATCATTAATAATCATACACTTACGTGTTTGACATCATTTGAAACTGTGAATGATCTTCTTTAATTTGTGTACAATTACAATAACAACATATCTTTGTGGGGGTTTTTTTCAAATAAAGAAAATAACAGGGTGCGCATTCAGACATTTCTGTCTCCGTCAGCTGTCTCGCAAAACACATTACAAAAATCAATTGAAACTCACACAAACATGATACACATATCTAAAGAAAGCCTGAAATGTTTATTTTTAAACAAGCTAATTATAATCGAAAACAAATATTGCCTCTGCATTGAAGTAAATAGAGTACAGTTTTTCCTCGCTGACTTCATTATCTTTAATGCGGTCACACCCACAGGCGGTACACACTGTTGACATGGTAATGAACGGATGAACAGTTCAAACAATGACAAACAAAGCGTAGAGTTTTATCAGATTTAAAGACTTACCGCATGTTTGGATGATAAACTTTATACACACACGTGAGGAAGATCTTCATTTAAGTCTTTAGACAAACACATAATAGACAAGCATTTCTATGAAATTAACTCAAGTCTCAATGTTGATGTATACAACTTATCTGAAATATTAGACAAATAAACTGACAGAGTTTTGCATTCACTAGTATGCATATTAAACTTAACAAAACTCAGAGAATCTCCTAAGATGGTCTGAAGACATTGACAGTGTACAGTTAAATGAAATACAAACTGATTTTAGACAAAACTCATGTATTCTCATGTTGTGAATCTCATGTCACATATGTGTTGTAAGAAGCACTTAGATCATACAGTACAGTATACAACAGCAGATGTCAATCATCAGTGGCTTTTCTTCATCTGTGCTACACGTTTAGGAGCTGATCACAGCAAATGCGTTTATGGTAGTTGCAGGCACCTTTTTTGAATGATATTCTATGGGCTGGGAGCGTATGCGCACTAAAGCCACCAGCCGCAGCAAGCACATTTGAAGGAGCGCTGAGAGTGAAAAAGTGCCTGACCTCATTCGTTTCTTTCCATTGTCCAATCGAATGAAGGGAGAGGCGGGCCTTTCATTGTGGTGACGGAGGTTTGCAGTTGTTTGGATCAACCGGACTCCACCCACTCACTCTCTCCTGCATGTTTGTGCACCTCTCACCCTCAAACAAGGTCAGAGCAAGCATCGTCTTTTTAAAGTTTGCCTAGAAGCAATATAAAAAGCTGCAACTTTTTAAAAAAAAGAAGTGCGTCGCACCCTGCGATTCTAAGCGTTTAATACACGCTTTACTGTGTCTGACGACGAAGAAGCAGCACGAATATTATGGCGGGTTTTTGTAAATAGAGATTCATAATATCCACGTCATACAGCACTGTTTATGTTCTGCCATTTAGCATACATTATCCTACGTACATTGGTAATAAATTTAACTTTAAGTTAAACGTGTGTTTAAACTAAACCTGGGGAAACTCACTTGACTCGGTCGCTCCAGTCGGCCACCGCTGCACTGCAGCAGACTCGCTGTGTGTGAGCTAGACTCGATGTGAATGCCGCTGGCACGTTTGAATCAGGGGCGTATGTGAAGGGATGGGGGCTAAGAATACATTTAAAATAAAAAATTGAATTGTTCACTTTTCGTAAATGTTTTGAGAAGTTTCTGGACATAGTGGCAGTTTGTTTGTTTTTACAAGTACAGTTCCGCCTCTGGTTCCAAAACTTTTGGCAATTAAGTGTATATACCAAAAAAACATAAACCTAGTGTTCAAACACATGTGAGCAACATAAATTGATCAATTTAAACCAGAAAGTGATGCCTAATTTTAACCCTTAATCACTGGACAACACAAAAGTGTTACCTTCATCTCAGAGGAATGAAACTCTGTGACTTTTGCTAAATCATCTATCTAAACATGCACAAAAAATTGGGCTTGATTTGGTTGTTCTAAAGGTGTGTAAAAAATACATGATATGATTTTTGTTTTTCATTTTGTTTGTCAAAAAAAAAGTAAATCTGTTATAAATCTGACAATTTCTACATTTAAACCAAGGTCCGGTCCTGGAGCATAAATAAAAAGTGGAACGAACTGGCACAAACTGCAAGATGAACTTCTGCATGGCTCATACTGTCAACATATGCCAGATGTGCATTGAATTTAGTTAAATTTAGTTTTGTTAAAGTGTTTCATAATATATTATGAAGAAGAGTTTCCTAAAAATAACGCATATTATCATTCAGGAAATTAAAAATGGAACACATAGATACGCAATATGAATGGTTTTAAACAAGCATTAAGTTGTGATTCATTCCGATGTATGAATAACAAACTAAAAATCTCTATTTGTCAGAGGTAATCTAGACTTAGTTAACACAATTTTCACATTAGCATACAAGTTATTTAAAAAGCAGTTTATAAAAGAGGGAACCAACATACATCACACATGCACAAATGTATTGACAGACAAGATCTGAAAGAGTTTGTCATATGGTCTCAAAGACATTCTCTGCAGGGCTATTCACACCTTATCACCTCTCTGTTGAGCTTCAAAGGGGTGTCGTAAAATGTCTCATTGAGATGATTGTGGCTGACTCTAGCCTCTTTGATGTAGAAATCCAGAAACTAGACAGAGAATGGGGGTTAACACATAATACCATATTTATAAGCTATTCTGCAATCCAAGTATCAGATATGATCCGGTTCTGGCAATCCAGCCAGATGCTACAGTACCCTTTACTCATGTTCATTACAGTTCTGCTACCTTAGATTTTCAATAAACATCATTCTGTTTGATTTATAATATGCACCATATCTATATGCACCAAGTTGAAGTTGAAGTGAAAATTAAATGAGTCCCTATGGACCTCTATTGGATATATGTGGTCATTGCACTTTCTTTCTTTTAAGGGGACATATTATGAAAATCTGACTTATTCCATGTTTAACTGCTATAATTGTGTCCCCAGTGCTTCTATCAACCTAGAAAATGTGGAAAAGATCAACCCAGTAACTTAGTTTTGGTAAACAATTTTCTGCAAGCATGTGAAAAAATAGGTCATTGTAATTTGGCTCCTATTGTGATGTCAGAATAAGGTAATACCGCCCCCTTTATCTGCACTATCCAACCACAGCACAACCATTTAGTACGGAGAGAAAGAGAGAGAGAAAAAACAAGTCACAGCACAATTGAGTTTCAATTGCTACAAATCACCATCATTGTGATCAGTGTTTGCACTTCATCCGCTCATTTGCATTTTAAATGACACACCCAAAACGGCACACTTTTGCTCAGACCTAGATTAAGACTTAGTTTACATCTTAAAAAAAATCTCATAATATGTCCCCTTTAATTATAATTTCTAAAGTTTTTCCACAAACCAGCAGATCTCGGTGTTCTATCCCTAACACATGGAGCAATGTCTAAAAACGATTTAGATTTAATTAAGATTGACATTTAAGTGATTTTTCATAAGACAATTTATGGCTTAGTTAAGTAATTGTCCAGTAAATAGGTAAAAAAAGTCTCAAATTTCCACAAAAACACAGCATAAATGTATAGTTGAGAAGTAAATAAAAAAATATATATATTTCCATATAAAAAAATTATATTTCCTTATGCAATCGCTCTTTATAAGTTTGGGGTCTGTCAGACCAGTTTGAAAACAAAGGAATATTTGCAGATTGATAAAGCCTCTATTTTAAGGGGTTTTGCAAACCACCCAACAAAATTAAAGCCCTGGGCCTGATAAAGTGAGTGGGAGAGTTCTGAGGAGTTGTGCTTATCAGCTCTGTGATATTAGTCATTTGATTTTTCAGACCACATTGAAATTACAGAAAGTACCCTCACTGTGGAAAAATCCATTATTGTACCCATTCCTAAAAAGACCAATGCAAGACAAATGAAAAACTTTAGACCAATTTCTTTAACATCGTTATTAATGAAGTGTTTTGAGAGAACTTATAGACCAATTTAGAGTAGATGTCACAGTTACGTCACTGCAAGCTGCGCGCGCAATGTGGTTGCAGAAAAACAGTGGAAATGAATTAGACACGAGTGAAAAGAGCAAGATAACTCACTAGAAAATGTCCGGTTGTGCTGTTAAGTGTCAGAATAAGAATGCCAAAAAAGATGGCTTTCATTTTTATAGAATACCATCGTCGAAGACATCATTTGAAGATAAACGTAGGTGTTTATGATAACAATAAGCCCTTAAACGGACAGAATGGAGCGAGGAAATCATCTGGAAATCTTTTAATAATTAGAATAGAAAATAAGTAGAGAAGATGTCCGGTGTTCTGTCGAAGTCTGTTCCCTCCATATGTTTCTTATAGCGTTTTTATCACGTTACAATTTATTAAGGAAGAAATAATAGAAAACAGGAAAATTATGAAATATTTAATAAACACTATTATATATAATACATGATAGTATTGCTTTTACATGTACTTTAGCGATTCAGACTGTAAAAATATTTGATTTAGCAAAAAAGAACAATACATATACATTATATACATGCATATAGCCAAGCCATTTAAACTTTTTATCTATCTAAAAAAATAAACGTAACGTGATTAAAACGCTATAAGAAACATTGCACTTAAGGGAAACATATAGGAATCAGACTTCGACAGAACACCGGATCCATAAAAATCACGGTTTAATGCTAAAACACTTCACAACCCTACTGCGGAGCAGTCACTTTCTGCAACCAGTTTGGCTCCGCCCACAAAAAACGTCATCTCTGTTTGCAAACACGAAATTGGTCTATTAAAACTTGGATTGTAGAACATACTAATCAGTTGATTGATCCTCTACAATTTACTTATAGGAGAAATAGAAGTGTGGAGGATGCAACCCTGACACTTTTAATTTTTCATTAGCGTTCACCACTATTCAACCACTTCTTTTAGCTGAACTTTGCTGTCCGAATTTGATGTTCCTAAGTGTTTGGTGGCCTGGATTTGAACATTCCCGGGAACTTTATTCCTCAGTGGGCTGCCCCCAAGGCTGTATTCTTTCACCTCTATTATTTATTTTATATACAGATATAGAAGTGCAGAAGCCACTTTTCAGACAGACATATTATTAAATATGCCGATGACACAGTGGTGCTAAATCTGTTAAAACAGGGTGACACAGAGCGGGCGCATCTTGAATTATGCAAACATTCATGGGTTTGAACCCAGGGAATGCACACTGATAAAAAATGTATACCTTGATATGCACTGCAAGTCGCTTTGGATAAAAGCATACATGTAAATGTAGTTCAGTGGTAGAGCATTGCACTGGCAGTGCCAAAAGACCATGGGGTTGAATTCAGGGAACACACATGATAAAAATGTATACCTTATAATGCATTGTAATTTTCTTTGGATAAAAGCATCTGTAAATGTAAAATTATTTCATTAAAAAGATATAAGATATAAGATTATAGTTTGCAGAAAAAAAAAAGATTTTCTAGAAGGCCTCAAGGTTAAGTGCATACATACACATACATATAATATAAAAATATTAACACTTAACACGGTAACACTTTACAATAAGGTTGTATTAGTAAACATAATTAAATGCATTAGCTAACATGAAAAAACAATGAAAAATTTAGTTTCACAGCATTTATTAATTCTTGTTAATGTCTATACAGTTATTCATGATAGTTCATGGTGCATGGTTATGTTACCAGATACAATGCTTGATTTTATAAACGTATTAGTTAATGCAGAAATGTACATGAATTAAGATAAATGTTGTAGAAGTATTCATGTTAGCTTATGCATTAACTTATTGTTAACAAATACAACCTTATTGTAAAGTGTTACAAAATATACTAAACTTCAATGCAACAATATTCATTGTAAAAAATACTATACAATAAAATTTGAATTGAACTGCTAGGGTCTCCAGTGAATGACACTGTCTCTTCTGTGGGCTTTGATGTTTGTACTGTTGATTTCTGACTTGTCTAGTTGTTGTTTTTCTTTCTGTCCCCATTGCCTTAAAATTGGGTCTGATTTTTTATGTCCCTTGGTCTTGAAGTAAAAGAAGTAAAATTTTATAATGAAATAATAAGAAGAACTATATTCATTTGGGCACCTTAAGCTTAATGTAGGGGATGTCATAACAACAATATATTCAAATAAGAAGTTTCTAATTTGTGGTTTAAATAACATAACTAAATTTCATATGAATTGAATAAAAAAAATAAACACATTCACATTTGTGCTTTGGCAGACACTTTTATCTAAAGTGACTTACAGTGTGTTTAAGCTATATTTTATGGAAATCAAACCTACAACCTGTTGGGCTGTTCACTTTAAAACAATGCTCTAGCACGTAAGCTACATGAACACTTTACCCCTTTATTATTTATCTAAAATAGCAAAATCTTATTAAAACAGCCAGAACTGCCACTGTTTCTGGTTCAAAAGTGGCTTGACCTGGGGAATGCGGCACTTGTAGCCCATTTCCTGCACATGCCTGTGCACGGTGGCTCTGGATGTTTCTACTCCAGACTCAGTCCACTGCTTCCGCAGGTCCCCCAAGGTCTGGAATCGGTCCTTCTCCACAATCTTCCTCAGTGTCCGGTCACCCCTTCTCGTTGTGCAGCGTTTTTTGCCACACTTTTTCCTTCCCACAGACTTCCCACTGAGGTGCCTTGATACAGCACTCTGGGAACAGCCTATTCGTGCAGAAATTTCTTTCTGTGTCTTACCCTCTTGCTTGAGGGTGCCAATGATGGCCTTCGGGACAGTAGTCAGGTCAGTAGTCTTACCCATAATTGGTTTTGAGTAATGAACCAAGCTGGGAAGTTTTAAAAGCCTCAGGAATCTTTTGCAGGTGTTTAGAGTTAATTAGTTGATTCAGATGATTAGGTTAATAGCTCGTTTAGAGAACCTTTTTATGATATGCTAATTTTTTGAGACAGGAATTTTGGGTTTTCATGAGCTGTATGCCAAAATCATCAGTATTAAAACATTAAAAGACCTGAAATATTTCAGTTGGTGTGCAATGAATCTAAAATATATGAAAGTTTAATTCTTATCATTACATTATGGAAAATAATGAACTGTATCACAATATGCTAATTTTTTGAGACGAACCTGTAGTAAATTGTAGTAAAATTCATAGATACATAGATTTATGTTGTTTGTTTTTTTACTTTACCATAGTGAATGTTAAAGTATCCTACAGGGTTTATTACAGATTATCAATTTCATTTTAGTTAATATACTACAGAACACTGCATTAAACATGAACAAATTGCAATATACTACAATATATTACAATTTACTAGTATTTACTGTAGTAAATAGTATAGTAAACGAAAGTATTTTTAATGTGAGATAGTGAACATACTTTTGAAAAATACTTCTGTTATTGTTTTTAAAATTGCATGAAATCATGATTATCTGCTGCTTTTATTTTGAAATGCCCTCTTCCTGACTGATGTCATCATCATGTGTTTTTTGATAGTGCTTAGTGATGATTTTTGATTTATCAGTCTTAGCTGATCACCGATACAGGCTGCCAATTTTCTTGAGCCGATATTTGAAGCCAATACTGCTTTTGCTCACTCAATTTACATCATAAAAATGAGACAATGATGATGTCAAATGTTACACTTCTCAATTTAAAAAAAGTAACATTTATTGAACTAAAAAAAACTATATTTAACAAATAGTAAAAACAGGTGAGGGTGCTATGGTTTCCAGGACAGGAATTATCTTAAACTAGGACTAGAGCTTAGATTAATTAGGAAATACAACTAGTTTTAACAAACATGCCTTACTAAAAACATAACTTGTCCATTTAGAGGCAAAACACAGGGCACTGATGTATTTAAAGATATGTTAAAAAGAGATGTTATTGGTTTGGACAGTTCTTACATTTATTTTAGTCTAGGACTAGTCTAATCCCTGTCTGGGAAACCGCCCCATAGAGATGAGAAATAAAAACCCGCTTTGTCCAGCTATGCGTTAGGGGTGCACCCCAGACACATAAACATGACACACACACAACAAACTCAGTTTTGATTTTTATTCATTTTTAATAAATGATAACATGACTAACAGTGAAATAGAACAACGAAACAATTTTATTTTATATTAATTTGCATTATATATTTTACTTTTTTGTAACATGTTAAAGTAGCTTTCTTCTCTGGACAACTTTAGGGGGGTGGCGCCCCAGTGCCCTCTATTGATGAGCTGCCACTGGTCAGGACAGAACTTAGAATTTATGTACAGCTAAGCAGGCATGATTACATGACGAAGATTTAATATTTGTGAATAGCACTGAATTAAGGTGTCAAATTGACAGCCCTTGACAATTCGTTCTTCTTTCCAAGGCCAAGCTGGGCTCTGAAGGTCTTGCAGAAAATAAAGTATATAAGTGGATCAAAACAGACATTTAGCACTGAAAGCAGAACAGTCAGCTCTTTTAGGATGCTAAATGCCTGAACCATTGTACAGTCACTGATGAAAACGTAAGGCAGCCTCACCAGATGATAGGGCACAAAACACACACAGAAAATCACCACTAGAATTAGCATGTTACGCTTAGACTTGTTAAAGGTTTGTATGTTTGATGTGGCCTGTGTAGAGAATTTAGCTTCTCTGATCTTTTGCAAAGTTTTACAATACAGAAAAACCAGAGAAAACAGCACAAACATGAAGAGCGCAATGGACGCACAATGGATGATTTTGTAGGCCAAGCTATGTTGAGCACTATGTAGAGACTGACAACTAATATCTTCAGAGCTTTGATAGTGATCCCAGGAAATCTGAAGGAATGGGATCAAGTAGATGGACCCCATGGTTACCAAGAAGAACCATGTTGCTGTGGATATCAGGTGGGCAGTACGAACCGTCTGAAAGGCATTTGTTTCCAGAGACCGGACAATTTTGAGGTACCTGTAGTAAAGTAAGCAAATGTTTTAATGCTTTTTTAACTTTTGGTGAGCATGTTATTTTTAAAGATTACAATGTTATTAGACTTTAAAAAAATCGTTATTCACAAAGGATGAGAAAGCTCTGTCCAATTCATTAATAAATCAGTTGTTTGAGTAAGATCTTAAAAAAAAACATTGAAATGTTTTAAACAATTTGACCTTCCAACTCCTCCAATAAAAGTTGATTTGGATGGGTGTCAAGTTTTTAACTTTAAAACAACACATTATTTCTGTCCTGCCTGTTTCTTGCACACTTTTGTAGGGGGAGAGCAGCGGTGAAATAACAATTTCTCAGAAAAACCTAATTATACAAGATAATGTTTTAGACAGAGATATATTTTTGCTATGGTCTATAACTTACAAGCAGTGTTCGAATTGAAGGGGGTCTGGGGGGGTCCCGGACCTCCTATAAGCCTTAAGGGACCCCCCATAAAGCACAAAAATATAAATTAGGGGGGTCCCCTGGTTTTTATTAAAATTAAAATACTACATAAATTTAAAATCCTCATTTTGCGTGTCACAAAGCGATACTGTCCATTATTTGTCCTAATTTCGCAATAAAATAATTCAAATGACTTCTGTCCGAAATAAAGAAACTCGCAAGTGCGCCTCATGCTGTTTTCTGGAGGAATTGACAGACGAGTTAATGTCTCTATCTGCGTGTGGAGTATTTTTTACCTCAGTTGCGGTAAGAATCTTTAGTAATCTTTAGGTTTAAGGTTTTTTTTAAAAATCTTCTCAAACAATTATTTCATAACAGTGGCAAAGCTATCCACTCAGACTGACGGCTGGTCAACCCAGTCACACAAAATATTTTATTAGGAAAGCAGAAGAAATCACGCTTAAATGATAATAAATGATAGTCTCTTTAATACTTAGCCTATCGCTCAACTATGCATCTTTCAGAAATAAATAATTATTTGTTGAAAGTATCTTTTGCATGTGTTTTTTTAAACCTTGGAAAAATGTAACATGCAGGGCCGAAGTGGGACTCATTTTCAGCCCTGGAGTTTCATGTCTTAGACCGGCCCACTTTAGTTCACCACTGACTATATTAAAATAATATAATTAAATCCTCAGTGCACTATTCTTTGCAGCCTTGCAATTAATATATTTTCCAAAAATATCGTTTCCAATTCAATGCAAATAGTCTAAAACAGTTACGATTTTGCCATAATCATGCAGCCCTACCATAAGGTATTTTAATATTATTCAATTAAACTTATTCAAAAACTGCTGAAAAGGATCAAATGTTTTCCCCTATATTTTTCCCCCTAGCGTTTTGCATGAAATAGATGAAGAATAACTATTAATATATTAATCATTGTTACATATAACTTACCGGTAGATATAAAAAATACGACATGTACCTTTTATCAAGTTATCAACTCCTGAAAAGGATCAAATGTTTTCCCCTATATTTTTCCCCTAGCGTTTGCATGAAATAGATGAAGAATAACTATTAATAGATTAATCATTGTTACATAACTTACTGGTAGATTTTTACCTTTTTTTTACATTTACATTTACCTTTTATCAAGGTATCAAGTTGCGCTCAAGTTTATTTTAAATCTAAACATGCAGCAAGTGCACTCAAATAGACGCGTCTAAAACAAATCTCGTGTTCACAGGCGACCGCTTTGAAAAGCAGAATTACGCGAATGGGGCTGCTGTGAGTGCTGGGGACAGCAACCTTCAACCTGGTGGCATGATAACTATCTTTAAAATTATGTATCTTTAAAAAGATTAATTATATGTAATTTATACAGTGAAGAAGACAGTGTTATTATTCATTTGATTCTATTTATGTACCTAAATACTACTGTTAGATCTTGCTTTATTTGTAACTTTGTTCTTTTCTATTTTTATATGCTCATCATTTCCAGTTTTGCTGATCCGAAAATTATTCAATCTATGACTCAAAAAACGCAATGTAATCATCCATTTAATCACTACTATATAGTAAAATTATGTAATTTAAGAATGAGTCCACCCTATTTCACCCCTATTCTGTTTAAAAGTTCTGCCCTTGCCAGTGTTTCACACTAATTTGAGGGGTAAACTTTTTTTAGAGTTTGAGTTAAGGGTAATTTGGGGTTTCTTTGATTAAAACCAGGATCAGATGATTGTTGATCAAGGACGATCACATCTTACATTGTGAAATCACAGCGACCCTATAATCAGGGGGGTGGAGCTTGGCCGGGGTGTGGGGCTTAGCTAGGGGACCCCCCATAAGCTTTGACATAATTCGAACACTGCTTACAAGTGTGGTCTATCAATACCAGGTGGAATTTAAAAAAAATTTAAAACGACTTCAGTATAATTTCACTTTAAAAATATAGCGCATTGATACTTTCGACTGGGATGAAAGTAACACACAGGTGGGTCAAAAGTAACACAACAGAACAAGATAGATTTTTGTGTTACACTTGTTTTTAGTAAATATACATGACTATGGCCTTGTTAATTTGTAATATTTTGTCGTTATCTTTGCAAAAAATCTAATTTTCCAAAGCAACCCAACAGTACACTCTTAAAACGAATGTGTTAAAACGACACATGTTGTGTCTAGTTTAGAGGTCAACCGATATGTGTTTTCAGAGACGATGCCGATACCGATTATTACTGATCAAGTAGACTGATAACTGATATTTTGAACCGATATGTCTGGTGTAAAAATGAAACTTAATGTCAAAATTAATACTATAATTCTGACTCTAAGAACTTTTAATTATAACAATCATATTAATAATAACAAAAAAGAGCAGGAAGCACCAATAAACTATATATGCATAAAAATGTATTGAATTAAATATATTAATTATTTTGTGATGATTTTATTATAGGCACAATTAGTTGGTTCAATAGCCTATTCCTTAAGTATATACATCACCAAGACAGGCATTTAAGCATACCCGTGTGTATATGAACATTTATGTGTAATAAATAAGTTGCAAAAAATAACTTAATCTGTTTATTGTTACTTGAGCAGCTTGAGACGAAGCGGCTGTGTTCGCTTTCATGAGAGCGCACCGACTGAAGACCGAAGTGCTCAAGTTCTTTATGGTTTAAAATGGCTTGTATTTTTAAAATGACATGACTTACAATGACGTGCAAATGCCAGCTCGGACAACTGCCTGAAACGTGTGTTAAACTCTTGTATTGCAGAGTCAACTTGCAGAGCGAAATCATTGCAAAGCAGCTCGAGTTAGCAAGTGCTCTCCCAACAAATCAGATAGGCGGTAGGCGGGCATTGCTGTAGGCAACTGAATAGAGTTCCGTGTTCCGAAGACTCAAACTAAATCCATGGCTGCGTCAGAGCCAAAATAGCACATTTCAAAATTACATAACTTTATTGGCAAATCAGCTTTTAAAATGGCCGATGTCGATGATGGGCAAAATGCTTAATATCGACGTCGATTATTTTATTTGAACACAAAATCAACATGAAATGACACATAATGTGTTAAATAGGATAACACAAAAAATGTGTTAAAAATTAGCACATCCTTTACAAACGTTTGAATTGTTGAGAATAAAACATTTTTTCAACAGTGTAAACAATAGGAAAATGAAATGTTGTTCCGACATTTAAATCCGATTTACTTTTATTTTGAAAAACTTTGAGAAGGCAAACATCAGGATGTGTTACAGCACTAAATAACCTGTAGATTGATCAGTAACGCGTTATAAGTAAAAAATTACCGCTTCAGGAATTTACTTATCATGCTCGAAAACAGCTTTCTGGACCTACACGCATGAAACAATGACGAAATAATGTTATATTTGTCAGCTCTGTCAAGGGTTGTGTGATAAAGATGCTGTCATAGTTTGGAATGCAAATGTAGTTAGGGCTCTGAGAAAATCACTTTAGCCCTTTTCACACAGACATTCCTTAAGATATACGGGAAAGGCATCCTGTATTTTTCCGGAATCGTTCGATTTTTTTGTTCATTCACACTGACATGATTAGCCGGCATCTGATGGTCCCGGGAAGACACGTGACCTGTTGAAAGTCCTGCCCTCTCTTCTACACAGTGTCTGAAGTTTGCATATTATTTATTATTTCTCTCTCCAGAAACAACTCGTGTGCATTTTTGTTTATGATAAGACTATAAAGGAGCGCGTGAACGCACAGTTCTATGCTGGTGAATGATCTCCAGTTCGGAATGGATATTTGACGAGCTCCCTGATCTCTGCTTTAATACAGTTTTCAGACATTTCTCATCGTGATTGTTTATATGCATTTAAAACCCGCATTTTGAGGAGCTGAATGATATATCTTGTTGGGATGACGTGCAGGCATCTTCGTTTATTATAAGCTGAAATGAGCACGTGACGCGATATTCGTTTATATTAATTTCACTTTACGACTTCAAATAGTCTAGAACCTTTCTTAGAAAAATATAAGACACATTTACGAGTTAACAGTTCAGATGTGATGTTTTTAAGTGGATTAATATTTTGGTGGGGCACCAACCCACCTGCAACCACATTAATTCCATGGTTCCAGGTAAGGATGGGGACGAGACCACCTATGCCAAGTCTGAGTTGAGACAGAGTCCGTTGGTTTTCAAATAGAGTCGAGACCGAATAAAGACCAAGACCATAAAAACATGTCAGTTTTCATATTCATGATTCAATATCACCCCATAATCAACAGTTATTCAACAGTTAGGATGTCATTTTCAAATAATGCCCGTCAACATTGCATTTTATTATTATTGTTGTTATGTGTTGTGTGGTTTTTTTTACTGTATGAACATAAAAAAATTTCGTTGGTCTCGAGGACTGAAATTACGAGTCCTTCTCCTCCCACTCTGGTCCGAGGCTGAGTCAAGACAGAGTCTTTGAAGGAACAAGACCGAGACGAGTCCGAGAAAGCAGAAATCGGTCTTGAGACCGGACTCGAGTACTACATCACTAGTTCCAGGTTTACATTTCAAGTCACATAAATAACAAAGCAGTAAAATATAAATTATAACAGGAAATTAATTGATTTTATAAATAGAAAAAGCAAATATTTAGTTAACATTAGATGGTTACCTGTTTGCAGCAATAAAGTCCATGAAGAGAATACTTGCATACATGTTTAAATAGAAGGCCGTTGCTCCAAAGCTGCAGTATATGATCCGCAGGGTCATTGAAAAGTTGAAATTGTTGGCGATCCGCAAAGGTAAGGAAAGGCAAAGGAAGAAGTCAGCCGCAGCTAGGTTCTTCAGGTAGATGGTGACACTGGACTGGACACGCTGTTTGGTGCAGAAATAAACTTTCATTGTGATGCAGTTCAGCACCAGACTGATAAGAAACACCAATGAGTATGCAAATATGAAAGCAGGGTGGTTTGAGACCAAAACCTCTCTAAATTCACACATGATAGTTATGTTAATCTTGTTGGGATTAATGGTGTTGTTTAGAGAAGTGGTTGAAGGGACTGTTGATTCCATCTAGATAAGAAAGAGAGAAACATTTAATTCAGATATTTTTGGACCCCAGGAATTAACCGTATCCAAATGCTGCCAAAGAACTCAATCCAGCAGTTCTGATGCAAGACTCATTCAAACTCTTTTTAGAGTTAACCAATTAACAGGTTATTACCATGGCATTTATTAAATGTTCTGTTAAAATTATAAACATGTTTTGCCAACTGCTTTGCGAAGCACATCAACCAGCCATCAACACCTCATCCCACACACATCACACATTTATGCATCACAAAAAAACCTACACAAAAATCTCAGACGTTTTTTATAGACCCTTTTTAACAGTTTGTAAGCATTGTGACTTGTTTTGTGGGTGGAGTTTAGGTGGAGGCAGAAAGACAGCTAAGCGCTTCACTAACAGTAGCTAGAAAAGTTTTGTTAGTTTGTTTGGTGACACTTACAATAAGGTTGTATTTGTTAACTTTAGGAAATGCATTAGCTAACATGAAATAACAATAATCAATATAGTTTTTCATCAGTTATAAATTTTTGTAAATTTTTGTTAATGCCAATACAGTTATTGATGTTAGTTCATGGTGAATTAACTAATGTTAACATATAGGGCCCTATCTTGCACCCAGCGCAATTGACTTTGTCAGTGACGCATGTATCATTCGTATTTTGCACTGGTGCACAGCGGGTTTTTCCCTCCACAAACGCACGTCGGGAAACTAGGGAATGAACTTGCGCTCCCTGGGCGGTTCAGCGCAAAAAATGAGGCATGTTCCGGCGCAAACCATCCCTGATGCTATTTTGCAGTTTCAAAAAACAATTGCGCCACTGACCAAAAAAAACTAGTCTAAAGTCAGTTGCGTGTTGCGTGTTGTTCATTATGCTATTTTAAGGGCGCATGCTTGACCATAATGTATAGTGTGCACAACGCGCACACACTTTTCTCATCTAATCTACACAGATGCAAGAGTTATTTTTGCAAATCATAAATTGTTACAATAAAAAATATTAACAATTGAGATAAGGGGAATCATAGTGGTGAGCATTGTGGTGATAGTTTTTATTTATTGTGTGGCTGCGTTAAAAAATTCTCATGCAAATAATGATTAAAATATTTTCTGTTTTATGTGTGGCTGTACTTAGTTACATTGTGTTTGTCTATTGTTTTGACCTAGATGAGGATCAGATCACATTTAATGGCAAATCACTATAGAAAAACAAATGCTGATATTAACATAAAATAAGATTAATAAATGCTGTGGAAGTATTGTTCATTGTTACTTAATGTTAACTAATGCTTTAACTTATGTGAACAAATACCAGTCTTCTGCAAATACAACCTTACTGTAAAGTCATGGCCATAGCCAGCATCTGTAATTTTTTTCTCTGAATTAGTAATTTAAAGTGACTCATATTGGCATCTAATTAAGTTTGGACAATGATGGAGATTGACAGATTTAAAGCTGGTGGCTGCAGCATTCGCAGTGTTGCCAAATCCCATTGTGAAAAATCCTCTTTAGCCATAGTGTTATTGTTTTAGCAATTAATGTGACACTTTGGGAAATTTTTAAGAATGTGCAGATTAGTGTTTGCGATGTAACTGAAATACCCCAAATACATTTTTAATTTTGAATAACTTAATTTTATGGTCTATTTTGTTTGTTTTTGTACTTATAACTGGCAACACGGGTGACCAGCACCTAAATCTTAATCAAATGGCACATCATTCAGCGTGGGCAGGTTATTGCTGACATAATCAGTAAGACACACGCAATGATCATCATGATTATGTATATAAGAAACATTTAAAACTAAAAATCTGTAGAAAATAGCACATGTACAGAGATGTAGAACAATTTGGTTTAAATTAAATATGTAAATTTTGGGTATAAAGAAAGCTTTATTTCATTCAGTTTAGGAGCATTTAATAAAGTCATGCTAAAAACATTCATAAGAGCACTAAACAAAGTTCTTGTTTACCGTATATTGCCTAACATTGCTTATAATAACAATTATTATAAAGAAATAATAAGCATTGTTGCATGAAAATTTATAAAATATCCAAGTCGACAGTTAATATTAACAAATTGCGATCTAATAAATATAATTTAACAATGTCCACCCCCAAAACGTACAAACAGAGTGTGTATCCAAAGTGTAAAAAGGTTACGACAGAATACATTAGATCCAATGTAAAAAAAAAAGTACACTTTAATGTACTAAAAGTTATGCACTACAAATAGTAAAAAAGCATAAAAGACTGGCGGGAATGAGTTAATGTTTTTTACATATTGTAGACATTTAGCAATGTTTCTTTTTGAATTGTAGGACTATTGTCATGTACCAACTAATTCAAGATATGAATTACTTTGGTTTATTTGTATAAAATGTATCTTTTAATGTTCAGAAAATTATTTGATAGAAATCTTTAAAAAACTGTTGGCCTATTACCTCAGCATGTTTGATTACAGTAAAAGTGCACTATATGTAAAAAAAGAAAAAAAATATCTATACCACGTTTTTTACTGGCAGCATAAATTTCTCACCTTAACATTAACCAGACACTAGTAACCAGGTTTCAGACAGAAATATTATTAGCAGCATTAATTTGAAGTAATAATGCATCAAAAGTTAATGTTTTGGTACTATCACAGTATGTTGTGTAATGCTTTACTTTTAATAGCAAGAGAGCCAATACAAATAACAAGAAATGTATAAAGACGGCATAATTGCCATTTGTGGTTTTACAGATATTAGAGGCCCCTCTTACAAGGACACTAAGATTAACAGATTAAAGTTCACTCCTACTTCAAAGGTTTAAAAAAACTTTCATAGACATTTAGGAGGATATGTCAATATTTTAATAATTGTTTTAAAATATTATTAAAATGTATTTATTAGAATATATTTATATATTTATTATTATTTATTATGATTCAAACAATATGGCTATTTATATTTACTTACTTGAAATTGTCTGGTAACCAAGCTGCCCTTGGCGCTTTGATCTAGCTGCTGGTCCTTTTTATTCACCACTTCCTTTTGTATACTCACGCAAAGAGGAAATTGTGTTTCTTATGTGACTGTCAGAGGTAAGACATATAAAAGTATGAGAAGGAAATGTAAGTGGTGGTGTTATTGGTGGGCTGAGGCTTGACAACTGTTAATGTTTTTTAAAAAAAAACAGGTTGATTCTTTAAGCTTTACTAAGATGCATTTTCTGGGGTGGGGTATTCTTGCCACACATTTAACTACAAAACACAATCTGAGTGAGCAAATGTAACCTTAAAAATTTAAATAAATAATTGCTGAAACAAGAGTCTAATGTAGAAGTAAATGATGACCACTAACACCTACACTGTAAAAAATTGTTGTAATTATGCAGCTGGTTGCCAGTAACTAACTGTAGAAGATAAAGAGTGAAAATGTTTCATGTTCATTTAACTTTGAAAAACTGTTGCCAGTACATTACATAAATGTAAAATCTACAGTAAGTTACTGGCAGCTAGTTGCCAGTAATACTGTAATTTCTACAGAAGTTTTTTACAGTGTAGCCCTGTGTCTGACAGTGGCGCCCCCAGGAAATTTTAATTGGGGTGGCCAGAGGAGGCCATAGAAAATCATGGAGTGGCACCAAAAATTAATTCAGTGAAATATGTGTTGTATTTATTTACTTTTGTTTCTGGTTAATGTTACATTACACTTTTAATGAGCAATTTATTGCTCTCTTAATGGTGTAGTCCTTTGCAAATTGACAAAGGTGGGTATGTCAGCTGCCTTTCTCTTTATTTAGATTTTTATAACCCTACATTTGAGTTTAAATATAGTGTCAGTGTTTAATCCACATGCTCTATACACGGCAAGTTACTTCCCTAACTGTTCTACATATGTGACTTTAAAAAACAATGTGGCCACATAAAATCACAACGCGGGGTCAGGCAATGCAAAGCCAGACAGTGCGCAGAAGTCAATCAATTACTAAAGTCAAATTATACAGACCTCCAAACTTCATGTTGCCTTCAGATTAGCTCAAGAACAGTGAGTAGAGAGCTTCATGGAATTTGTTTCTATAGCCGAGCAGCTGCATCCAAGCCTTACATAACCAAGTTCAATGCAAAGCGCCGGATGCAGTGGTGTAAAACACTGGACTCTAGAGCAATGGAGATGTGTTCTCTAGAGGGACGAATCTCGTTTCTCTGGCAATTTGATGGACAAGTCTGGGCTTGGCGGTTGCCAGGAGAACAGTACTTGCCTGACTGCATTGTGCCAAGTGTAAAATTTGGTGGAGGGGGGTTTATAATGTGGGGTTGTTTTTCAGGGGTTTGGCTTGGCCCCTTAGTTTCAGTGAAATGAACTTTTAATGCTTCATCATACCAAGATATTTTGGACAATTTCATGCTCTCAACTCTTTGGGGACAGCTCCTTCCTGTTCCAACATGACAAAGCAAGGTCCATAAAGACATAGATGAGCGAGTTTGGTTTGAAGGAACTTGACTGGCCTGCACAGAGTCCTGACCTTAACCCAATGAAACATCTTTAGGAAGAAATAAAGCGGAGACTACGAGCGAGGCTTTCTCGTCCAACATCAGTGCCAACTCCATATTAAACCCTATGGATTATGAATGAAATGTCATTCAGGTTCATGTGCATATTCAGGTTCATGTGCATATAAAGGAAGTTGTCCCAAAACCTTTGGCAATATTGTGTATATATATATAAAAAAAAAACATAAACCTAGTGTTCTATCCACATGTGAGCAACAGAAATAGTTCAATTTAAACCAGAAAGTGATGTCTAATCTTAAACATAAATTTAAAAGCCAAACAGTTGTGTATTATGTGAGTGTGATACAAAAACAATGTTTTATATAACATACGAAAAACTAACTTTGCAGGGCTCCACAATAACCATGGCCGATGCTCGGGCCAGCTGACAGAACTGATCAAAGACACGAAACAGTTCTTTCCTCACATGTTTTATAAGGCTTGTGTGCACCTCCAAGCAATGTGCGCAAACGGTAGAGACAGCGCCCAAAATGATCTCAAAATGCTGTAATTATTCTAAATCTTACTCTTAAGCAGTGTCGGCCGGTGACTTTTCTTACTAGGAATGTGAATTCAAAATAGGTGTCATGAGTAGCGTTGCCACCCGTCCTGGTTTTCCCAGGATTGTTCTCTTTTTTGAGTCACTGTCCCGGAAAATGTATATTCTTTCCCAGGACACGAATTGTCCCGTTTTTTTGTGAAAATGATCTTTTAAAGCAGAATTTCCTGGTTTCAAATTAAAGCGTTTCCTTCCACTGTTTCTGTGTTCATCCAATCCTGTGTCTGTAACCGGGTAAAATAGAACAGGTAACACAGTGGATTGGCCAGGCGTTTACTTTTATTTGATTGGAAGCTCAATTTATCGCCTAGCAACTACCTATGCTGTCGGTTGGTCGCACTGCGTCGCATCCATAGATATGTATATAAAGGCTAGATGGCTCGTCCGCGCTGATGGCCAATTGAGTGGAACGTCCGCATTTTGGCGGCCATCTTAGGACAGGGCGCTCGCTCACTCGTAGCATTGAGTTTTAATGATGCAGGTACTTTTAAATGACCATAACTTGCTTAATTTTTTACCGATTTTCAAACGGATTGGTTTGTTATAAACGTCAAAGATGTACCTATGACACTGAATACGTATACTAAAAATAAATAAAAAATTCATGAAACATGTTAAAGCATCCAGAATTATAGCCACGTTAATAACGTTTGTAAAAAAACAAACCGTTTGTAAATCCGTCAAGAATTCAGCAAGTTACGAGCATTTTAGTTGGCGTATGTCACTCACCTTCCGTCCACAGCAGCAGGGAGCAGCACTATGGCAGCACTGACCTAAGATGGCCGCCAAGTGACGACACAGCTGACTCCGCCTTGAGCCATCTAGCCTTTATATACATATCTATGGTCGCATCCACAGATTCCACACACACATCCTGGATGAAATAGTTTGAGTTAAGTTGCTAGTCAGCTTTTAAAACGATCAATGGGGTTGGTCAAAGCTGAACTTCAAGTTAGATTAAACTTAAAGGGGCGGTTTCCCGGACAGGGATTAGCTTAATCCAGGACTAGGCTTTAGTTTAATTAGGAAATATAATTAGTTTTAACAAACATGCCTTACTAAAAACATTACCTGTGTGCAAAACAAAGGGAACTGGTGTATTTTAAGATGTGTCAGTTCAAGTTGTTTTCAGTTTGGACAGCTCTTAAAAATGTTTTAGTCTAGGACTAGTCTAATCCCTGTCCTGGAAACCGCCCCTAAATGATCATGCTTGGAGTTTAAAGCATTCATTGAGGGACAGCCAAGACTTTTGCAGGCAGCAAAAAGGGATGAGAAATACACATGGAAAAAGAGGTGAGAAATGTCAGTTTTAGGTTGCCCAAATTTACTAAGTTAACAAAAACAAAAAGTTGTTTATAATCTATTATAATACATGTAATCATGTTTTAATTGCTAAAGAATATATATATATATATATATATCCTATATTTGTACAAATGATTATATTTTATAATAGAATATAATTATGCAGTATATGTTTACACAATATTTATACAAAAATGTATTTAATGTATGTATTTAAAGTCGGAGTCCACGATGTTTGAAAAAAGCTTTGGAAAAGGAGTTGGGCCGACTACCAAAACACACTTATAGCCAATCAGCAGTAAGGAGCGTGTCTACTAACCGACGTACTTGCCGGGTTGCGTATGTGTGGGGCGGGTCTATCAACAGAAGGTCCAGATTCTATTGGGGTAGGGGCGTGTTTGTTTATGTAATTTCAAATATCAACATTGGCTTTCAAACATCATGGACTTCGCCTTTAATGTAGAAAGGAGTCCAGAGTAAGTGCATCTACATCAGGGAGTGCATCTACTTCAGGGAAAGCATCTACGTCAGGACAAATATAGGTTAGAGAGGGAATAGAGTCCTACAACTGTTAACATAGTATATTTGCAAATATTAGTTGATCCCCCCCCCTCCAAAAAACAAAACAAAAATAAATTTCATCTGAGTGTCCCGGTTTTTCACAAATCAAAGGTGGCAACCCTAGTCATGAGCATGTGTTGCTCGTCATGTCAAATATGTGTACATGTGAACCATGTGCATTATATGTCTGGTCAAAGTATGTGCCTGCTGCACACCCGTAAAAGGGTTTAAAAACATGAAACCCACTGTTTATTTACTTTTCACATTTTTTTATTGTATGATTTTGTGCTATTGCTCATACCCTTATGAAAATTAACCATGGTTTTTTTTTGTGGTAAAAGTAAAGTAACTACTATCAGCAAAACCATGGTTTTCCTACAGTAACCATGGTGTAACTATGGTTTTTGAAAACCATGGTTGTCAAAACCGTGGTTATTTTGTGGTAACCATGGTTTTACTACACCATGTTTTTTGGTTTTAACTGTAGTAAAACCATGGTTAATTTTTGTAAAGGTAAAATCTTTAGCACTGAGCCAGCTGCTTAGTAAGTATTCCGCTTTGCTTCCCTCATACTTGACTATGTGGGGCTGCTTGTGTGTGCTGTGCACGTAGACACAGCAACGTGGGTCAAGAGATGGAGGGTTTTCCGAGCATATTCTACAGTACACATCATGCAAGTTTATTACATTTATTTTTAATATAATCTTTTGTCCATCTCCATGTAAATGTAAAAACTAAAGTTGTTTTTTCAAGTCACTCTTTCTGGTTGGGAGCGCCACTGGCATTGATCAGTATTTAAATGTTCAGATATAAAGCACTGGACTGTTTAGTAGCTTTATTTTAATATTACTTTATTTGTCAATTTACACTCTAAAAAAAAGATGTGTTAATTTAAACACATTGTTTTGTGTTATCCTATTTAACACATTATGTGTTATTATAACACATTATTTGTCATTTCTTGATGATTTTGTGTTCAAATAAATAACAGGGACAACACAAGATCTGTTAAAACAACACAAAGTGTGTTGTTCCAAAAATAAAACAGATGTGTTAAGTCAAAGATAACACATTAGATGTGTTGTCCTTAACAGTCACAAGATGTGTTATTTTAACACATTCGTTTTAAGAATGTACAACTACCACAGTGATTGTCACTATTGTCACTAAAATACTGAAAGACTTGTCAAAAGTGTATTTTTTTAGTTTGTTATTGTAAATTTTCCAATTGGGACAAATATTCTGCCATTTTCAAAGAGTAATTGCTTTCGAAGAAGTATTGGATGTATTGGTTTGATGTATTGGTATGGGCGATATGATATTGCATCGTAATGAACTGTCCAATTTACACCCCTAGTTGCTAAATCGTGTCTTGTTATTAATTTGTCGACCATGTGGTTGTGTTTTGACGGCTTGCCACATGCTCGGTTGTCCCCGTGTTCCCGCCCCTCCCTCATTGTTTCCCCATTAATTCTTTTTTGGGGGTTCTCACCTGTTCTTCCTTATCTACTTTTTTAAGTGCTTTCTCTTGTTCTTTGTCAGTTAATTGTATGTTGTTACACATTTTGATCACAGATTCATAGTCACATCTTGCCAAGTAAATTGCCATAGTTAACTTTAGAAATATTAATTATTTAAAGCCCTACCTGTCACAGCATCTTGTCTTTTCAGGCTCCAGCTTTGCTGCACTGCTTCGTGGCTCAGTTGTTTTCTCAGTTGTTGTCATTGTCAATAAACTGTGATTAATTTGCATTCCCTGCATCTTAGTCCGTTCTTGTTGTCATGACAGAAGGAATCAGCCAACACAGAACCTAGCAGACTGATATGGACACTTCTCTGTCCACCTGGTGGGCCCATGTCCTATTAAGGACTTTGTTATAGACTTTCTGAAGGCAGAAATGAGCTGTGGCTTTGATGAAGCAGAGCTGAATCTCATATTTAACAGCTTCCTTGATAAGCCCCTCAACACCCTCCAAACAGAGGATGCTGAGGCATCTGGGCTTCACTGACATGGTAAACTACCTAATGAACTGTGAGCCAGAGGTTCCAACTGGAGTTAACTGGTCCGCTCAGCTTCACCCCATCCCAGAGGGCCAGGTTGTGGAGGTTGTCATGTGGAAGAATTGGGCTGTCTCACCACCTTCATCCCCGAGAGCCCCGCCCCACCTACCAACCTCCAAGGGAAGCATGGGCTGTCTCGGCTCCATTGGCAGCTGCAGCGCTGCTTCCCTTTTGTTCCCCTGCCACTTCTGTCTCAGCCTTTCCTCAGTTTACTCCCCCACAGAACTGTCCATCATGTGTCCTCACCCAAGCCTGTTATCTTGAAGACCCTTACTAAACCTGCACGGACCTCTTGCCCCTTTGACTCTCCATCACCACTCAGCTTAAAGATTCCTTTCCCACCGAGTTCTACCCCGTCGGGACCTCCTCCTGTGAACTCTGTTGTTCCCCCCTTCCATATTTGTTTTCTTTATTGTGTTTCCCCAACCTTGTTGTACTGTATTTTGTCTGCCTTTGTTATTATTTGTCTTGTTTCATTGGATGCTGTCAATGTTACAGTTTGGCAGGAATATGACAGGCCCACGTGTTTTGTGTGGAAGCACATGGCCTTAGTTTGCTTTCACCAGGCCATGTGCTTCCCTGTCTTGTCTCCTGTCACCGCCTCCTCGTTTCCTTGTTACTCACCTTGTTATTGTTTCATTCATGTCAGTGAAGTCCTTCAGAAACGCATCACAAAAATAACTGTAACTTAACAAATACTTAGACAGACAAAATATAAAATGTCTACATAATGCTTGGAATGCCTACTTTTTAAATGATAAATTGACTTTCTCCTGATACTTCATTATCTGAAATGAGCTAAGATCGCCACAGGTGTGATCAGCCCCTAATGGCGTCTGTAAACAAAAATGAAGTATTGATAAGTTGACCACGCTATCCCTTGTTGTGTTTGTACTATAGGCCTAATGATTACAAAAACACAAATAAGAGTCAGGAGTCAGGACAACAATGGGCAGTTATTTTGTGCTTTTCACTACAAAAAAGTAAAACTTTGTAACACTGTTACTTGTTTCTCTTAGATAATGAACTGGCCAACCAAACTCTAACTCTGTGATCATTTTCACAATGGCCAAACAGTACTTTTATCAGAGTTCAATAACAACTCAATACATTACACCCCTTACTAAATTTACAATGATTTACTATAGTATTTGTAGCCAAAAACATGGTTGCACTTTTTTGTAGTATATTTCAATAGAATGGATAATATTCTACAGGAAAATGCCACTGGATATTGAGGGCATAGCAAAGGGTTCCTGAATTAGTTTTCACCACGAGCCAAATTTAGCTAACAATACAAAGCCAAGGGCCACTGACCAAAATGATTGCTCTGCTATTCTTGTTGTTGTTGTTTGTGATGCTGGAAATTCTGGTTGTGTTATTTGGTCTGTGTCTTCTTGTTTAAGGTAGTGATGGTGAAATGAAGCTTTGTGAAGCACCAATGCTTTCCCTTCAAGGGTATTGTAAAAGGTTCATAACTTGAAGCTTTTCAACACGGTGCACACTATCGACATCTTGTGGGAAAAAGGTGGAAAAGCTGCCTTGTGAAAGGTGAAAGTGCTTGTGTGTACTAAAGAAGTGACATTTTATTTTGTGGGCAAAAAAGCACTTTAAAGATTTTTACTTTCTTTTCAGTGGCATTCTTCACGTATTGGTTACTCAACTGTTTTGTCCTATTTTCTTACCATTGTCGCTTCGGTATAGGGTTAGATTTACATAAAATGACATCCCAACCCCAAACCAACTCTAACCTCAATGCCAGGCGACAATTGTTTAAAGTTTAGAAAATATAAAAGAATACATTAGAAAAAAAGTATAAACCAATACTTAAAGTGACATACTAACGCAAACACCAAATCTAAACCGAAGCGTCAATGGTTTGAAAATAGGTATTTTGAGGGTATTTGAGAGGATGTGTATGGGGTGTTTTGTGAATCTCATATTATTGAAGCACATTCTGCTGTAAGGTTTCTCACAGTCATCTGTGCATTTGACTGGCTGCAAAAGCCTATAGTTTTAAACCGAGGGTCAAAAAGAGTTGCCAAAGTCATAATGCTCATAGTTTCATATGCAGACATCCTCTCAGAAAGTAGTCGTAGGAGGTTGTTACACAATATCAAAGCAATCTCATCATGAACCTGTGAGCTTATTGAGGTGATTGCATGCCTCAGCTTTTGTATAAGAGGAATCACCTTTGACCCTGACACTCTCTTCTCCTCTGACATTCATTTATCGTGTGGTATTCTTCAGAAGTTAAAGGAGTGATTTGGGCTTGAGAGAGACCAAAGCAGCACCTACTTGCTCCCTCTGAACAAAGACGCGCTCTATCATGGCATACATGTATGGACAAGAATGATGAGTTCTAATGAGTATCCTTCTCCTGAATCAATTTGTGATTTGGTTTGCCCATCTGATTTTGTGGCACCAATCTTTCTTTTACTGTTGTGACTTAAAATAAGCCACAATCTTTCATTCTTTTCCTCTAATGTCCTCAAGTCCTGTTTTTTGTTTAATGGCTTTTTTAACCACAAAGTTTAAGGCACGTGCTATGCAGTTTGTGTGGCAGAGTTTCAGGATGCTGGCACATGCTACCATATTGGCTGCAACATCAGTTACAAGGCATGTTGTTTTGAATGCCCCACTGCTCCATCAAAGCTGTTCTCAATTCTGAGTTTTTGAAAAATGTTCTACCCCCAGTAACAATATGGACAGGCGATCATTTTCATTTACAAAATAACATGTTTCTGCAAGATATGTCTCCATATGGAGAGATGTCCACATGTCAGATGTGAAGCTTACAGCTCTGGCCTTTTTCACCTCTTTCTTGGCCTCCTTGTATTTTTCCTCAACCAAGTTTTTTAATGCCTGGCGGGATGGATGGAAGAATGTATGTTTGGTCTAACACCCCTACGAATTTCCTAAAGCCAGCATCTTCAACTACTGAAAATGGCTGACAATCTTTTACTATCATGTTGACCAAGGCCCCATCAATCAGTTGGTTTCTGATTCCTGCAATACATAATGTATTTTTTTAATACCACTAAAGTAATACACTCTTTAGCTATGCACTGTTTAAAATACCTTATTATAAAGACAGAAGTCACATACCTTGGTTGCTAGTAGCTGCTGCTCCACTTCCAGATGTTTTCTCATGTTTAGCTCTAAAATGTTTCAACATTGATGATGTGTTGTTATTATAAGAAAGGAGTTGAGAATCTATCTATCTATCTATCTATCTATCTATCTATCTATCTAATACCTTATTATAAAGACAGAAGTCACATACCTTGGTTGCTAGTAGCTGCTGCTCCACTTCCAGATGTTTTCTCATGTTTAGCTCTAAAATGTTTCAACATTGATGATGTGTTGTTATTATAAGAAAGGAGTTGAGAATCTATCTATCTATCTATCTATCTATCTATCTATCTATCTATCTATCTATCTATCTATCTATCTATCTATCTATCTATAATAATAATAATAATGAGCTATCTATCTATCTATCTATCTATAAGCTAACTTTATTTGCCGCCACAAGCTGAAAATGCTGCCAGATCTCTGAACGGCCTCTTTTTTAGCTGGTTCAATGCTTACAATTCATAAGAGTTGACCCTCTGATTCAGTCTTAAAACATAAATGACATCGAAATCTGCGCAAGAGGTTGGTGCTTTTTTTTAATCTGCCAACAAAGCAGTCACGTGATTGTTTTAGGTTTGCTTCATTTCCACATACAATCTAAAAAGTCCAATATGTCCATAACTTAAGATACAAGGTAATGGAGACTTTTAAAAATTTTCGTGTTTCTTTAGAAATAATAATGGACAAATGGAGAATAATGGACAAACGCCTCAGATGTAAAGTTATTCATTGTCAAAGTGACACCAAAATGAATGGGAGTCAATGGAATGCTAACAGCAGGTGGGGGTCCGCTAATCAATGGCGGCGCCCAGGGAAGCTTCAATAAAATATGAAAACCTGCCCCCCTGGTTTTTTTACAGTGTGCTCAGGGGACAGGCAGCTAGCAGATAGTGAGTGAATGTTTGCTGTTTGTAAAAAAAAAATGTTATGGCCTAAAACACGTAAATTCACTTAGAGCGGGCTTAGGGCGCCTTTAAATAAAATAAATTAAAAAAGGAATAAAAATGAATTTAATTTAAATAATTGTAATTATAATGTACACCTGCTTATGAATTTAAAAAATATATATATTTTATTTCATCTTGCCCAGCTGAAAATGAGAGAAAATAAGAAATGTCAGAAAGTTCATCAGTTTGTTAAGTAAACGTTTCAAACATTCTGGAAGGAGCCTGATTAGTGGAATTAGGTGTTTCAGTTAAGGCATTGATTCTCAACTCCAGTCCTCAGCCCCCCTCCCAGAAAGTTTTAGATGTCTCCATATATGAAACACCTGAATCCACTCATAAGGCTCCTGCCAGAATGTTTGAAACATTTCCTTAATTAACACACTAACCAGCTGATGAACTGAATCAGGTGTTTTATGGATATCTAAAATGTGACCAGTCACTGAAAGTAGGGACACAAGTCGGATCTGGCCCATTTTGAGTTATTCACAGATTCTGAAAGTGCAGTTTCTAAGCTTTCTAATCTGATAAGATTTGGAGAAGTTGTGGCCATTTGAACATAGGAACTCAAAAACACTCAAACCGAGAAAATCAAGATGAAAGGGACTATTTTTTCCAGCTGGGGGAGACAATTGGGCTCATTAACATCTCATTTACAGATGTGGCCTTTAAAAATGCGCGTCTCTGAGAGCAGAATGCCGCGAGCACTTCAGAAATTCTGCGAGATCCTGCAGAAGGGGGGTTCGGTGGGGGACGCAGGAAATACAAAAACCTGTAGAGGGCAGTCGTGTTTCATGTAGGCCATACAGACGACAATGTGTGTGCTCGACTTCATGCTGAGATACTGTATGATATTGGAGTAACATGACATGGATAATCGATGTTTAGGCGATAGACTTTGATGTCATACAAATGCATGCTTTTTGGCAAACATTTCGTTGGCGAAGTTTTCTTTTGCCAGTTACATAAACAGTCACGTATTCTTCATAAAAATCCAACTCAAACGCGCATCATTTGTCTTATTTTTTTCCGTGTACTTACAGTAGAAGAGACGTGATGTATGATGTAATATCATTAACTAGTTTAGCTAATTTTACATTTAGTTCATTTTTGCATCTGAACGTTTTAATAGCTTTAACATGGTTGTGTTGCACTTTTCTGCATTACTGAACAGTAGGCTACTTTTTATACATAAATCGCCTACTTGTTTAACCAATGCTTGCGCAAGTCCGCCTGTTCAAGAAGGAAGGACTGCACAGTGCCTTCAGGACCTTGGATAGATCCCAAGACGGGATTGTGTGCGGCTACATCCGGTTCAGTCTGCGGGCGCAACTGAGAAACGTAATGACAAGTTTGTGTTTCACAATGGCAGGCTATATGAGTGTGGTTCGCTGTTATCGCCACCATATAGACTTTATTTGTAGAGGGTGTGCAGCCGCCGACTATCAGCTCTTTTAAGAAGGAGAGAATGTGCTCCACACCGCAGTTCATGGGGATCTAGGCTCTTCACCATAAACCAATCAGCGATAGACCATTTCTGTGCGTAAAAGCACCTCATGGAAGGGGCCCTGGGCATTGTTAAGTTTTAACACTCGTCATGTGATAGATATGTAACTGAGACAGATGAGCGTTCCACAAATCGAAGCCTGGTTGCCGTCACAATACATGTCTACCCCGTCGTAGATGCATTCTTTGGTCACCACTTTCCCTATGCACAACGAGCCGAGCTCCGTGCCTGAGAGGAAAAGGCAAGGAGATAATCATATCGATAGCACTTTCATGGAGCTATGTGTAAGCATTAAGCATCGCGACCGCCAGCTTGGGGTGGGACTCTCGCTACCAGCCAAAACCAAAGCGGTCTCATGAACAGCATGCATGCCCAGAGGAATTAGTGGGGATGCCACTGCCACGAGATTCATCATTCTTTGAATTCGTTTGGGGGGTGCGTGAGCTCGCTTCTAATGAGATCACCACGCGTCTGATTGAACGCTCTGGTGTTAATCACGCTAACGTCCTTGAGCGTCCTGAGTAAAAAACAAAAGCCGTTGCGTCGGGGTAAGCAAACTCCTTTGGAGTTCTAAGAGTGCACTGAATTTGTTCCAATTACTTTCATGGTGGATAAATGTACTTTTTGGTGCTTTTGAGTTTTAATATATTTTATAATTTATGATTTAAATAAATCCTAATATACTTTAAAGGTCAAGTTCATTTTTCAAACTTTAGTTAGTGTGTAATGTTGCTGTTAGAACATAAATAATAATGCAAAATGATAAAGCTCAAAGTTCACTGCCAGGCGTGTTCTTTAACAGAATTCCCCTTTCAAAGCCTACAGCGAACGGACGATTTGGACTACAGCATTATTTATATGTGAAAAAAGAACACATGTTATATTGCACACTGTAAACGCAATCAAAGCTTCAAAAACATAGAAAGAACAGGACCTTTAAGGTTTAAACGAAAGTGTACTTTGACAAGGCTTATAATACTAACCAGCTGCAAACTAACTTATAAAATTAAACTTACAAAACTAAACACAAAACTAAAACATCATGTTATTCAAACATCAAAGTAGTTCAATGAGTAGCAGACCTTTTATAGTGCACAGTCATTTTTATTTCTACAATGGTATTAACAAAACATGTTTTATATTACCAACACAGAACATTATGTTTTAATTTTATAATAAAGCCCCAAAAGGGGGAGCCATCTTCCTAGGATTATGAGATACAGTATGTGAAAATGACAAAAGTTGTCTAGCTATAACAGTACAGTATGTTTATTTCTGTATTTCTATAGCGCTTTTTAAAATGTAGATTGTTGTAAAGCTGCTTTAATGTAAATATTTTAGCACAGAATCAGGTAAATCAATGAGGACAACACACAAATATCATCAAACAAACAAAGACGTAACTAAAACTGAAATAATAAACATTATAAGAATGATGTGTTCATGCATATTCTGCTTTCATGAATACATATAAGAAACTGACTTTGAGCTCAAATGTTATTCTTGTCACCAGATTAAACCACTGTAGTCACATTAACTATTTTAACAATGTCTTCACTTCCTCTTCTGGGCATATGGGGCTCAGAAAGATAAACAAAGCTCTTACGGGTGTATATGAGGGTTAAATGAGTAATTAATGCAAAATTTTCATTCTTGAGTGAATTAACACTTTAAGTGTCTATGTTAAAAACAGTTCTTTATTAATGCAATTTACCAGTAGTACTAGTAATGCCTTGATAAATTTATCTCTGTCAATATATATTATTCAAGTGGTGCACACTTCATCCATTTTGTTTGATGTGTGGCGATGAGGTTCAGGTTAATAATATTTAGTTAGTAAACACTTGAGTTGTATAACACATAAACTTTCCTTCTGGTCAGGACAGAACTTATGTACTTAGAATTTATGTACAACTAAGCAGGAATGATTACATTACAAAGATTTAACTTTTTTTGTGATAAATAGCACTGAATTAAGGTGTCAAACTGACAGTCCTTGGCAATAATTTCTTCTTCTTTCCAAAGCCAAGCTGGGCTCTGAAGGTCTTGCAGAAAATAAAGTATATAAGTGGATCAAAACAGACATTTAGCACTGAAAGCAGAACAGTCAGCTCCTTTAGGATGCTAAATGCCTGAACCATTGTACAGTCGCTGATGAAAACGTAAGGGAGCCTCACCAGATGATAGGGCACAAAACACACACAGAAAATCACCACTAGAATGAGCATGTTACGCTTAGACTTGTTAAAGGTTTGGCTGTTTGATGTGGCCTGTGTAGAGAATTGAGCTTTTCTGATCTTTCGCAAAGTTTTCCAATACAGAAAAACCAGAGAAAACAGCACAAACATGAAGAGCGCAATGGACGCACAATGGATGATTTTGTAGGCCAAGCTATGTTGAGTACTATGTAGGGACTCACAACTAATATCTTCAGAGCTTTGGTTGTGATCCCAGGAAATCTGAAGGAATGGGATCAAGTAGATGGACCCGATGGTTACCAAGGAGGACCATGTAGCTATGGATATCAGGTGGGCAGTACGAACCGTCTGAAGGGCATTTGTTTCCAATGGCCGGACAATTTTGAGGTACCTGTAGTAAAGTAAGCAAATGTTTTAATGCTTTTATAACTTTTGTTGAGCTGAAATTTTAAAGATTACGATGTTATTAGACTGAAGCTTTAAAAAAACATTATTCACATTACTGTATAAGAAGTAGCTCTGGCCAATTCATTAATAAATCAGTTGTTTGAGTCAGATCTTTAAAAAAACATTGACTGAAATGGTTTAAACAATTTGACTTCCTACTTCTTACACAACTCCTCCAATAAAAGTTGATTTGGATGGGTGTCAAGATTTTAAATTTAAAACATATATTTCTGTCCTACCTGTTTCTGTTACCTGTTTGGAGCAAGGGTGAAAGTACAGTACCATTTCTCAGAAAAACGTGAGGTAACTTTACTTGAAGGGGTTTTCATAAGACTGACATGACACCTTCATAATCATGTCATGACACGTGTCATGAACATGAAGGAGATGTTATGACAACTGTTATTAAGTGTTATTCGTTCATGTCATTTTTAATGCAAAGATGACATTGTTTGAGATGTCTTTGTTATGACAATTTGACATTAACCAATACACTATAACTTGTCATGACAAATTGACATTACCAAGACAACATAACTGACTACTTTCTACCAGTGATACAAATTGAATTTGTCATTAAGTGTTAATACTCTGTCATATAGTTTTATAACAACGTCATGAATATTATTCTTGACCTCAACTACAGTGGTACAAATATAATTTAAATCACTAGTCACTTTTTGCAAGGGTTCTGTATGTCTTGTGGTACTGAATTAATCTCTTTTATTTTAAGTTGTGTTTTGAGTTCATTTGAATTGGAGATTGTAGTATTGTCTTGTTTCCCTACCCTAATTGTCTCCAGGTGTTACTTGTTACTAGGGATGTTCTAATCGATCTGCCGTAGATCAGTATAGTTTGAACACTGCATTAAATGACTTGATCGGTACTCGCTAAATTTGCAGATCTCATGGACCTATATTTTATTTACTTTTGTCGCCAATTTTTCGCAGTGAAAGCATTTTACAACCTGTTGCTCATGTGTTCAAATTTTGCATCCCAATTTAGGAGTTGGATCCTTCTAAGAATGCAGACTTTGAAGGCGAGGCTCGGTCATTGAAGGCAGCAGCCTCTGAAGTCCATGAAGCAAACTGAAATGAAACCGTAGATTCTACAGGGAGAGTTGCATAACTTGTTTCAGACTTTTAAAAATAACCCTAACCCTAACCCTAGACCTTACAAACATCACATCATGCAACAGCTTTATTTAATTTCAAAACTCAACAATGGCACGAAAGAAGAAGAAAGTCAGAAACAATGGATATAGTTTATTATCCGGGGTGGCAGCAGAGTTTTGCGTGTGTGTTTGATGCGCTGGATTTCATTGAAAAGTCCCAACCGGGTCATGAGTTGCATGCGGTAAGTTAGACTTCTGTCCTATGTTGGAAATAGGTGTGTGCATATTATATAAATGACACAAACATGTAGTGAATCATAAGTTAAACAGTGTTGTATAGTGTTGCATGACTCGTACTCGCTCCTTCCGCGGTAGTAGCTCCTCCTTCTTAATTTTTCCTACGTTATCGGAAAGAATCTGTAAAGCTAATCTTTCTTTTATAAATCTGATTAAACTAAAGACTCTTTGGAGATATGAAGGATGTAATACTACTCTATAGACCGTTTCATCGGGCGCATGTGCGGTGATGCGATAAGCGTCTGGTCCGAACTTTACTTTCGGTTTCTGTTTGTTTAATGGTCTGAATAGTTGGTGAAACTGAACTTTTTAACGAATACCTTGTCGAAAAATAACAAATGTTTTGGGTTCCTATGTAATACGTGTTGTTAATTTTGCTTGTTATATAAATAAACTACTTTTAAAGGACTTTGTTGTTATATATTCTTCACAGAGTTTACCGGAAGTTACGTGATGACCACGAAAGCTGCGTGTTTATGTTGTTACTGCTGAAACTGTCTATAGGTTTTCCTGATTAACATCAGAAATGCAGAAACAGCTTGTGTTATGTTAGCTTTAACAGACATAAACCTTTTTAAAGGCATATTAAATTATTCTTTTTATAATGAATATTGTTGTCCAGGAATCGCACCAAGGACTTTGTTAGCCTTGCACCCTACACTGACTACCCACACAATTTGCTTATGATATTCTATTGTCTCAGCCTTAGTGAACCCCTCAGAACTCAACTATTTACTTTTGTTGTTCGGAGTTGTTTGATGTATATTTTCTCATTAACTGCTTACGCTGATTAATATATCATTGTTTACTGTTTACGTAATGTAAAAGTTAAAGGGTCAGATTCAAATCTGCCTATATGGTTCACAGTTAGGACTTGCTACAATGCCATTTTTCACCACAGATTTACTTTGGGGACAATGTTAGGTGCTGTTTTCAGCTCGCTCATTAAATATAGTAGCCAAGCAAGCCATGCACGCATTTACCAAACATATTATAATTTCACTTTAAGACATCAAATAGTCTAGAACCTTTATTAGAAAAAAAGAAAAATATTAGACACATGTACGAGTTAACAGTTTAGATTTGATTAAGTTTATAGAGTTCTAAGTTTTCAAGTGGATTAATTTGGTGGGGCACTGAACCACATTAATCCCATGGTTCTAGGTTTACATGTCAAGTCAAATAAATAAAAAAGGTAAAATATAAAGTATAACAAAAGAAAAAGCAAATATTTTGAACCTATAAAATATAGAAGTTAACATTAGATGGTTACCTGTTTGCCGCAATAAAGTCCATGAAGAGAATACTTGCATACGTGTTTAAATAAAAGGCTGTTGCTCCAAAGCTGCAGTATATGATCCGCAGTGTCATTGAAAAGGTCACATTGTTAGCAATCCGCAAAGGTAAGGAAAGGCAAAGGAAGAAGTCAGCCGCAGCTAGGTTCTTCAGGTAGATGGTGACACTGGACTGGACACGCTGTTTGGTGCAGAAATAAACTCTCATCGTGATGCAGTTCAGCACCAGACTGATAAGAAACACCAATGAGTATGCAAATATGAAAGCAGGGTGGGTTGAGACCCAAACTTCTCTAAATTCACACGGAGCTCCAGTTATGTAAGTCTTGTTTGGATTAATGGTGTTGTTTAGAGAAGTGGTTGAAGGGACTGGTGATTCCATCTAGATAAGAAAATGAGAAACATTTAATTCAGATCTTTTTTAAACCTGGCTTAATTATGAAATATTTTAAAACATATAAACTTAAGGGCGTGCATGACAAAAAGACTGTCGAAAGTTATACTCGAGTAACAGTATTTATACCCAAATAAAAAATGACTCCAGTAAAAGTAGAAAGCTCTCCAATCAAACATCACTTGAGTAAAAGTACAAATGTATCCAATTTAAAACGTACTTAAGTACCAAAAGTAAAAAGTAAATATTATAAATATCTGTATAGCAATAATAAGGCAGATCAATTGTTTTGGCAACATGCAGGGAGAACCAGTTGTGCTTCCATGCAAACACATAACGTTCCCCTGATGTTCAAATATGGTTCCCATTTGGTTACATTTTTGGTAACCAAACAAAAACATTCTGGGAACGTTTCCTGCGGGTTAATTTTAGGTTTAATTTTATAACCTAGAGAGAATGCTCCCAGAACGTTCTCTGCAGGTTATTTTTATTTTTTATAACCTAGAGAGAACGTTCCCTGTATTGCTATTTTTAGTTTTTAGTTTTATAACCTAGAGAGAAGTCCCACTGCTCCGTCTGTATTCACTACTACCCATCAATTTTTTGGGAAATTAAGTGAAAACATCATTAAATCCATTGTATTCTTTATTAGTGCCTAAGTCGTGCGCGCTCCACTGCTCCAGCTCGCGCTTCTCTACTCTGTTCCTCCAGCATTCGCTTGCGAACTAAGTTTAATTTTACCCTTGAAACAAACATTATTTTAATGATTTCTTTCTTTTGTCATTTAGTAACTTAAATATGAGAGAGCAAATATATATTTTAGTGGTTTTCGATGAGGAGAATATGATGTTAAAAGAAGCTTTTGATTGATGTGAAACAGAGATAGCTAACAATAGGCAGATAAACTGTGGTAAGATTTGTTAAAGTGAATGAAATCTTTTAATCTCAGAGACTACATTATTTTAGCAAATTCTTTTATCTTTTTCTTCATTTAGTAACGTTAACTTAAATATATGTGGACAAAAATATATTTTAATGATTTCCAATGGATTTGACATGTCTTATAAAGAGAATATAATGTAAACTTTGAATATTTTATTTAAAATTGGATTGGCGACTAACTGCAGTGGTAAGATCTGTAGTGTTTATTTATCTGTCAATAAATATTTGTTTAAGTCCTCTATATAGTGATGAACTCATTATTTATATATTGTATAAAATACAATGTAATTTAAAAACAATACACTGTTAGACTTAACTGTAATTTCTACAGTTACTTACCACAAAATGCCCAGTAAAATACCATCATTTTCTTTTCCAGTTCATTACTGTATGCATTGCATTATGGGTATTAACATTTAATTTACAGTGATTTACTGTATGTTTTGAATTTGCGGTAGACTGCTGTAAAACAACATCAGTAATGCTACTGTACTTGAATAAAATAGTGTTATAAAAGCATATAAAATGGAAAAATAAAATATATCTATGAATTGAAATACATTTTATTTGTTATGCTTTTAGCAGTGAAGCAAATTTTAAAATGTAAATTGTTTTTCAGCAGTTTAAATATTTTTTTGAGAATTGTAGATAGAAACAAGAAAGGGATTATGGATAAATGCTTGACCGTCAGATTTTAATTTGACCTCAAGACTTCAAAACACTAGTGACGCCAAGATTTCGCTCCTCTGAGTGTCGGGAGAGTGACAGAAAAGGCTACTTGAGGAGTGTAGTGAGTATCTTTCCTCAAGTGGCACTGTGGTAGTGTTATGGACCTACGAAATGGGCGACCTGGGTTTGATTCCCCTTCAAGGCATAATTTTTTTTCAAAACTAGGTAACAGTAAGGGTATTATACTGTAAAATGGAACTGCGGTAAAGGCATCATACTGTAAAAAACAGTTATGGTACTGTAATGGGGCAGTAGCCAGTGTGTTACCGCATATATACAATAAAAAGTCTAACAGTGTATGTGATGCTGAGGTTTTTTTATTATTAAAAATAAGCTCCAGTTCATGTTCTCTTTGATCAATAAACACATTTTAACACATGATTTTTACTCTAATTATTTGCATTAAGGCATATCACAATATAAAGGTTAGGGGAACGGCAGCGAGAGCTGAACCTTCACCTGTTTCTGCGGTCATCTTCCACTTCGCAATGCGAGCCGAAATGACTGCTGAGCATATGCTGGCAAAGAGCTCGCGCGCGTTCTTTTTTTCCAAAAGAAAACCCAGTTTTTCATTGGTTTGGAAAGCCAGTGTAATAAATACGTAGATGCAAATAAAACATACTCAAGTAAAGTACAGATCCCCGAAAAAAATACTTAAGTAAAATAACGAAGTATTTTTACTTCGTTACTTACCACCACTGTGTCTAGTTAAAAGGAGTCCTTTAAAAGCTGTATTGGATCACAGGAATTGACCGAATCTACCAAAGAACTTAATACAGAAGTTCTGATGCAAGATTCATTCCAACAAGGTTTTTAGACTTGACCAATTAACAGGTTTACCATGGCATTTTTACATTTTTCTTTTAAAATTATGAACATGTTTTACAGTGTACAAGTCCTCACCAACTAAAAACACCATCCTCCATTAAGACAAGACCCAACAATTGCTTTAAGGAGCACATTAACCAGCAACACCTCTGCCCCACATACATCAACATCTCTGCCCCACATCACACATTTATGCATCACAAAAAAAATCTCTGGCCTTTTTTAGACACATCTGAGGCTGACAAATCTCAGGCTGAGACAGACACATTTCGTTCACACCAGGGCCTGTATTGACAAAACATTTTATCTTACCACTAAGGGTTCTCCTTACTCTAACAGTAAAAGTTCTTAGTTAAGATTTTACTCCCAAAATCTTTTCACAAAGCTGGTGAAAGGATCTTTTTACTAAAGAATTGGTACAAAACTTAAGCTAAGAGAAAAGGCAGGGTTAGACTCGTTGCTATGGGGTCATCAAGATTATCATCTATTACTTACTTTAGCATAGATCTTCAAATCACAAGGGATAAGTGATATTGGTCTGTAGCTAGAGCAATCTAAATGGTATTTTTCCTTTTTTTAATAACAAAGAGATCCGCAATGTGCTTTGATTCCTGTGAAACGGGCCATGCTCAATCACATGGTTAAATGAGTCAAGCACAAGTGGTCCTACCAAACCCCAAAGTTCCAAGTAGCCCATTAGTTTAGGAGGAAGACCATCTAGGCCCAGAGACTAGCCTTTTTGAAGATCTTTAAGTGATTCATAGAGCTCCTCTAGTCTTACCGGGGAATTAAAAGATTTCTTATACACTTGTGAAATCTGGGGCAGCTGTAATTTGTTTAAATATTCTATGCAATTTGCTCAGCTAAATGATTATTAGGAACACAATACTAATACTGTGTTTGACCTCCTTTCGCTTTCAGAACTGCCTTAATTCTACATGGCATTGATTCAACAAGGTGCTGAAAGCATTCTTTTGAAATGTTGGCCCATATTGATAGGATAGCATCTTGCAGTTGATGGAGATTTGTGGGATGCACATCTAGGGCATGAACCACATCCACCACATCCCAAAGATGCTCTATTGGGTTGATATCTGGTGACTGTGGGGGCCATTTTAGTACAGTAAACTCATTGTCATGTTCAAGAAACCAATTTGAAATGATTCGAGCTTTGTGACATGGTGCATTATCCTGCTGGACATAGCCATCAGAGGATGGGAACATGGTGGTCATAAAGGGACGGACATGGTCAGGCCGTGGCATTTAAACAATGCCCAATTGGCACTGAGTGGCCTAAAGGGTGCCAAGAAAACATCCCCCACACCATTACACCACCACCACCAGCCTGCACAGTGCTAACTAGGCATGATGGATCCATGTTCTCATTCTGTTTACGCCAAATTCTAACTCTAATGTCTGAATGTCTCAACAGAAATCGAGACTCATCAGACGAGGCAACATTTTTCCAGTATTCAACTGTCTAAATTTTGGTGAGCTTGTGTAAATTGTAGCCTCTTTTTCTTATTTGTAGTGGAGATGAGTGGAACCTGGTGGGGTCTTCTGCTGTTATAGCTCATCCGCCTCAAGGTTGTGCGTGTTGTGGCTTCACAAATGCTTTGCTGCATACCTCAGTTGTAACGAGTGGTTATTTCAGTCAAAGTTGCTCTTCCATCAGCTTGAATCAGTCGGCCCATTCTCCTCTGACCTCTAGCATCAACAAGGCATTTTCACCCACAGGACTGCCGCATACTGGATGTTTTTCCCTTTTCACATCATTCTTTGTAAACCCTAGAAATGATTGTGCGTGAAAATCTCAGTAACTGAGCAGACTGTGAAATACTCAGACAGGCCCGTCTGGCACAAACAACCATGCCATGCTCAAAATTGCTTAAATCACCTTTCTTTCCCATTCTGACATTCAGTTTGGTTTCCCATAGTATTTGAGTATTTGTCCAAGTAAGACATTGGAAATATTTGCAATTTTTTCTATCTGTCTGGTTTGGGCAATAAATGAAAACCAATGCTTATCTGTCATTATATATTTCTACCCTCATTGTCATCTCCATTGTGTTCAATGGTTAAATTGAGTTTTATTAGTTTAGTTTTATTAAGGGTGCAGGCTGAGGCCACCAACTTGTAATGTTTATTTTTAAAGCGTGCTACTGCTTTAAATGTGTTTCCTGTATGAGGCACAGGATACATAATTGCGATGTAGATATTCTAGTACAGAGGTACGCTTGACAGCAGAATTTAGGCCATTTACATTCAGTGACAATATATTCAGAGCCAGCATTGTATATTTATAAAGAGAAAACAGTAAAGTGACATTGTCCTTTGAGAATTTTACCTGGTGCGCCTGTCGAGCTCCCTTTAGGATCGCTGATCTATCATGCCACCTCAAGAGAAGGAAAATCAGAGTATGCAGGTGTCCGGAGTTATCTTCTCTACCACCATAGACGCAATGAGCTCGATCAATCTCAATATCTCTGCCCTTCAGTGATGGGATCCATTTGAAGAGATTAGCTCTTAGGAAGCCAGCTACATCAGAACCCTCCACTCTTTCTGGCAACCCTACCAGTCAAACATTGTTTTGCTTCTGCTTCTGTCCTCGATGTCTGTCATCTTATCCGTGGGTTGTTCTAGTTGCTTTTTCAAGTTTGTGACAGATTGTCTATCGTTACGTGCAGCCGCCTGAATCGAGTCTACCTGATCCGTGTCTGTTTTTCAGTGCTAGCTAACTTTCCAAGTTTTTCTCTCAGCACTTTCAGATTCATTTGTCGAAGGTATCTCCACATTTAAATCACGTAATGCAGGGATTAAGATCGAGTCTATCGCGTCTTTTACCGCTGAGGCCACAATTGAATCCAGCGTACGCTGTTGCTTCTCCAGCGCTTGAAATGAAAAATGGAAATTCTGTCATAATTTTCTTACTCTCATGTTGTTACAAACCTGTATAAATTTCTTTATTCTTATGAACCCGAAGGGCGATATTTTGAGGAATGTTTGTATCCAAACCATTTGTGAGCCCCATTCACTTCCATAATATTATTTTTTCCTTTGTCACAGGTCGGGGCGGACTGTAGACGTAACAAGCCACGCCCCTTCCCAGTTTCCACCTCGAGGAGGTCCCAAAGCCACCCCAATGACCAGACACACAGAGTAGGAGAATATAATTAAAACAAGCTTTATTAAGTTACTTAAAATAGTTTGCAGGGAAGGGGGAAGTTTAAAACATTATTCTTTCTCTCCTCCAGGTAGGCTTCCTCGTGGGGAGAGGGGGACGGGGCTCCTCCAATGTGGGTTCTTGATCCCGTGGCGCCCTCCGCTTTCCTGGAGGCAGAATTAAAAAGAGAGACACAGTCAACACTCCGTGCGATAGGGATTGACTGCCCTGACTTGGGGTGGATACGTCCACTGTGGTATGTTATATACGACTGACACTGTTGGGGCTCCGGCTGTACGCTTCCCCAGCCGACGGGGGTGATCCGACAGAGCGGCTCTTCACTAGGACCAGTGGTAAGTATTTCACGGATGACCGAAGCTTTTACTTCCTTCCTCAGGTTGGAAGCTGTAAGCAGAGGTAAGGGTTTACACAGGTAACTGAGACTTTAACTTCCTTCCTCAGGTCTGGAGCTGTAAGCAGAGGTAAGGGTTTACACAGGTAACTGCAACTTTAACTGTCTTCTCAGGTTTGGAGCTGTGAGCAAAGGTAAGAGTTTACACAGGTTACTGCCGCTTTAACCTTCTTTTCAGGTTTGGAGCTGTAAGCAGAGGTAAGAGTTAACACAGGTAACTGAGACTTTAACTTCCTTCCTCAGGTCTGGAGCTGGAAGCAGAGGTAAGGGTTTACACAGGTAACTGCAACTCTAACTTTCTTCTCAGGTTTGGAGCTGTAAGCAGAGGTAAGAGTTTACACAAATAACTGCAACTTTAACTTTCTTCTCCCTGCAGCCTTCGTCCAAGGGTAACAACTACCAGATGGTCTACTCACTCTAGTTCGTAGGTATACTTCACCACTGCCCTTCTTCACAGTCAGAAAGGATCTGTCACTTTACACTCAGGAGGTCCATTAAATATCTGCGTTAAGCCCACGCTCCTCTAGCCTCAACGGGCTGTTCTCTCCTCACGACTCCTCTGGTTTGTAGTGGTTCCTGTCGACACAAGCACAGCACTCCTCTGCAAGCTTAAGTGTACACACACACACAATAAAGGCAATGACTCACCCACAGCACTCCTCACACTTTTCGTGACTAAGGACGGAGCCAAAACTTGACCCGGGTTCGTCGTGTGGCTTGGCTGGGCGTTGTTCTTAGCGGAGGGGGAAAAGGTGCTTAAAGGATGAACGCCGAACCTCCCGTGTTTACTCCTGATTATACTCCTCGGCTCGCCCACGCTTCTCTCCACAGTGGGGCCGCAAATCTGCATGCTAAACTTCACAACACACTTCAGGTAATATACCCTCTTCAATATCACTGGCTATAATGTACGATGTTACTCGCGTGAGCGAAACAATCCTCCACAATGCTGGCTTCCTACGTTGTTTTCCAGTCTTACTCCCCGGCACGCCCACGTTTCTCTCTACAGTGGGGCCGCTACGTCGTGTGCTAGACTCTCAATATAATTCAAGAGGTATATTCCCCATTCCACTCTACGTATTATGATGTATGATGGTACTCACATGCATGCCCCAATACTCCACGACACAGTGACCTCCCAGTACTATTTCCCAGCTCACCCACGCTTCTCTCCACAGTGGGGCCGCACACTGAGTAGTAAACTCACAACACACGTCAAGTAAAGAAATCTCCTTAATACTTTATAAACAACATCTGGGTACTCACACTATAGATGACACTCTGTTACTCTGCTTTCCCGTTTAGCTTACCCACTGCTGTAACTCGTCTTCGACAAGGCCTTTACCGAAGACTCTTCAATATGGCTGCTCCAACAACGTCAACACATGACAGCACATCCACATCACAACGGTAAGTATTCGTTACGTACTCAGCCCCTGTCGATCGTATCTTTGATTCGTCCTTCACTCAGTCACGAGCGAACTCTTGTTTCTTCCAAGAAGATTTTCCTCAGGCCTTCACTGGACCAGTTTCCGTGGTCGCACACAATGCAGCGATCCAGATGAAGCACAGCACAACAACAGCACACTAACAGCACCCCAACAGCACTCACTTGTATTTTGAGTGCTCCTTTTATACTCCCTCTCTTCCTTTCCTTAGCCAATCTCCTACCGCTGTGTTGATTGTTGATTGGGTAGTTTGGCCTGATTTGCCTCTCGGAACACAACTGGAAGTTCCGGTGTTTGCGGTGAATTAAAGTAAATTTGAAGTAAGAAGAGCGAAAAACTATGCATGCATTGCCATCGAAGGGTCACGTGACCTCTGATTTGAACTCTTTCCCAGCCATTAACGAGTTATCTCATCAATAAAGACAAAACATTTCCCTGCCAATGACGCTTCCCGGACGAGTTTTTATGGTAATCAATAATTCCGCTATTATCCACTAGATGGCGCTCTTACCAATTTATAAAAAAAATAAAGCTTCAACTAATTCTACAATATTGTAAACTCTGTGTATGTCTGAATCTGTTTTTGCAATTATTTTAGCTTTTTGTTCAAAATTTGGTACTTTTGAAAAAACTTACCCATATTTGAAAGGTTATAAAAAGAGAACAAATGAAGATTTGAAGGTTTTATTTGTTTGTTTGTTTCAGACAGAAATATTAATTTAACAGTAATAATGCGTCAAAAGTTAATGTTTTGGTACTATCACAGTATGTTGTATAATGCTTTACTTTTCTCATGTCTTAAAGCAATAGAAACAGAGATAAAATGCCAAATTGATGAGACTTAACATTTTAATAAAAAGATAATACTAACAAGAAATGTATAAAGACAACATAATTGCCATCTGTGGTTTTACAGATATTAGAGACCCTTCTTTAATAAATACAAGGACACAAAGTCTAATAAATAAAACTTCACTCTTTCGCAGGTTTAAAAAAAAACTTGCATAGACATGTAAGACGATATGTCAATATTTCAGTAATTGTTTTAAAATATTATTAGAATATATTCATTAGAAGTAAAATATGGCTATTTATATTTAACTTACTTGAAATTGTCTGGTAACCAAGCTGCCCTTGGCGCTTTGATCTAGCTGCTTATCTTTTTTGTTCAACACTTCCTTGTCCAACTCATGCAAAGAGGAAATTGTGTTTCATATGTGATTCTCAGAGGTAAGACGTATGAAAGTATTAGAAGGAAATTTAAGAGTTTGGTGGTGTTATTGGTGGGTTGATTCTAAGCTTTACTAAGATCATTTTTTCCGGGGTGGGGTATTCGTGCCACACATTTAACTATAAAACACAATCTGAGTGAGCAAATGTTGCCTTAAAAATGTAAATAAATAGTGGCTGAAACAAGATTCAAGTTTCACTTGATTTGGGATGATGGAGAATGTTTAAAATATTAATAATTATTATAATTAATTACTAACTTATTCTCCGCCAGCCTTTTTTTTTTTAAAGTTGCCTTCCAGCATTTTTTGTGAGAGGACTGAACGTAAGTTTAAACGACTTTGTTTAGATAACTCCCAATGAGTTCCTCTCCCCAGTGCCTAAGCCATGGCCAACCAATTGCTCACAAACTTGAAAGAGAGTGACGATGTAGAGGCATTCCTCCACACATTCAAGGTGGTGGCCAAACGAGAGGGGTGGGATGAGTCTGAGTGGACCAGCATAATTGCCCCTCTTTTAACAGGGGAAGCATAGCATGCCTACTTTACACTATCCCCTGCATCAGCCACTAATTATGCAGCCCCTATTGCTTGGAGATATTAGCATGGGTGGAGCTATCACCTGTGTGTGCAAGCCAGCGATTGTTTGAATGGACATATTATCTGCGGGCCTCAGTCCAAGTGCAGACGTCCCAGATCTCTAGGTTAGCCCATTTGTGGCTTATTATTGGCCAATCTACGGTGCTACAAGTTGCTGAGAATAGGATAATAGATAAACTGCTTCGATCCCTGCCCCAATTACACCGGAAGGCAGTGGGGATGCGTAGTCCAGAGTCACTTGGTAAGTTGGTGCAGCGGTGGAGTTGGCAGAGGAGGCTCGAGCACGGGAGATCAGAGAGAGAGTTTGAGGGTTTCCCTGAAGGATGCCGATTGACCGACATCCACTGGAGGTCACCACTAGGCTACTAAGCAGAGCAGCCACACCTGGCCCACATGATGAGCCCATGCCCACTGACCCCACCCACCAGAAGTATGGGCATGACTGTCAAGCTGTATTGTGCATAGGGCCATTCCCACTGGGGCACCGGAAAGAAGAGTGAGGATTGATGGGCACCCAGTGAAAGCTTTATTCGATTCTGGCAGTTCAGTATTCCTGGCCTGTCCTGATGTCATATCGACGAGAAATGGAAGTAAAATGATGATTTCCATTACCTGTGTGCATAGGGATACACAATATTTCGCACAATTACTATCAGCGCAAATCCAGGAAGCTTGAAGGTGGAAGTAGGGATAGTACAGGATCTGCAGTACCCCTCTTACTTTGTTGTGACTGGCCTGGATTTTTCTGTCTTCTGTCAACCACTATACAGCCAAAGCAGGAAGGAAGTGAGGTGTCCCCCAGGATGCTTGTCACAGACAGCAAATTAGAAGGTGAGCCACCGGTCTCTAAGTTAAATGTGTACTGTGATCTGTTTTAGCAGGTAACAGCTGGGAGTTCGTTTGGCAAAGCACAAAGAGAAGATTAGCACCTTAAAAACTGCTGGAATCAGGTCAGATTGAATAACCCCCATCCAACACTGCATATTATTGTGGTAAATGGTTTGCTATACTGTTTGGCAATCAGAAGAGGAGAAGAAAAGTGGGTGTTGGTGGTGCCCCATACCAAAACGGAAATGGTCCTTACCCTGGCCCATTCTCAACCGATGGCAGGGCATCTGGGCCCTGAAAACACTCTCCAAAGGATCAGGGATCGGTTCCACTGGCAGGGAGTAAATGCAGAGGTAAAACTTTTCTGTAGAAGTTACGATGTTTGTCAGTGTACTGCCCTACAAAAACCTGCTCCCAGCCCGCTGATCCCACTGCCTATTATAGAGGTACCTTTTGAGCACATTGGAATGGACCTTGTGGGACCTCTGCCACGATCAGCTCAGGGTTGTAACAGATGGCTCGAAGTCAGATCGGGGCCATTTGGCATCTGGATCGTAACCGCCCTAAAATTGTGATAATTAGATAACCCTGTCTCCTTTTGTGACAATCGTCGAGATCTCTATCATCTATGAAGGTTGTAAAATGGGCGACAATTAAAACAAATGCAGTCGTCAAAGGAGGTTCAAAGGAATTCCCCCATAGAAACCTGATAGCCGATCGAACGACAATCTCCAGAGGCACAGCAGGGGGCACAGACTATAGGTCTCTGATGAAACCACGTTTAAAGATCACAATGAGCTGTTTAAATGTATATATATTTTATATCCCTTTACTGCATGATGGTGTATATGTGATGTAACTGTGTGTTAACACTTTAGTTAGATTTTTTTCACTGTAGCATGGTTCATATCTTAGGTATGAAATTATTATTCAACGTGATCTTAAACCCATGTCTTGTCTAGTATCAAATTAATCTACTTTTTATTTCCTAGTCATTGCTATGTATCATATTACCATAAGCCGCATCAATGTCATTTAATATCGATTTGAAGAGTTATGGAAACAAACTTTTATCATTATGCAATTACGCAAATGTGATGTCTGAAAGAACAAAGGCTTGTTTCCCGCGCGATCGAACACTTCGCACATTGGTCATTCACCTAAAATGGGCTGGGTGCGTGAAAGGTCAAAACGGCCTATCGCCCAAGCCATCCTTGCTCAGTAGCTGAGACCGCTCAGTTCGCTCAGTCGCTCGGTTACTCAGGTAACCCGTCAGTGCAGTTTGGAAACTCGCTGAGACTCACCCAGAGTCCCTCGGATTCATCATCTTTTCTCTGAGCCCTGTCTCCTCTTCGGGACAGTCTTCCTGGCTTGCACTTTGCACTTCGAGTTCGGACAATTTACGCGGAACAATCCGCCATACGGAACAACCAAACAGACTTACGAACACACCTGGATTCTCTCTCTCTCTCTCTCTCTGCTCGCACCCGCGCGCACCAGAAACTTCGTACTACATCACAAAGAGCCAAATGCAAGTATTAACCTTGTTCTACTCGCTGATGTTTAAGCTTTACCCCTTATGAGAATTAAGGCGATCCTTAGAGATTTTCCGATGGTTTGTGCAGATGTTAAGCAATAGTGCTATTGCCAATCTTTTACTCTCTCTCTAGCTTTTCAGTCTTTTCTTTCTCATCTACGTTTTATGTTATTGTATGTGTGTATGTTTAGTTAGTCGTTGTGTGTACTTAGTTTTGTAGTTAATAAACCGGTTTTGCATTTCACAATTGAATTGTTTCTGTGTTCAATGCTCATAAAATTAAAGTCACTATTTCTGCCTTTTTGATCCAGCTAACATTAACATTTCTTAGACGTTAATATACGATTATGGATATATGTCTTCGGTGGATGAACATATAAATTAATTGTTATTATTAATTCTGCTACTCCAGGTAAAACCTGATAAACTTGTATAGTTAATTACAGTTAATTATACATAATATTCCCTTTTAAGCTGGGAATCCCCGTAGTATTTCGATCAGAGGTTTATAGTGTTTTAAATAACGCCATTCTCCTCCTCCCGCTGATACGCTACAGGGTCATGAACACATCTTGGTCATTGTGGATTACGCCACTCAGTATCCTGAGGCTGTGCCTGCGAAAAGCCACTTCCCAGAACACTGCCAAGGAGATGTTCCTTCTCTTTAGCCAGGTAGGCCTTCCCAGAGAAATACTGATGGACCAGGGAACTTCGTCTTCCGGGTTATGGCAGACTTGAGCAAATTATTGAAGGTAAAGCAGCTCTGTACTTCTACCAGACAGATGGGTTAGTGAATGCTGAAAAGGGTGGTAGCTGAAGATGGGCATGATTGGGACATCATGATTCCTTATGGTGAATGGACTGCATTTATATAGTGCTTTTAACAGACCTATGGCCATCCAATGCGCTTTACAAGTTGCCTCACATTCACTCATTCATACACCAACGGGGGTGTCAGCCATACAAGGCACCATCCATCTTGTCGGGAGCAGCTGGGGTTAGGTGTCTTGTGTTGGAGAAAGTGGGGCCGGTAAATTATTGTGTCTGCCAGGCGACGGAGGGAACGGATCTACCACGTTAACAGCTCTGCTACCCCTTTGGACACTTGCACTAATCCATACCTTTTTCGCTAAATAAAGGCCCCTACGGGGTATTTTCACTGCAAGTTGTATCTGAACCTCATTTCTCTAGCCACAATATATAAACATACAAATACATCAAATGAAAGAACAGGCCCTCTGCTTTCAAACAATAAACAAACAAACAAAACTGAAAAAAAAACTTTTCATCCTATCTATATTTTTTTCATCCTATCTATATCCTTAAATATGGATATTTATCTTTAAAAATATTTCTTAGCAAAAAACTGAAATAATTGCATTTTTGTGAAGGAATTTTTTTAGAGATCAGAATTAGAATGATTATTAAACATACATAGAGTTTAACATTAGTAATAAATGTTTTGGCTTCAGTTTTTTCATAAATTTGTTAAGTTTGACATCTAGTGGATAATCACGGTTTTGCACATTAACATAAAAATTCTTCAGAAACATGTTTTTCATGCAATTGTTTTCTCTTAATTGATGGGACAACTCGTCAATGGCAGGGAAAGATTTAATTGGGGGGCCAGAGGAGGCCTTAGCAAATCATGGGGTCGCACCCCATACTAAAAAATAATTCCGTATAATGTGTGTAATAATTATTTATTTTTTTCCTTGTTAATGTATTTAATTTTGTTTCTTGTTAATGTTACATTATGCTTTTAATGAGCAATTTATTGTGGTGAGCTTTTCTCTCTCCTAGTCGACGTCGACTGGGTTTATCTGCCTCTTTGACGTACGCCTGGCAGTTTGCTGCATGTCAGCGGAAGGAGTGTTCCTCTTCCAGCCAATGCCGGGCTGGTTCCTCTGACTCGCTCTTGCTCAGTGCCCACTGAAGGACAATTTTGTGTTTTTCCTGGCCGTTGTCAATAGACTCTGAGTGATTTGCATTCCCCGCATCTGAGTCTGTTCTTGTCATCATGACAGAACAAATCAGCCAACACAGACCTCAGCAGATTGATATAGACACTTGTCCACCTGGCGGGCCCACCAGGCCAATGTCCTATTCGGCCTCAGGCAGAAGGAGTCCGACATTAAGGACTTTTTTATTAACTTAATGAAGTCAAAAAGGAGCTCTGTCTTTGACGAGGCGTTGCCTTGATGAGCCCCTCAAACTCTCCAAACAGAAGATCCAGAGGCCCCTTGTGCAACGAGATCTTGTAAGATTAAATATGTATCACAAATTTAAATACTATTATAATTAGTTTATTGCGAATTGTTGTAATATGCTGTACAGCGCACCCTGTTTTCAGTTCATTTAAGTCTGCATTGGGGTTTTGTCTTGAAAATCCATGAAAGATTTGTTTTTGGCCCTACTATGTATTCACTGAATACATAGCACACTCTCTGTGCTGCTATGTGTTTACTTGTGTTTTTTAACTGCAGATAATATCTCTGCAATTTTTCCCTTCAGTTTAGTAGTTCAGTTTCAGGTTCTCTGATATTATGTTGCTCGGTCATGAACAACAGCATGAATTTTAACATTTACTACAAAAATGAAAATACCAATCAAAATTCAGATTATGTACGTTCGAAGATCATTCTATTTCATGTTTTCAAACACAACACTGATGCTGGAGCCTTTTAAAGGAAACCACTTACTGACATCAGAGTTTACCAGTATTGTGGTACTAATGCGTAAGATATGGTATAAGCTCTCCATGTAATGAAAAGGTCTCAGACAAGAGGTCACATTTATATTAACGTTAAGTCATTTAACAGACGCCTTTTTTAAAATGGATTTGCAAATGAGGTAAAGAATAGAAGCACTAGAACAACACAAGAACAGCAATACATAAGTGCATTAAAATCTTTTCGCAACAGGCAGATCATTCCACAGATGTGGAACAAATCCAAAGACGTTATGTGATATCAATTTTAGCATCCCTTTTTAGGATGGCACCACAAGATGTTGCACGTTGGCAGAGAGCAGAGATCTTGAGGGTATGATTGACCCCATATTCCTTTTGTGGGCCTTCATTTCCAATAATGTTCATCTAAGACGCGTTGTGTTGTCTGTTGATCAGTGTCAGATATGAAGTGTCTCAGCAGATTAAACCCTCACTCAAGAGTTTACACGAATTTATCTTTGCATGTTCTTGATCATTAGGCAGTTATTTCATGACTTTTATCACACTCAATGGGAATTTCATGGTGGGCACAAGCCTGCGTGAGAAAATAGATGTGTTGCGTAAGAATCGGGTCAATTGCACGTGTCTCAAGGTGAATGCGTGAGAGTTGGCAGCCCTGTATTTAGATATACTATTCTTTAATGAATATATTTGTTTGACAGGGAAGCTGTGCGCAAACAGAAACAGGAATATATATTATTTTTCAAAAATAAAAAAGCACACCAGGGTACTTTCTTTCCAGGAATAAAAAGGGCTGGTGCTCAAGGCCCCTTTGATGTCTATGTGTGCATGTGCCTGACAGTGATTGTATCACTTCTATTGTAAAGAATTGGACAAATAAATATTAAAGAATTAAATGGATTTAAACGTTGCTTGGCTAAAAGTATGCATCTAAGTAACAGAAGCGGGTCTGTTAGCGCCCCCTGCAGGCATTTGTTATAATACATAATTTTTATTACAATGGCTGCATATTATTGTAATGTGTTTACTTGTTTTGATACATTATTTGAACCAATTATTATTGCATCATCATTAGTATGTAATTTTAAAGGTTATTGCTCACTTGGGTGTATTTTTATTACCAAAAAAATATGAAATTACTTCATTATCAATTAGCAAAATAATTCTTAGGGACAGTCAGACTCCTAGATTAGTTAAAAAATAATGTGATTTCAGTTTCCCATTAATTTCTTTACCCCCAGAAAAGCACGCCTGCCCTTCATGTCAAGTGAGAGTCACTGGTATCACTGCACAGCACACGACAAATTTGTTTAATCAAGATGGTTCGACAAAAGAAGTGTGTTTTTGGATGTAAGGAGAAGAAAACCTTATTTAGCTTTCTTAAGACAAGACTGGATGCAGTTAGTTTTTCCCGGACGACAACAACGTAATTGCGAATGGGTTTATGCGAATGGAACCATGGCTGCATTTTGGAGAGGATTCCTTTACAAACAAGGCTTTATTTACACCCATCATTGCTGGACTGCTCAAATTATACACAACAAGTTGCTATTTCTTCTTCGTTTGTGGGTTAACTTGCCAAGCTGCTTCTTCTCTGACGGTCGCGCTGCTACTGTGGTTACAGGCGTGGATACTGCCTACCAGCGGTTTGAGGGTGTGTTTGCACGTCGACGCGGAGGACGACGCAAAAGTATAAATGAAAACCGACGCGGAACCTACGCCGTCGCGGCTACGCCGTAGGACCTACGCACTACTATAACGAGCCCTTAAGGCTGTATCTAATTGTAAGCCATTAAATGCTGCGTGTACTCGTAACTCTTCAGCTTGGCCCACCGTACGCCTTCAAGTGTTCGAGTTTTTCCGGCAAAATCCGGAATGGCCGTTCTGTCTTTTAATAATCTAAAAAAAAGAATAGAGCCCTGCTTAAAACAACAGAAATTATCAAAGAAATTCTAATGGATTTATTGGGAATTGTATTGGTTTTAAAGGAAAGTATAATAGTGTCTGATGGTCTCTACTGGTAATGTGTTGTGGGGGGATGTTATCTGGTGGATGGGAACCAACAAAGTTCAACCAAAAAGTCTGGGCGTATTAGATGTGCCTTGTGATTTGGGTACATTTTGTAGAAATATAGCCTGTAAATTATTTATAGGCATTGATAGAAATGTTACATCCTGGATATTGTTTGGTTTGTCATTATGCATTTAAATTTCAGGGTAGCTTCATTGTTGTTATGGAAAAAGAAAAACCAAGTCCCAGAAAAAATTCTGTAATGAAATTGCTTATTAGAAAAGCAGAATGTCTGTCAGTCTAAACTTACTGCTAAATGAATTCCCAGATGGTCTACTGCACGGGTCTTCAACTGGGGGTCTGCAGGGGGTCTGCCAAATTATGTTTAATCACAAACTATAAAAAAAAGTAAAACATATGTACAAAACGTTAGAACCATGTTCCCATGTCCGTGCGACTTGATAAAAGGTCCCGCATGCAGTGCAATTTTAGCCTGTGGACATAAACAAATATCTTAAACCAAGCACCCACTCGGTAAGCAGCAGTAGCGACAGAAAAGCATCATAAAACAGGTAACTCATATATGCACGTTTGTCTTTCTTTCAGAATGTTATTTTAAAATCAGTGCGACTCATCTATTTTTCTGAACTTTGACGGCTGTTTCAAACTGTTCAGATTTGTTATTGCTGAAGCCCTAATTCAACAGGCAAATGACACCACACCAGGTCTGCATTATAAACTGTGATGAAAACTATTGCTCACATTTCAAATCCATGAAACGCGCGCCATAAATGTGCAAGATTCATAGTCAGATATGTACGCCGTGTGAAAAGTTATGCAATACATATGCCAAGTTCCAATTTTGCGTGCAAATGGTACGCCCGTCCATCCTGTTACTGTACAGCTTTTTATGTTGTTTTATGTATTGGTTTCTCAATTTTTTTTCAATTTTTGTTAAACCATTTTTGCTTGGGTTTGGGGTTAGATTTGGGATTTGCTTTAGGATGTCATTTAGTGTAGGTTTCTCCATGTTTTGGTCTGTTTTTAAACCATGGTCACTTGGAGTTGGGGTTAGAATTGTTGTTTGGGTTAGGATGTCATTTTATGTTACAAAAAGTTGTTCTAACCTCAAACCCAAGCGACAATGGTAAAAAAACACTTACCTCTCTTCTGTCAGCAGTGGCACAGGTGTTGAAATTTAAAATGCACTGAATCAATTAGTTGAACTACAGAGTAAAAATGACATGACAAATAATAAATGAAGAAATGTGTCACAGGTTGGAGCGGACCGCAGGTGTCGTGAGTCACGCCCCCTCCTAGGTTCCACCTCGAGGAGGTCCCAAGACTACCCCAATGACCAGACAAGACAAGGACAGGTAAGTACTGTTAAAACAAACTATTTAATTTAATTAAACGGTAAGTTGGGGACGGGGAGGGGAAAGGTAAAATCCAAACTCTCAGTCCGGAGAGTATCGGGTCCGGGATGCCGAGACCCTGTCACATGAGCACACTGGTGAGTCTTTCCTGCAAACTTTTCTTCTTGGTCGTGACATGATTCCCGGGTCTTAACTTGTCACTTTTTCCGTGTTGCAGGACTGTCCGTAGCCGTTTCTTGGCCACCTGGAGCAAGAGAGAGAGAGTGAGATGAGTGTCGCAGGGGCAGAGGTAAGTACCTTACGCGAGCCTGACTGGGTATGGCCGCTAGAATATCCCACGGCGAACAGGCTTCCTCCTAGGCACAGGGATCGTTACCGGCCCTTCCACAGAAGGTGTCCCAGGGAGGCGGATACTCTATCGTCGTAGAAGGTACTACTCAGTGCCCCAGGCGGACGACGGTGATTCTACTGTGGACACACACACAGGGTTATTCACCAGAAAGTGAGTCTTGCTTACAGGCTGCGTTCCCGGACAGCGACTCGCCGCTACGGACATACAGGTAGATATCAGCAGGTAAGTGTTTCTCCGCTGTTGGCTGCACAACATACAAGGAGGTATCAACAGGTAAGTGGCTCTCCGTACGTAATACACAAAGGGCGTGTTCAGGTGGACGACTCTCTATAGCGTGGACTTACAGATTACCATCAACAGGTAATTGACTCTCCGTACTTAATACACAAAGGGCGTGTTCCGGTAGACGACTCTCTATGGCCGGGGCTTACAGGTAGGTATCCCCAGGTAAGTTGCTCTCGGTACGTAGTACACAGGGGACGTGTTCAGGTGGACAGCTTTCTATGGTGGAGGCTTACAGGTAAGTATCGACAGGTAAGTGGCTCTTAGTAAATAATACACAGGGGACGTATTCAGGTGGACAGCTTTCTATGGTGGAGGCTTACAGGTAAGAATCGACAGGTAAGTGGCTCTTAGTACATAATACACAGGGGACGTATTCAGGTGGACGACTTTCTACGGTGGGGGCTTACAGGTAGGTATCAGCAGGTAAGTGGCTCTTAGTACGTAATACACAGGGGACGTATTCAGGTGGACGACTTTCTACGGTGGGGTCTTACAGATAGGTATCAGCAAGTAAGTGGCTCTCGGTACGTAGTACACAGGGGACATATTCAGGTGGATGACTTTCTATGGTGGGGGCTTGCAGGTAGATATCAGCAGGTAAGTGGCTCTCGGTACGTAGTACACAGGGGACGTTTCAGGTGGACGACTTTCTATGGTGGGGGCTTACAGGTAGGTATCCACAGGTAAGTGTCTCTTAGTACGTAGTACACAGGGGACATATTCAAGTGGACGACTTTCTATGGTGGGGGCTTACAGGTAGATATCAGCAGGTAGGTGGCTCTTAGTACATAACACACAGGCTGCTTCCAACTTACTGATTTTTCTGAAGATGGATAGCATTTTCTTAGCTTCATTCGAAGTGGGCGACTGGCGAAGAGACGATACCCGCCGAAGGCGTCTTCCTTTCCAGAGTCTACTTCCCACGCCGATGTGAAGACCTTCAACACCACTCTGCAAGGCTAGCAGTCAATGGTTACTCAACGATACTTACGGCCAAGCCATCGCCACCTCTCCAGGCAACCCAGTCTCACCCCATTTCGTCAATATTTGATGACACTTGACCATTCGTCAATATGTGACGCGGAGGGTATACCTTTCGCGTCATTTTTTGACGAACTGGGGACTTCAATACTATTACGTCCGTTGCATTCTCTTCTCCTATTTTCTTACCAATTTCGCGTCGGTTTAGGGTTAGATTTACATAATGACATCCCTACCCAAACCTAACTCTAACCCCAACGCCAGGTGACAATTTCGCGTACACGGTTTAATTTTGCGTAATCTAACCCTAAACCGACGCGAAATTGGTAAGAAAATAGGAGAAGAGAATGCAACGGACGTAATAGTATTGAAGTCCCCAGTTCGTCAAAAAATGACGCGAAAGGTATACCCTCCGCGTCACATATTGACGAATGGTCAAGTGTCGTCAAATATTGACGAAATGGGGTGAGACTGTGTTACTCCAGGTGGGTTCAGGTCAGCAGCACGTACCACCGGTCTGTATGCTGACGATACTGGGGTCATGACGCTTCCCTCTCCTCTCCTCCAATCCACAGGGCAAGAGATCTAGACAGGGGCGCACTTTCCAGAAGAACTCCACAGCAGTCAATGCACACACAATAATCACTTGGAATCACAGGCTTTCCTTCTTCACACTATTCGATGTATTTTACAGGTTCTTCTCACCTCATTGCTTGCAGCTGGTGAGGGGGTCAGAAGTTGAGAGCTGGCGTATATGAAAAGGTGGTTTCTTCTGACGTAGCATCCATCTTTCCCCTCAGGATCTCCCTCCTCGGCCTAACGGAGTATGTGCAGACAACAGGGACACGGCACAGCACTGCAATCCTCCAGTGTACACACTTCAAAACAAGACTCTCACAAAGCACTTTACTCACTTAATGTTTTTAGGGTCCGCACCGTACTTCTAAGACCGAAGGCTCCTTCCAAGGGGGGACTTCAGAACACTACACAGCTGATAGACCACAGCTGGCGTCACGTCCGCTACAGAACAGCTACTTCCCCAATCTGGTTGTGCTTGGCTCGCCCACCAGTCCTTCCTACAGTGGGGCTGCTTCCGCACTGCTCCACAAACTCAAAGAAATGTCTGATTCTCCATATACAAGTAAGGAATATAGATGTAAATTGGCCGTTCAATGTACTCACAATTTTGTTGAACTTAACTCACTCTTCTCTATCCGTGGCAGCTACTTATAGATATGTATTTATATACTCCTCTTTCCGGCTTGATTGTCCAATCGTAGATCGCCACGTTACGAACACACCTGTGATTAATCCTGCCCAAATTTTGGTCTCGCTGGGTTCTCGGAAGTGGCGGGTGTTTGAAGAATAGCGTCCGGGCGGAACTAATCTTTGCCCACTTTTCGTTCCGCCCTTTCAGAGACAAATGCTTGAATGCAAATATGCATGTTTTTGATGTTTGAATTTCTTAAGGATCACAACAACGTCCAGGCAACAGTCATCACTTCCATTACGTGTTAGTATGTCCCAGTGTGTGCATACTGTTGTTCTGCACTTAACAGTATGTACTTTCCCAAAAAAACAGTACCTACTATTAGGGCATAGAATAAGTAGGTAAATTGGGATGCAGATATGGAGAACATGCAAACTTCAAACAGAAAGGCTACCTTGACCTAGCCTGGCTCCGCCCTCCTACGTGCTTCCGCTTATTTTTCATTTCGCTTCAGCAGTACGTCTGGGATGGCTCTATAGAGTTTCGTTTTCTCCTGCAAAAATCTGCAGGACCAATCAGCGAACAGAGGTGGGTGGCTAAGAACGATGACGTTGAGGTCGTGCGTCAGTTTGAGTTGTAGTTCAGTAATGGCAGCGGAGAAAGACGTGAGAAAAGCTATTCGGTCCGTTGTTGCAAAACTGCCGAATATACAGAAGTTAAAGCCGGAGCAAGAACCAGGTTTGCTAACTTTTGTTTGTCTGATTATTCTGACTTGTTGTTTCCGGACGGTTTCGGTGCATGATATACGTCACGACCACATGTTAGCGATTGGCTTTGGCAGATCCTGAATGACTCTGGGCAGATCAAATAGTTTTAAACTTCAACAATGGACCCTCCTTAACGCCAAAGCTCAAAAAAGGAGCCTTCTTGCTGTAAGGCAACAGTGCTGAGCCACTGTGTACGTTTGCCACCTGTCCCGGTTTTACCGGGATTTTCCTTCTTTTTAATAACCTGTCCCAGGATTTAGTGTGTGTGTGGGTGGGTGCCTTATTTAGCGCATGTAAGACAGCGAGCATCCTTATTGGCCTATTTCGGTAAATCAACCAATCAATTGTCAGTGTGGATGGGCTTTTATCTCTTTTTAAATCAGTGTATCTAGAAACAGGAGCGCCATGTCAGAGGGAGAATGCCCCAAAAAGCAAAAATATAAGACCCATTTTATGCCAGACAACTCGAAAGTGTACCCCTGAGAGTTACAAATAAATAAATAAATAAATCTGGCATGGTGTACAGTTTGTAACAGTGACTTCAGCATTGCCCGTGGGGGGTTAAATGATTGTAAATACATGTTGAGGTGAGTTGAACAAGTTTAATTTCATGTGCATATTTTTCAGGCCGGCTAGTTGCTATTTAGACCTGTTTAAATGAAATATAAACAAAAACAGTTTACATAAATAGTATAAGCAGCTTATATAAATTGTAAAAGTGATCTACATATTTGAATATAATTAACAAATAATTGGGTAACACTTTACAATAAGGTTCATTAGTTAACATAGTTTACTACATTAGATAACATGAATAAACAATGAATGCACTTTTTATCTGTCCGTGAACTAACTTGAATAAACCATGAACAGCTGTATTTTTATTAACTAAAGTCAACAAATATTAACCAATACATTAACAAATGTACTGCTCACAGTTAGTTCATGTTAGTTAATACATTACAATTGTCACAAATGAGAATTGTAAAGTGTTGCTTATAATTGCAAAGGCCTATAGAAATATTATGCTTCTCTGGGGTTAGGGGGCTTCGCGATACCTCCATGAAATGACTTTGCAGGATGGGATGTCTGCACTTGTGAGCAAACCAATTGGTTGGGTCATTGATAGGTCCAGGTTTTTTATCAGACATGGGTGGACCCTTCCACTGTGCCATACCCAATGTGTGCACGTGTACCTACATAACTATATTTTGTGACGAATTTGTACCCACAAGTGAGCAAAACCTGACAAACTTGAGCAAAACCTCCCTTTGGGGATGTCCCACTGATCTATATAAATGACTGGATTGCGCATAGAACGCTTAACGTAACAGTGTGAGGGCGTCATTGACTTACATTCAAAATCATGATCTCAATTTACGCGGTTTACAGCGTATCAGTCACACAAGATTAATTTTAAGGAAATGTGTATTTCAATTATTTGTTAAGTCTAGTGTTATTTGCAATGTTTGTGTTTTTATCGGGCAGGATAATGGATTTATAAAAAAAAAAAAAACGTTAAGGTGTGTATTTCAATTATTTGTTAAGTCTGGTGTTATTTGCAATGTTTGTGTTTTGATCGGGCAGGATAATGGATTTATATAAAAAAAAAAACGTTAAGGTGAGCGTTTTTTTTACATTCCGCTACACGGTCAGTGTTATTTCTCTGAATAAGTACTTTAAGTAACTTGGAAGTTTAGATAACATAATTACAAAGCCAGCAAATTATTGAATGCACATACGGTACAAAGCATGATTTTTTATTTAGATTTCAGAATGAGCACGTTTGTCATTAATACAAAATTTGCTGCGGTCTGTCTGCTGATCTGATACTGTAATGAAGATGAATGTATATTAATGGATTAAAAAGCAAAATGTACCACTTTCAGTAAATAACTATGTAAATGCTTAGGACGTTTGCATTGTAATAATGTACAGGGTAACTTCAGATATAAAAACGGAGACCAGTAAAGTGATGTCTAATCATTAAAATCTGATAATGTCCATTGACTTAATAGAATGTTCGGGCAACATGGCGGCACTGTGGCTTCACAATTGTGACGTCAGGCGCAATCCAGTCATTTATATAGATCAGTGACCACTTATAAGCTGGTGTGTGGTGGGCGTTCTGGCGCAATATGGCTGCCATCATCCAGGTGGATGCTGCACGTTGGTGGTGGTTGAGGAGAATCCCCCTTTCATAAGTAAAGCACTTTGAGTGCCGCAGAAAAGCGCTATATAAAATGTAACGTATATCAGTGGGATGTCCTCATTTGTAAAAACAAAATAAAAATATAGGATTTTTTTTTTGTGAAAATGCAGAAAAACTGTAGGGTGTGGGCCCTTATTTAGGTAGTTAAAGGCGCTCTAAGCGAATAATGTGCGACGTCACTTCCTGTTGATGTTTGAACTGTTTTCAAACAGACAGAGCGTAGCTAACTCCTCCCCCTCCCTTCCGTGCTTTCATGAACGCGCCCAACCCCCACCCCCAAATCCTTCTTGTCGTTTATTGGCTGGAATACTTTGTTTTGTTTTGTGATGCTAGGTTTGGCCATTTGTTGATATTGCCGTTTGTGAAGCCTGGGCTGTCTACAGAGATCGCGTTTTTTACAATTTGATCAGCGGACAGGCAGCAAGCAGATAGTGAGGAGATGTTTCCGGTATGTAACAAAAATGTTTTATGGTCTAAAACGCTTCAATTCGCTTAGAGCACCTTTAAGTAAACCATTCCTGCGTACATGTGTGTGCATGCATGCATGCTTGATGTAAATATTTTATGTATGTAAGGCATGTAAATCAGGAAAATTATAATTAAAATCATGAAACAATATTAGGATATTTCCCTATGTGCCATGCATTATATCACAATATAAAAAGGTTTTGTGAGCACTTGTCAACTCCATCAGCTACATAAAATCTGATGTCTGATGGATTTGGAAAAATAGCATTGAACGTGTGGCATGTTGTGTCTGGAAGAATTCAAAATTGTTAGTTAAAAAAGTAAAAATATAGTTAAAACTTACAGACCATGTGTCCTAATGTGGCAAACACAATCTTCCCCACTTCCTTCCAGATCTGACACATAATACACTCTTAAAACAAATGTGTTAAAAACAACACAACATGTGTTATTTTTACACATGTTCTGAGTGTGCGCAGGGACAACACATGTTGAGTTAAATTTAACACAGAATATGTGTTATAAAATGCAACACAAAAATGTGTTGCTTCAGTAAACACATTAATGTGTAACTTTCTATTAATCTAACACAACTGTGTGTTACAGAGTAATTGTTTAGTTTTAATATTAAAGAGAAAAAAACATATGATTTGTAAACTTTAAATTATGAAATCAAGCAGACAACTATTGAATATTGTTCACAAACTATTTATTTGTAAAATAACAAATATTTGACAATTAATGCTTGCATGAAAATATGCTAGTACTTTATGTTGCTAGATGTATGCTAATTTAAATAAATGTAAGTGCAAGTATAATTACTTCAAACATACATTACATTGATACATTTTAAAACACTATTTATAAAATAATTCATTGAATTTAAAAGCAACTGTGTTAAACATGTTGAATAGAACAATGTCTGAAATCGTTTCCAACATGCAAGTTATCAAAAATTTTTAACTTGTCCTGAAACATTAACATGTTATCTTACATTTAGAAAAATACTTAAAATGAACTTGACAAGTGTATTCAAAGAAATTTCCGTCACAAAACATTTAGGGGCGGTTTCCCGGACAGAAGATTAGCTTAATCCAGGACTAGGCCTTAGTTTAATTAGGAAATATAACTGGTTTCAACAAAAAACATTACTGGTGTGCATTTTGAGGCAAAACAAAGGGCACTGATATATTTTAAGATATGTCAGTGCAAGTTGTTTTCAGTACCGCACAGGTCAGATTGTCAACATCAGGTGGAGGCAAAAGAATTGTTAATTGCAACAGTTACGTAGTGGCCTCCATGTCCTGAAGAACCGTTGAAAACCAACTGTGGCTGAGCTGATTTCAGACACCCTTTGATCATTTAGTAAGCAAAGACGTCACACTGGTACCAGCCTACACAAATGAAACAATGAACATCATTAGAAAATGTTGTTGCATGAAAATTACTTATTTTATATAAAGTTAAGAGTCACAAAGCATACCGGCATCAAGTCCCACAGGACTGACACAGCAGAATTCACACAGCAGAAGATGAAGGAGTATCCATAACATTGTATAACACAGCTCTCATCTGGGTGTAGTAAACATGCAGGTCACATGCAAAATATAAATTACGAGAAAAAGTTCTTAAAAAAGGATTACTTTTATATCGTACTTTGAATGTTACATTTTAAACATTTGGAACAGAGATAGGAAATCATACCATTATGTTGACTGTCAGCTTTCTTCAATAAATGTATGATGTCCATTTTCTTCTCTAAAGATGCTTTTTCCCTGAGTTTCTCAATAATTGTCACATTCCCATTTCTTCTTTCCCATCGGTAAGTCTGGAAAACTTGATGTCCCCCTTCAGTGAATTTAAAAAGAAATATTAATATTGGAATTATGAAACACTTTGTGTAAAGTTATCTCCAGTTAAAGGTGGAGTGCACAATGTTTGAAAAACGCTTTGGAAAAGGAGACGGGCCAACTACCAAAACACATTTATAGCCAATCAGCAGTAAGGAGCGTGTCTACTAACCGACATCCTTGCCAGGTTGCGTATTTGTGGGGCGGGTCTTTTAAAAGAAGGTCCAGATTCTATTGGGGTAGGGGCGTGTTTGTTTAGGTGATTTCAAATATCAACATTGGCTTTCAAACATTGTGCACTCCACCTTTAAGTATATTACAAACACTGGCATGTCCAGAAATTGGGGATATTCCTTAAAGATTTCACCAATAATTGGTGATTTTGTCATTACCTGTATCCATCTTCTTTGATGACTGAAGGTTTGGCCAATGGCATTCTTTATTGATGATGTCCTCCCACTTCAACTCTGTTGAAGCTACCGTCTGATGTTCTGTAATCTCATTTTTATAAATCCACTGTGTGATGGCCCATCAAAAAAAAGCTCCTATCATGATCAATGCAAAAATAGCACTTAGTTAGAGTCAAGTACAGTTTTATACACATTGTCAAGTAAGTAATTTCATACACATAAATGAAGTATGTAAAAGCATCCTTACGGTAGGTACATGTCCCTCTTTTTGACCAAATGAGACCATAAACCAACAACACAATCTCCTTTGAGAGTGCCAGCTTTTCTTTTTCAGATGGATAGCTGAAAAAGATTACAAACAAACATTGACACAAGAATTGTGATTTACATCTAGTTAAGTATTACTGGGCAGTACTCAATAGTGCAAAAACTCAATAGTGCAAAAACACTTTACAGCTCGTAGCACAAAACTACACCCATCTTATTCACGTAGCACTTTAGCCTTACTGCAAGCAGTGAAAGGTTCATGAAGTTCGACTCTTACCTAGGGCTGCAACAACAAATAGATTAAATCGATAAAAATCGATTACTAAAAGGGTTGGCAACGAATTTCATAATCGATTCGTTGTGTCGCGTGACGCAGAGACGTTTAATAAATAAAAAAAGGAAAAACTTCAGTTAAGCGCGGAGCGGAGTGAACACACTCGCATTGCGTCCCAAACCGCCCATTTCCATACTATATAGTAGGCAAAGAGTACGAGAAGTAGTGCTTTTCGCCTACTATATAGTATGGAAGTATGCGGTTTGGGACGGAGCGTCGGTCTCTCTCGCGCACTGTTGCTTTCAGAGTTCGGCGCTTGACAGGGCGGAGAACAGGGCGGCGGAGAAAAGACAAAAAAACAGCAAAGGTAGAGGAAAACCACATGTCAGTGTTTTACTCCTCCCAAACGTAAGCACGTCACCTGGAAGTTATAGCCGGCAAAGAGGTAAACAAACAAAGACGACACGCTTATGCTTTATGGAGCGACGACAGCGAGTAAAAAAAGTTTCTAGAACGAATAAAAAACTCCAATGATATTAAACAAAGAAATAAAACGTTGAGAGAGAGTTGTATGAACGCTTTTCCCCGTCATGGACCTGTATGTTAAATCATCGCGCCGTCACTCTCCTGCTGTTCTGTACTGCGCGCTCCAGCTCATGACGAGCAAGGAGCAGGGGCACGGGAAGTGGGGTGCTGCAGCACCCCCTGGTGGCAGAGATTTAAAACTGCGATGACAGTAAAATTATATCTCATAAATATCTCTTGATTTTGGTTTGTTTCTGTACAAAGACATTTTGTATGCCATGTTGGGTGTGTGATGAAGAGAGGGATAATTTTAGTAATTTTAAAATGATTTAATTTATTTCAGTGTGTATTAGCCAGATTCGATCAGATTCTGTCTTGACGACGTGATTGCATTCAGCCGATATGCTGTAATAGGCATAAGCATAACACACAAGCATGCACACTCACAGCCACATACTGAACGCCGAATGAGTTTATCTATCAGCTTCGCAATGTCTCAAAAGAGAATTTTGGATTTTTTTCAATCACACAACGCAAAATTCCCGAGGACTAGTTATTAAGGTATGTATTGCTAATATATTTTTACAATGATTCGCATTGATTTACAATGGTCGCACTATATAAATAGCATTTTAGTTTGCATGCGTAAAAAGTGCATGCAACAATGAAACACATATAAAACGAACAAGAATGAACTGTGGAGTGTGGTTGGCCTATATTAGAAGGTCTACTACTCTTAAAATAATTTAACATGGTTTTAGAATATATTTTAATCAAAATATGTTGGCCCATTTTGATATTTTAAACATATTCCGATGGAAAATGCGTCCAAGCTAAGCTAGGTTCAGTAAACGATTTTCTAGTTCGTCATCTTTTCAAAAATATTTAAAAATATAGCCAAATTGTTTTGCGGTGTTTAACGCACTTGTAAATGTTACAGAACATGTGCTTTATTGAATGAAAGGATAAACGGTTGAATTAAATTATTAAAACAACGTAAAAGGAACTAAATTATATATGTACAATAAGGAACATGCATGCGACATTTAAAAGGTATTTCAAAAAAATTATATAAATTATTCCCATGCATCGATTTTAATGTTAAACGTCTATAAAATCAAATGAATCCATTTGGAATATATTCCGACAATTTAGGACATGATTTTGGAATTTTAAAGTCGAAAAATATCTTATTTTTACACCGCAGGAGGCATGGCAAAGTGAAACAAAACGTAAAGACACAAATATTACATTTACGTGTAAAATAGAATTAAATGAAACCCGTGAATTGAAAGAACCACTATAATCGCCTTAACTCGAGTAATGTCAATAAAGTTTTTATGTTAGAGTTTAGAAATATTAAAAACTTAACCAAAGGACAACAAAAAGGCGTACTAATGGGACCAGTGAGAATGCATATGTGTACATAAACTGGTTCCATACCTCCGACTTTCCTCCAAACTTGCTCAAAGTTAATTCTCCTGTTTTTCTTTTTTCTTTACATCTTCAAACTCCATGTTGCACTTAAGCTCCACCATACCGCATAGCATGCCTGGTGCGTGATGCGTGCCAGAGGAGACTCCGCACCTAACTCGCGTTGCAGTAACTTTTACAAATCATTTTGTAATTTATGTAACTTTTTGGAGACATTTGTTTCTTTGGCCTAAATATAGTCATAATATTTCTGATTATGGCATAGCTTTCTCCCCAATTGGGCTAATGAAGTAATGATTCAAAATATGCTTATATCGGCCCGGCCCGAGGATTGTAGCGGAAAATAACGTCCTGGGCAGAGAATCTCTACTATGTTGCAATAGGCTATATAGTTTGTATGCCCCGTCAGCTCAGCTGTAGGCTACTTTATGGATGGGAGGGGCGAGTGATTTTTTTAAAAGAAGACATAGGTAGAGTGGTCTGCAGAATACAGAGCTTGTGAACAACATTAGAATTCTATAACTCTTTTCTATAACCCCCCCGCACCCCGCACCCCCTACCGAAAATATCTTCCCGCGCCTCTGGCAAGGAGATGCTCGTGCCCGGCCCAACATACAGTACATCATACAGTAAGTGCCGCCTGTTGTTGCATAAACATCGTCTTACATTTTTTAAGGCAAAGTAATGAATGGTGTATTTGCATTATGCGCGGGAGTAGAAGACGCATCTTCCGTTTTCACAAGACGCATTTATGTGGCCAAATGTAAATGTTTTAACAAATGAGATAGCTATCCGATCAGAGAAAACACATAAAGTCAAATATAAGGTACAAAGCTGTCACTGGGGCAGTACCCTTTATAAAAGGTCCTAATATGTACCATTTAGGTACAAATATGTATCTTTGAACTGCCAATATGTACTTTTGAAGTACTAATATGCACTTTTTGGTAAAGGTGTACCTTTTTGAAAGGGTACTGTCCAGTGACAACTTTTGTACTTTTATTTCTGAGAGTGTACTCATATCTTTTTGATCCCATCAAGAAGCCTCTCTTGCATCATAAAAAGTCTATATATTTGGCAGATGTAAAGCATACATGTGTATTGTTTTTGTGTTAGTCCATTTTTATTTTATTTTATTATTATTGTAACAGCTCAGGTGTGTTCAAGGAGCAACATGTTTGTGCAATTTCTTCTCTTTTAGTTCTGTTTTGAATAAGGGGTTGGAAATGAATGCTTTTCTTGTTTTTCGTTTTTTTATCCGATTCATCGATTAATCGAACAAATAATCGACAGATTAATCGATTATTAAAGTAATCGTTAGTTGCAGCCCTACTCTTACCATTAGACCCCTACTCTCCCAGTAATTAATTGCGTCTTGTCTAACTTTATATTGAACGCGAGCGGCGCGACACGAAAATAAAAAACAGTATTATAAAATGTGGCTGTGCATCATCCAAAATGTGACCCGTCACGGAAACCAGGGACTCAAGTCGGCAGCACAAGTTTCGAGAAAATGAGAAACAAAGTTTTTTTTTTCCGAAATTTGTGATTTTCGTTTTATTGCAGAATCTGTTAGTTGAGATCACGAAGAAGCCTCTCCATGTTTGAGATAGCAGTTTTTGTATATTTAAAAGCGTACATTTTGCGGTTAAAATAGGCTTGTTTTTCCGGAGATTCTAGCATGCAGCGGGGGGCGTCATTATCTGTGTGTATATTTACATACTGTATAAGCTTTTGTTTTCGCCTCCGCCCCCAAAGGGAACAGCGTGACTACTAAATAAGGATAGTTCGCCCAAAAATGAAAATAATGTAAGTAATGACTCACCCTTATGTCGTTCTAAACTCGGAAGACCTCCGTTCATCTTCGGAACACAGTTTAAGATGTTTTATCGTTAGATTTAGTCCGAGAGCTTTCCCCTTCATTGAAAATCTATGTATGGTTTCCATGTCCAGAAAGTTAATAAAAACATCATCAAAGTAGTCCATGTGACATCAGTGGGTCAGGAAGATTGTGTTGATGCATCGAAAATACAGTTTGGTCCAAAAATAGCAGAATTACGACTTTATTCAGCATTGTCTTCTCTTCCGGCTCGAGCGTGAAGTCACGTGACTGTAGTGACGCGCTGCCCTGTTCCTCAGACATGTTTGCTAAGTTTTTTTTTTTTTTCAAACTTATAGCCTGCGTCTCCCCAGACTGTAAAGCTCGGGCGCACAAAACAAAAGAAAAATAAAAGAAGCTGGGGCGGAACAAATAACAGTCAGCCGCATCGTACGTCAGCCGCGTCACTGACTTTATGCGGCGCCGCAGTCGGATGACGTCAAAGTACCGCGAGAGCTCTTCAAGAAATCTTACGGAGTAGTTTAATTTCGACTCGCTCTCGCGGTACTTTGACGTCATCTGTATGTCAGTTCTTGCAGCGCAGCATGAGTCCAAACACACAGAAGTTACACAGATATAGTTGTATTCTTCATATAATTGGCTACATGTTTTGTCTATCAATATTTTCCATGAAGTCATTGGCTGATGGAGAAACGAGCGAGCCATTGGTAACATCTCTAAAGGATGTCACGTTTTCGACGGCGCTGTTTGGATGATCTATTATACTACTTCCCTATTTTAAATACAAACTTTGAAGGCGGGTTCATGTGTTTAACGGAGGTGTAAGCTCATATACCCTTACATGTTACGATTTAAATAGTCTTCAGATTATATATTATATTGTATTACCAGACATTCATGCGAAATCTGATGTAAACAATCTATATTTCACGGATTATACGCATTTGTGGACAAATATGGTCATTGGATAATCTGAAACAGACTGGATTCGACTTGTGATCCCCACAAAGGTAAAAGAGTCATGTTTATTTTTGCGGGTTGTCATTTGGTCATAAAATACTACATATGATGCTAGAACATCTCAAAAAGGGTTTTACAGGGGGCATGGCTTAGCTAAATGAGATGTAAATGAGCCCTATTTTCTCCCCCAGCTGAAAAGAAGAGTCCCTTTCGTCTCGATTTTCTCGGTTTGAGTATTTCTGAGTTCCTATATTCAAATGGCCACAACTTCTCCAAATCTTATCAGATTTCCATGTGTTACACATCGTTGGAAAGCTTAGAAACTGCACTTTCAGAATCTGTGAATAACTCAAAATGCCCAGATCCGACTTGTGTCCCTACTTTCCGTGACTGGTCACAAATGTACAGCAGCACCGATTAATAATGAGTTTTACCGTCTTTTGTCTCGTCATGCCGCTCACAAGTGTACGGTACAGTGATGTGCATACTGTTCCACCATGTGCTTAACCAAACGCGACGAGGCGTTGCGATAATCGAAAGGCATAATTTATAATGACCCGTCCTATAACGTAAGGACATAAACTGAAAAGAAACCTGTTACCGCGTGTCACGTCTATTTAGGACACAGTGTTTAAGATTTACGTTAAAGTCTTGCAAGTGTCACACATACTAACCCGTAGTCCAATGTGCCTTTCATTAAACAATGAGTGACTGTTAACATGAATCTCCAAACGTAACTTTGCAAAACGAGCGAGCATTTTACATTACCATAATAAAGTTTAAATTAACAGTCTCCTGCACAATTAATACGAAAGTTTCTTACACTATATGAAAAATAGATATCATATTATAAATGTAATTTTTAATTTAATTTCTTACCTGATGCAGACAGGAACATTCTTGACCTCTTGACTGGAAAGGCGGTTGGAAAAAAACGTCACTGCGCAGGCGCAACCCAATATGCGTTGTGTGTTTGTTTTTTCAATAAAACAAATTCAAAACAGACTGCCAGCCAAGGCTCAATAATAATGATCATGATTTTCATAATAATGAAATAAAAATAACACACGCAAAAAATACAATTAAAAATGCAATAATGTGTAGATGTCTGTCCATGTGAAACGTCATCAGCAGATTCGTGTGAACTTACGACAGCCACCAATGGAAGAGAACGCCTGCATAATGTTTGAAATATTACTCTTATTGTGTCACAAAGTGTATGTTCAAAAGCTTTTTAGGCGAGAATGTATGTAAAAAAAGTTGAAATTTGCGGTCGGTTTATAAAGAGAGCGTTTATTAAAAAATCTGCCCCGACTTTTTCGGAGTTCTGATCCAGACAACCAAGGGGTACTTAGCGCTCATGTACCCCGCCCAACGCAGCTTGATCTCGGCAAGTCCTTCTGAAAATCACCGCTGTTTGCTGGGTGTTATGTGTTAGTAGTGGTTAACAGTGTTATATATGTTTTATTTTCGGTACTGTCTTATGGATAATCTTTGGTCTCATAAATATATTATCTGTTCCTGGGCAAATCGTTTTGACTAAGGACAAAGTTGCATTGTAAAACTTTATATTTTTTATTTATCTTTGTGGTGAGGTGCAGACTTATTTGTGCTTTTGACTGAACTTGCTTGTATATTTCCTGTTGCACAAACATCTTATACTTGATGAAGGAATGTGTTATATATGATATTTGGTTTTTATAACAAACAAAAGTACAGGATAATCAGTGTCAGTGCACGCCATTAAAACTACAATAATTATGCATTTCATTTTATTGTATACTGGTTAATGTGTTTTACACATTCATTGTGTAAGCAGTTAAGCATAATATTTACACATTATGTGTCAGTTCCAACACAAAAATGTGTTAGAATCCTTTTACACATATTTTGTGTAAATTTTTAACACATCAATTTTAAGAGTGTAAAACACAAATTTGATTGCTCAATTTTTGTATAATATAATTTAAGATTTGTAATGTTTATTATTTTACACATTTCTGTCTTTTAGTTTGTGTAGATTTTTTAATTTGTTGTATTTTTAAATCATGCAAAAGTCATTCAGACTAAAACCATCTCTGGAACTCAGAGGACTTGATGGGATTAAATTGTAAATGAATAAAACAAATCACAACACAGACTGAATAGATAGCTCGCTTACAAAAAGTTTATTTTCAGTGGAAAGTGCAACTACATAACAAATTATTGACAAATTAAAGAAACCAGTATACACTCTCAAAAAGAAAGATACAAAAGTTGTCACTCGGACGGTACCTTTAAAAAGGTCCAAATATGTACTATTTATCCTCCCCACTTCCCTGCTCGTCTGCACCCACACTACACTTTATGATCAAAGTTGTATAGTACTAAAGTATTTTTACTTTCTACATAAAAGTAAATTTTCAAGTATTCATATTGTATTAGTGTTTTTCTTTGGAAAGCATACATTCCAAAACACATTATTTTGGTTTATATTTAATATTTAAGTACATTAAACATCTAGTCATTTTTTGTACTTTTACTTAAGTAAAAATTATCTGCGTACTTTTACTCAAGAAAGTAAGTACACATTTTTTAGTTAATTTAATTAGGCATTAAATCAATTTTAATATGCAATATATAATGAATCACAGTATGATTCTATGCTTTAGAATATAGTGAAAATTTTTTAGTAAAGAAAATAATTTTTTTCCCAAGACAAACACTCTGATAAAGCACAGATGCTTGGAAAATGTAACCAAAATACTTAAGTATTATACACCTCTGTTTATGATCCATACCCAAGTTTACAGTGACAGCTGAAGTTTTGCATTCAGTTCCACGTCCCGCCCCAGAATCAAAGCAAAGTGTACCTGAGACCACCTGCGCAAAACGTACAAAGGTACGCTTTACTCTTTCCCTGCCAGCGTTAATAAAAGTTGCCAGCATTTTAATGATTTTCACAAAAGTTTAATGGCTTCCAGAAAATGTTCTTCTTTAAATTTATAAAAACATATCATATGAAAGAACAGAGCCTCTTTAAAAAAAAAAAACCTTTTATCCTCATCCTCATTTGCTCTTTTTTATATCATCTTAAATATGGGTAGGTTTCTTCAGAGATAATTCAATTTTTGTGAAGGACTTTTGTTAGAAATCAGATTAAGTGCCCTGATCAAAACTTACACAAAGTTTAAACTGTTTACTCTAAGGGGATACTTCCAGGTTTAATAAGTTGGGTAAGAGCACCACCTGGTTAACTCGTCAATGGCGGGGAAAGAGTTAAGCGTACCGCACCCAGTACAAAGCGGTCACACTAGCCAAACTAACCGCTCTTTGGGGTCAGATGTACTCAGGTATGGTACAGTTCACATAATGTGAGTACACCCTAAGGGACCAATGCCTATGAGGTACCAATATGCACCTTTTAGGTACAAAAGTATATTTTGTACCTTCTTGTACCCTTTATTCTGAGAGTGTTCACAATATAATTACATAAAACTTGATCTGAAATTTTGCCGTTATGTTATAAATCGTTACGTTGCAAAATGATTGAAAGATGATGTATTTTTTTCTATCCATTGTACATTTATACTGTAAGCTATAAACTAGAAAACAAACAATACAAAAATAAAATTGAACATTATCAAAAAGCTCTCAATATGCATGGTTGGGTCAAATATTGACAAACCTAACCACTAATTTAAATGAACCCAGAAAATGTCCATATTTCACCCAGTCATGGGATGAAACAGACCAAAATAGGCTTATTTAAACAAAATTATTGTGTTTATCCATATTTTACATAGCCATGGGTTGAAACAACCCCACATTTGTTTGAGTCCAATTATTAGTATAAATAAACAAATGATGTTTATATGTTACAGTAAATTGCATGTGCTAACAAAGTTAATTTCAAGATTAAGCCACAATAAGGATGTTCCTGATGTTTTTATTGTTAATATAAGTAATATTGTTTTATTAAGAGAGCGATACTCCTATAGTTTATAGCCTCTGTTATGTTGGGTCATGATTAAATCTTGGCAGGAAGCACATGGAGTTTTTGGAGATGCGGTTTTTGTGAGATGTGAGTTACGGTCTAAACAGTAACCATATAAACAAACAAAACAACAGTAACCCTGCCATCAGTATCAACACAGCTGATACTCTGTTTACTTGAATGCAAGTTTATTTCAATACTGTTTACAAAGCATCTTTAGATGCTGTTGGAAAAAAATGTCAAGAGTAGGCTACATTTCTGCCTGTTTTAGGCAAAATATGACTACTACTCTTGAGATCATAAAGTACAACAGGTTTTAGTAATAACATAATTCTCATAATTTCATGTGTGTTATTTTATAATTTCAAGTTTGTCATAAATAATTAAGTGATCCTAAACTTTTAAAACAGTTTAAACTTTTTACAGTTATCTACAGTTTGTCCCTCATTTTTCTCAAACTGTTGTACTGTGAAATGTAAAGCCTTATGGTAATAGTTATATCTTTCTTATATCATATCAGAAGGGTTTTTTTTAAGCTCAAAGCCCCTTGGACTGGCATTTACCCAATCAGTCTTACAGCTAATCTAAGTCTGCAATTAAAATAACATTTTGTGATTTCTTTAGATACACACAAAAGTGCCTAAAAGTGGCTTGTAATCATAGAGGAACCATTTTAAATAATATATAGCACCTATGTAGAACCATAAGTGATGCTATAGCAGGACTAGAGCACAACTTATGGTGCAAAAAATGACTTACTTTGTATTTTTGTCTTGTTTTAAGTACAAGTAAAATTCTTCAATCAAGATGTGTTTTCTTGATGAGCAAAATTATCTAAGAAAATAAGTTTCCTAAGGAAATCATTTATAGTGAAATTGTGCTTAAAATAGCAACAAAAAAATCTGCCAATGGCGTGAAATTTTTTTTCTTGAATTAAGTGTTTCACAAATTCACCTAAATTGTATATTTTTTGTCTAAAAACTAGACTTATTTTCTTGGGTGCTTATCAAGAAAATGCATCTTGATTTAAGAATATTTTTGATATTTGTACTGAAAAAACAAAACTAAAACAGTAAGTAAAATCCAAACTAAAGTAAAATTAGACTTCACAAAATATGGGAACAAAAGGTGTGTGAACTTTGGTCACTTCACAAATCCTCAAGAAATGACCTTGAAACCAGTTGGTTAAGTCATTCTCAAAGTGAAGTTATAAGAAAGGTCTAGCGCTATTTGTTTACAGATGCTACTTAATTTAATATTTTGTTAAATGAAAAAAACAAAAGGGTTCCAACAATCACCAAATACAAATATTTGGAGCCACTGCATACAAGCAACACAGATGTTAGATTAGCTTGTGTTGAATTTTGCTAGTACTATTTTGGTCTGGTCTTATCACTATTTCTAATTCACCTACTGTATTGCTATTAAATGTTGCATGCGAGGCAAACCATAAGCGTGGTTGATATTTTTGTAAGGCCAACCCTCATTTCCTTTTGCTTAGTTACTCATTTCACCAAAAGGTTACAGATGATTATCAAAGATTACTGATGCTCAGCCCAATACCTATGGAAGGTCTTCTGTTTTCACTGTTTGCATATATCTTTCGCAAAAGTGATTCTCTGAATGTTCTGCACATGAAGAAATAGATAATGGGATCAAGGCAAACGTTAAGAGCGGACAGGAAGAGTGTGGCTTCTTTCATCTGAAAGAGAATGAAGCCTTCGTGAAAGCTATAACCTGACATGGGCCTTTGGCTAAAAGTGTAAGGCACACGACAAATGTGGTAGGGTACGAAGCATAACACAAACACAGCCAGCAAGCTAAATATGCTTCGATTTGACCGCCGTCCTGCCTCGCTGCTGTCCTGTTGCACTCTTCTATACGAGCGGTACACATGGAAAGCTATGGAAGTGTAGCAATATATCATCAAGAGAAAAGCTACCCAGAAGACTCCCACAGTGAAGTGGGCTGAAAAAGTATGCCAGTGCAAACCCAGTGGACTTTTTAGCCTCATGCAGGAATATTGCTTGGGAATGGGCTGGTTGGTTAATATGGAGTTTGGCAACATGCAGATGATCATAAAAATCCATGCTAAGAGCGACAGAGCCCTTCCCATGGTGACACGCTGTAGAAAGGACGATACGCTTGAGGTGCTACGGACTATTTTGAAATAACGTTCCAAGCTGATGAGGCTCATAAATGCGATTCCAGTGTACATGCTAAGGTAGAAAACTACAGCGGTGTAGCGGCAAACAATGGCCTTCAGCTGCACGCCGCCATAACCCCAGTCGCTTGCTATGCGCCAGGGGTAGGTGAAGAGCATCAGAACATCTGCCACCACCATGTGCTTTAGATAAACCACCAGTACTGAGGAGCTCTGAACCCTGAAGAAGATCCAAGCGGCAAGTCCATTGAGAAAGATGGCAAAAACGCAGATGATCAAGTAGAAGATAGGCAGAACCTGACGTGTGAAGACACTGTGGAAATTTGTGCCGTTTCCTTCTCCTGCTGTCTGAGTAACATTGCTGTAATCCATATCTGCAACAACAAAAGCTCTTAGTTAGTGATTGGAGAGAATATTGTGGGGTCGTTTCATATTTTAGGTCTTTTTGGTTATGCTCAGAAAAAAAATATATTTAAATATTAAAAATCTTTCATCAAGGAAAGGTCATAAACGGCTAAAGCAAAATCAGATCCACAAAGATATATTTCTGCCCATTATCCCAGTAAATGACTTAACCAGCTTTCTCACAACCTTGTTCATGCTCTTGACGGTTGATGGAGAAACTGCGAAATTTAAAAATCATGTTACATTTACAGGATCTGTAGATATAACAAGAAAAACAACACCAGCATTTTGAATGACTAGGGGCGGGTATGTCACTTCCTGTGAGAAACCTGACAAATCTTGAAAGGGTTAGTTTATCCAAAAATGAAAATTCTGCCATTAACGACTCATCCTCATGTCGTTCTAGACCCGTAAGACCTCAGTTCATCTTCAGAACACAGTTTAAGATTTTTAAGATTTAGTCCGAGAGCTTTCTGACAATGGAGAGCCTTCATTGAAAATGTATGTACGGTATACTGTCCATGTCCAGAAATGTAATAAAAACATCAACAAAGAGGTCCATGTGACATCAGTAGGTCAGTAAGAATTTGTTTAAAAATTGAAAATACATTTTGGTCCAAAAATTACTAATTTATTCAGTATTGTCTTCTCTTCCGGGTCTGTTGTGAATCCGCATTCACCACACTGCAGTGATGCTGCTGATGTGTTATTTGGTGCACCAGAGCTTCGTTTACAGTCTGAGGGATTAGGACATCCGCGACATATACTCACCTAAAGGATTATTAGGAACACCTGTTCAAATGTCAGAATTTGATGGAAAGGTGATTTAAGCAATTTTGAGCGTGGCATGGTTGTTGGTGCCAGACGGGCCGGTCTGAGTATTTCACACTCTGCTCAGTTAATGGGATTCTAACGCACAACCATTTCTAGGGTTTACAAAGAATGTTGTGAAAAGGGAAAAACATCCAGTATGCGGCAGTCCTGTGGGCGAAAATTCCTTGTTGATGCTAGAGGTCAGAGGAGAATGGGCCAACTGATTCAAGCTGATAGAAGAGCAACTTTGACTGAAATAACCACTTGTTACAACCGAGGTATGCAGCAAAGCATTTGTGAAGCCACAACACGCACAACCTTGAGGCGGATGAGCTACAATAGCAGAAGACCACACCGGGTACCACTCATCTCCATTACAAATAGGAAAAAGAGGCTAGAATTTGAATGAGCTCACCAAAATTGGACAGTTGAAGACTGGAAAAATGTTGCCTGGTTTGATTAGTCTCGATTTCTGATGAGTCAAAATTTGGCGTAAACAGAATGAGAACATGGATCCATCATGCCTTGTTACCACTGTGCAGGCTAGTGGTGGTGTTATGGTGTGGGGGATGTTTTCTTGGCACACTTTAGGCCCCTTAGTGCCAATTGGGCATCGTTCAAATGCCACGGCCTACCTGAGCATTGTTTCTGACCATGTCCATCCCTTTATGACCACCATGTACCCATCCTCTGATGGCTACTTCCAGCAGGATGTCACAAAGCTCGAAGCAGTTCAAATTGGTTTCTTGAACATGACAATGAGTTCACTGTACTAAAATGGCCCCCACAGTCACCAGATATCAACCCAATAGAGCATCTTTGGGATGTGGTGGAACGGGAGCTTAGTGCCCTGGATGTGCATCCCACAAATCTCCATCAACTGCAAGATGCTATCCTATCAATATGGGCCAACATTTCTAAAGAATGCTTTCTGCACCTTATTGAATCAATGCCATGTACATTAAAGGCAGTTCTGAAGGCGAAAGGGGGTCAAACATAGTATTAGTATGGTGATTCTAATAATCCTTTAGGTGAGTGTATATAGCAATACCAAAATACAAACAATGTAGAATAGCTTGAATGCAGCGTGCGTCTCCCTCAGACTTTAAATGAGGCTCAGGCACACCAGATAACACGTCAGCAGCATCGTACATCAGCAGCGTCATGCACGTGGATTCGCAACAGACCTGGAAGAGAAGACAATGTTGAATAAAGTCGTAATTCTTGCTATTTTTGGACCAAAATGTATTTTCTATGCTTCAACAAATTCTAACTGACCCACTGATGTCACATGGACTACTCTGATGATGTTTTTATTACCATTCTGGACATGGACAGTATACACTACATACATTTTCAATGGAGGGTCAGAAAGCTCTCTGACTAAATCTAAAACATTTAAAAACGGTGTTTCCGGAGATGACCAGAGATCTTACGGGTTTGGAATGACATGAGAATGACACAATTTTGATTTTTGGATGAGCTAACCCTTTAAATCCTGTATAAATGCAGATGGTTTATTAATTTGCATGTACTGTACAGTTAGCCCATGAAAACTGTTTTTTATTTTGTGCCTGAAAATATCAAAGTAACAGACATTAAAAGTAATGTTCTTCCTGATCCCATTTTTTAAACCCTAGTTAGTGTGTAATGTTGCTATAATAGCATAAATAATACCTGTAAAATGATAAAGCTCAAAGTTCACTGCTAGGCGATATATTTTGTTCAATAGAACTCCTCTTTTAAAGCCTAGAGCAAACGGCCGGTTTGGACTACAGTCCTCTATTTCCTGCTTTAATGACGTCAGTAAAACAGTTTGTTGGTTAAACTCCGCCCACATGAATACGTCAGTCACCAGCTTTGGCTCAAACGGCTCTGCTAAGCTAAGCTGCTATCGAATCACAGCACACTAAACAAACTACACAATCAGAACTCGATTCGTATTTCTGAAGGAGGGACTTCACAAGGAAGACATCAGCCTGTTTTGAGGACAGTGAAAACAGCACTACACAGATAAGTCAATTCTGTGAAAAATACTGCATTTTGAAACACATGAAACATAAATACACACGTTATATTGCCCACTATAAACACAATCAAAGCTTCAAAAACACAGACAGAACGGGAGCTTTAAAGGTATAGTTCACCTAAAAATAATTATTCTGTCATCATTTACTCACTCTAATGTTGTTGCAAACCTGTATATATTTGAAGAGTTTGGCTCCATAACCAATAAATCCATTTTGACTAATTTTGGTAAAAATGTGTTTTCTATACCAAGAAACTGACACAAAAAAAACTAGGGTTCCCTGTGTATTCAACGTGCCCCCATTATTGTTTACAATGAGTGAAATAGTTTGCTGTGATTTGTTTAGCGGATTTATTGAATTCTGCAGAGAAGGGGGACTGCCGTTTATCGCGGCTTGGAAAAAAAGTAGAAAAGTAAAAACGGTGGATATCAGATTTTGTGTAAAATTAAGAATTTACCTTTTATTACTGAACAGATACAATACTCATTTTGGTAACTAATTAAAAAAAAGGTGTTTATCGTGTTTTGGAACCAAACTCTTCATTTCTTTTTTTGATAAACACAAAGGAAGATATTTTGATGAATGTTTGTAACCAAACCGATCATAAGCACCGATCATATCTTCCTTCGTGTTTATCAGAACAAAGAAATATATACATGCTTGTAACAACATAAGAGTGAGAAAATGATGACAGAATTTCCATTTTTGGGTGAACTATCCCTTTAAGGTGTCTCTTGTAATGTATCTCAAAATAATGCATAATCCAATTTTAATGTAGTTCTTACCTTAAGAAAAAGAATAGCATTTTAATGCTGATTTTTTAAATTCATACATACTCCAAACATAAGCATGATGTTTATCAAAATAGATTTTATAATCGGTTCCACAAAAAATATAAAACTTAGAGAGATAAATATAAACTTAGAGAATAATGTCTCAGTATGTATGGTTTTTGAGCTATTTAAATCGTGGTTTCTTTAGACCCTAAACAAATCATGAGAGTTGACAGTTAGATTATACATGTTTTTCGTTGGGCTGAATGGTCTAATTGACATTGTGTGTTGATATTTTGCTTAGAGATTTTATTAAAACCAAGTAATCACAACAGCACTGTATTACTCATTACACACTTTAAAAGTTATTGAAATCAGTCAATATTAAGTTATGTTATTTTGAAAGCAGGTCACTGGCAAAATACTGCAAAATAAGTTTTTCAGCAACTTCTAGATTCTGTTTGGTGAAACTCTGAGCATATTCAGCACTTTGCAAACACGATTCCTCTTTTAGTCAAAAAGCAATTTAAGTCCAAAACACAGCTAATTAATAAATGATTTAGTTTAGTTTTGAATAAGTTACCTACAATTTTCCTTTTTACACAGTAAACTACTGCTTTTCTTCAATCAAACTTTATAAAAAAAATTTTTTAATTAAAATGACAACATTTAAAGTGCACCTGTTGCTTGCACTACCAAACAATATTATTTACCTTATTTATTTTCTCTTTGCACCGTCTTCAGTTAAAAATACTCCAAATAATATAGTTTCATTCTTTGCAAACTGAATTGATCAAAGACTCCATTAAGAAAGAACTTACTTCAAGAGCTGAATCAGCATGTATCATAAGAGAGAAGCGCAGAAAAATCAGATAGTGAGATGAGCCTCACATGATATATAAAGGAAGTGGGCGTGCTCTATATGACAGGAACTAAAAGAATGGATGAGATGTCGCGTGGGCAGACACTTGCTCAGCACTGCAGGAGGTTACTCTACTAATGTGTATACACAAGCAGAGTTTCCTTCTCCTAAGTTTCCTGCTGTACCCGAGTGAGTTTTTATGCTCTTTCATGCAGAAGCTCAGAAGACGATTCACTGATATATGAACTGTGTCTCAGATCATGAACTTTCAGAGACAAATATAGAAATACAAATAATGAGATTAAGGGAGAGTGGGGTGATTTGTGAAGTTGTTCCACCCATTGTTTCTGGAAAACCATAGAAGAAATTGGTCAGGTGACCACATAATTTTGAAAAGCCATCAATTTGACTTATCCTCAAAAAAAGAGAGACACATGGCATGAGATTTGGCACATTTTAGCTCCAAAAACTGTTTTTTTCCTTTCAAAGTAAAATTTCTATATTTCACACATGTTTTAGTGCTTTAGCAGGCTACACAATGAGTCTATACACTTAGCATAATGTTAGCTCTTAACTGCTAGATCATACTGATTGTTCAGACTTGTAGGTCTGAGGTGATTTGTGCCAAAGGGCTTGGGTTAAGTTGTGCCAGAGGTGATGTGCTCAGAAACCACCCACACCCCCAAAACTTGGTGGTACAGCCATATACGTTTATATTCCCCTGCAGTATTGACAAGTGGGATGTTAAATAGGCCAGATCCAGACCACCAAGACCTACATACTCACAGAGGATAATCTGGAGAAGTGAGGAGATGGACATCCCTCATCAGTCTTTGACTTAGGCCTACCTGCCATTTGTTTAATTTAGCTAACATTGATTTCAGTTTTGAGTTTGCACTATGTTATTAAAGAGAAGTTTTATTTAGTTTTTAAGTGGCCAAGTCACAATAGGATGTTTAGAAATTAGTCTAGTCACTTTATTCTTTTATATTACATAATTGACAGACAGCGTTCTGTGTATGCCAACAGGCATCTATTGCCAAAGCCACTTTGCCTGAAATTATTCAGAAATATATTGTGTATTTAAGTTGTGTTTAATTGTGAAATACCCAATTCGTTAATAACAATTTCAACAATGTCTGTTTTTTATCTATTTATATTATTATTAATCATGTATTTTTACTCCTGATAAATAGGTGTGTGGCAGTGTTGGGCAAGTTACTGTACTTCCAAAGTGTAATACATTATATATTACAAATTACTGTCATTTGAAAGTAATTAGTTACATTACAATATTACTGACTCTGAACTGTAATGAGTTACACTACTTTTGCGTTACTTTTGAGTTACTTTCATCAAAATAACAGAAGTATGACTAGGCATTATAAAATGTTAAAATGTAGTTTATTGATGCTTATAAATCTAGAAGTTATGTGTTGGCCCTCGAGCTTTGAATAGGCACAGTGAAGACTTATGGCAAAAAAACAGTAACAATGACTGTCAGAGTCATAAACATAGACAAATGATCTGGTAAAAGTCTGGTAAATGATGGTAGACATACCAAACACAATAAAGCTAGAGCCCACTGTAATGCAAACTATAGACTAATAACATGGCAAGACATGCAACCTCTTTTCATTTCTATTCTTTAATTCACTTTTAATTCAGATTCACAGCACAAACCTGGCATGCATTGGGTTGACACAACTTATCAAAAGTGCTATTGGAGGATCAGGCCTCAAGGAAAACAGCTCATTTCAGTACAATATAAGGATTACATGTAGACTAACATATAAAACATAGACAAACAGAGGAACACTGCTTTTTGCCAAACAATGAATATAGGTTCCCATACAAAGGCTGGTAAAAACTTTAAACAGTGATGTTTAAATATACTATTTAAATAACCATGTTTAAGTCTACATTAATGTTATGTTGTAGTTTAGGTTGCTGTTTGTAATAAAACTGTAGATAGCATAGGAATAGCCTAGCAATCTATTATGTATATGGACTGTAACCATAGCAACGTTAGCTTACCTTATCATTGCTGGTGTGGTGAAATGGATTTTACTGGCAAGATTTTTAAAAGTCTCTTTACTTCTGAGGTTCAAGCAGCACAGGAGACCGATAGAAACGTTCTGTTGCTTTTTGCTCTCATTCGCAGAATTTTGCGTGTGCGGCGCTACCGGACCTGATTGCGACCACTTTAGGCAATGCTTATACAGCCGCGGACTTCACAGATTCGGCTCTTTAAGAAACGCGTCAAATACAAAATTAAAGTAAAAATGAACATGCTGCATACAGCACCTGGAAACAGACATACGCTGCGTCCCAAACCGCCTACTTCCATACTATATAGTAGGCAAAGAGTACGAGAAGTAGTGCTTTTCGCCTACTATGTAGTATGGATGTATGCTGTTTGGGACGCAGCCATTACTATTTTACCCGCAGCTTTTTCCTGTGTGGATGCTGGTCACGCGCATTGGTCAAAAAAAAAAAAAAAAAAAAATAACACGTCTATTTTTGAAATGCATTGTTGTAACGCGCTCGTTACTAAGACTGTAACGAGTAAAATATTACCAAAATTTTATTAGTAATGCGTTATATTACTGCGTTACAGCAAAAACTAATATATTACTGTAATATATTATATTTTGTAATGCGTTACTCCCAACACTGTGTGTGTGTGAGCGAGAGATCGTAATATAGGCTTACCGTAGGCATTAAATGCAGAACAATAATAGGCAGTTGGTTGTACATTAACTTGTATGGATGTTGAAGAACACTATTAACATCTGAACTTTTCAGAACTAGGAACAGTCTGGCTGAAGTTCATTGTACCAGAATTGACTTAATGACAGCCGAACATTTGGTTCTGTTCACCTGAAATGCTCCGATAAATCATCCACGGCTCAACCACGTGTAATTGATGTCCGTTTCTCAATCCAAAGGCTGCAGCTTGTGGAGGTTGCATATGCAGGGTGCATACGTCATCAAGCCTGGTTTATTTAAGTTAACTGACCGTTACATTCGCAAGTTATAAGCATATTACAACAATTTACTATTAACTAAGAATAAAAGTCAACTTTATAACTGTTAATATTCTGAAACAAGACAGTCTTGATGACGTATGGAGCCTATAAATGCAACCTCTGGAGGCTGCAGCATTCGCATTGAGACACAGGCGATGTGTTACAAGCAACGTATACGTTGCTATCCGGAGTCTGTGTTGCAGAATTTTCAGTGCTATTTTCCGATTTAGAAGGCATTATCCATTGCTTCAGGCCCGGGTCACTCTGCCACTCCTACTTTTTATATATTTTTCCACTTCGACATCTTGATTTCCCGCTGAGAGCTGACTGGCTGCTATCACTTGGGATTGGCTAAACACAGACTCATCATCGGCGTGGCGTCAACACAAACACATGCTGTAAACGTGTATTAACGTCTAACACAGTCTCACCCCATGTCGTCAATATTTGACGACACTTGACCATTCGTCATATGTTGACGCGAAGGGTATACCTTTCGCGTCATTTTTTGACGAACTGGGGACTTCAATACTATTACGTCCATTGCATTATCTTTCCTATTTTCTTACCATTTTCGCGTCGGTTTAGGGTTAGATTACGCAAAATTAAACAGTGTACGCGAAATTAAACAGTTGTCACCTGGCGTTGGGGTTAGAGTTAGGTACGCGAAATGAAACAGTTGTCACCTGGCGTTGGGGTTAGAGTTAGGTTTGGGTAGGGATGTCATTATGTAAATCTAACCCTAAACCGACGCGAAAATGGTAAGAAAATAGGAAAGAGAATGCAACGGACGTAATAGTATTGAAGTCCCCAGTTCGTCAAAAAATGACGCGAAAGGTATACCCTTCGCGTCAACATATGACGAATGGTCAAGTGTCGTCAAATATTGACGACATGGGGTGAGACTGGGTTGTAACGTCAGATGAAATACATGCACACTTGGGTTTTTCGTTAAATAATTAGCCTATAAAATGCACGTTTCAAACCCGCACAACTGATCCCAAACCCTCCCAAATTTTGCACACCCGCCCAAGCCAAATTTTACCTGCACAATCTAATTCAAAACCGCCCAATTGGAACCCGCCCAACCTGGCAACACTGCCTCTGGTTGGTTAACAATGGGAATTAAGGGTATGTGGTTGTCCCACACCCCCTCTAACATACACATCAATCATCATCTGTTATGTGGCTGTTTCTCAATATGCGTTCTTCAGCGATCTTGCATCCTTGTGTTCTCGCTCTACGTCATCATTAACTGGCTAAGTTCAATTCAAATTCTCAAGAATGTAAGTACAGAAGATGCATGAAAATACCCGGATGTGTTCTTGATATCGAGGGGAGGTCATGTGACCAACATGAAGATTGCACACATCTCAATTCTCACAGGGGGTTCTGTGTTCTCGCGACCTCCGAGTTCGTTCTTCCGAGGTCGCCTGGCAAGACCAGTCTTCACGAGAATGCAAGTACGTTCTTTGCGCTCTTGGAATTGAGAAACAACCTGTGTCTCCCACTCCCAACACACACACACATTAGAGAAAAACATTACCTGTCTGGATGAGAGAACCTACAGTACTCTGGTGAAAATTCCTTCAGAGAAATTAATTATACTAACGCGCAGCATTTATTATCAGTAACGGTAACAGCGTTATAACAGGGGAAACAGTAATTTATTTGATTACTTGTTACTAAAAAAAATAACACAGCAAGTAACGCCATTTATTTAAAACACTGTTAATCCCATCACATCCCCCCCCCTTGATTAATGATCATCAAGCGGCCTAAAATAAAGACAATTTAAGTAAAAACGCTGCCACGCAATAGTGCAAACAACAGTAAAATCAGGACTGTCAGCGCTTCCCCTCCTGTGATAATAGGTTACAGTGCATCTAGGTCACAATCCTTTTTTAACCAAGCATGTGTTCTGTCCAATTTTTACCCAACATGGGTAAAAAATAACCCAGCCATTTTTAGAGTGTGAGAGCAGTAAAAGTGAAAATAAAACAAAAAATAAACTTAAGCGACAGACATTACAGCTCATGGCCTTTAGCCTCCTTATTAGATCCGGTTCTCATAGTGGATCTGGTCAGTTTGAAAATACCAATGTTCGTATGGACAGGGCCTTAAGGTGGACCAAATAATTTTTAAGTGAAAACTTCATTTTTTAGTACCTGTACATACCTGTACATAAATTAATAATAATTTGGTCCTTGTCCCTTTGTTATAACAAAAATGTATTTCTTTTTTTCTACTAGTTTTAAAGTCACAATGAAAAGTAAAATAAAAAACTGTCATTTGTTTTGTAATATTGTGGTATTTTTTACAAATGATTTATCTGTGAGCTTCATTAATTTTTAAAAATTCATGTGCCCTCATAATCTTTAATCAAAAATGCAAATCTCCTCCTCTCCTAAAAACGATCTCTTTTTACTTCCGGTCAAAATGTATGGCAGGTGGGCGGGGTCCGGGAGAACATCGCGGATCCAATCAGATCTCGATGGACAAATTCAAATCCAGCCATTTCATTTCAGAGGCCGGTTTTACTCGGATACACGTCACCACAGGGAAAATTAGGCAACTGATACTTCCGTTTCATGGACACTACTTCTGTCAATATATAATACTGTAAGGGGCGGTTTCCCGGACCAGGATTAGCTTAATCCAGGACTAGGCCTTAGTTTAATTAGGAAATATAACTAGTTTTAACAAACATGCCTTACTAAAAACATTACCTGTGTGCATTTTGAGGTAAAACAAAGGGCACTGATGTATTTTAAGATATGTCAGTGCAAGTTATTTTCAGTTTGGAGAGCTCTTAAAAGTGTTTAAGTCTAGGACTAGTCTAATCCCTGTCCGGGAAACTGCCCCTATATATAATACTGTATATAATATTTTAAGTTGTTAATAAATGTTAATAATATTTTTTCATATATGGAAAAGAGCTGCTTAGACACTGCTAAATTTTGTGTAAAGTCATAAGGGGGTGGAAAATGATTTTTAAATTTAGGTATTCTTCATTGTGCCACCATCATTTAAACATGTTTTGACTGCCAAAGTGCACTGTCTTTGCTGCCTTTTATTATTATTATTATTATTTTATATTTACAAGTCATTTCAACTAACTATTATTTATTTTGACCACAGATGAGTTGTTTTAACTTATACAATATAAAAAGAAATTGACCTATTTCAACTATAAATTGTAGCTAATTTTTTTACAGTGTAAATACTACTGATAAAATACATCAGCATATTTTTAGTATTGATGTAACTGTATAAAAGCACAAATGCTGAATATAAGACTCTACAGCATTAAAGAGAACAATGTATAAACAAGATAAAATGGGTTTACGTGCTTTCCTGATATATTTTTAGCTCTCTGAGATGTGGTCTCCTGTGGTGAACCACATGAGGCTTCTGTAGTGGTTCACAGAAAGGGTTTAAATTTGGGAAGCTGTGTTTGTAAAGTGCAGTTTAGCTGGTTTCCTCTCCCACCTATGGGGAAGATGTAACAGTACTATAACTGATTCATAGTAAACATACTACATTCAATTCAAGTTTAGCACTTTGGACGATTTTGCATTGTTGCAATGCAGCTAAAAACATAGTTAGTGTATGATAATGTTATTTATTAAGTGAAAAACTCTTACCCTACCTTATTTAGAAGCTACAAAACATAAAGAAACTTGACTATGCTAGCTCAAAATGATTTTTCCCTAACGTAACACCTACCTAAATGATGGCGACTCAACAACAGAAAATGCATACAGGCCTTTTACAAAAAATGTTGTGATTTGTGATCTGTCAAGCTCAGTTTTTCCGTGTGAGAGCCTTACTTTCAAAGCAAGGAGAAGGGAGTCTCACATGTAGCATGTAATGGCTTTGCCTCTGCAATACTGTTGGCTGTGGCTAATGAAAAGCACTCGGCAGAGTCGGTACTCTGGGTGGGCAACACATTAAACATGGCACATTCTTTTAATTCGATATGATAAACCAACAACAAATACAATTTTGCTGGTGACACCCACTCTGCAACATATTGACAGTTTGTCACAATAATTACACTTATCTTGTCTTTTTATGATCTTGCAAAATGCTGCCACACTTCAGAGCGCATTTCACCACGGTCCATCATGCAAACTGACTTTCAGTTTTCAAGCAAACGCTCCTGCACATTGTGTGCAGATGGCTATAGGTCAGATCTATAAAGTCAGGTCTTGACAGATGACATAAAATTATGTGACCGTGCAATCCGGAATCGTTAAGTGGAATCGAAATTGTAATTTTATAACAAGGATCCGATTCCTTTTTTGTGGCCAAATCTGCATACAATCAATTAATCAATATTGTTATGTTTTTGACCTCATATGTGTAGCAAATTTAAAGGGGGTTAGAACAATGTTGCTTCAAACATTGTAGTTTTATTCTGATAATTAACTATTTCCCCGCTATTGATGAGTTATCTTGTAAATTAAGAGAAAACATTTGCATGAAAAAACGCCCCTGATGAATTTTTATGGAATTTGAATCTGTAATACTGCAATTATCCACTAGATGACTTACCAATTTATAAAAAACTTTTATAAACAGAGAAAAAATAAAGATAGGATAAAACAGTTTTATTCCATTTTGTTTGTTTGTTTGTTTGTTTGAAAGTAGCGGGTCTGTTCTTTCATTTGATATATTTGTATGTGTATATATTTTTAGAAGAAAATTCCTGGAAACCTAAAACAAACCATCAGTTGCTCCTTGTTAAAAGGTTACTGATGCGTGATGCATCAGTGAATAAGACTAAGTATAATACTTGTATTCCCTGCCCATTAAAAGAAAGTGTCCTCATGCAGTTTGATGAGGCTTCAATTGATCTTGGCTGGGAGAATTGATGAGAGAGAAAACCAGCTTGATGCAAATGATCCTTGGTAAATTGAAAGACAAGGCCTCGGCCTGGCACAAACTTAGAGGTACACTGAAAATGTCTAGTTTTGCTTCCATATCCTGATGAGAGTCCTGAAATGACTCAAAAGTATTTGGAAAGACTGAGATGTAAAGACAGAGATGACTGAGGGAAACTCACAGATGACCCTCTCACTTAAAAAAACTATTTAAAAAACTTAGGCAGTGGTCTTTAAACTGTGAAGATGTCACACCCTTAAGAGGTCTGTGACCCAATCAGAGGTCATACTTTCAGAGGGAAATGTCTCCCAACATGCTGTTTTGCATTTTGTATAGTATTACAAAGAAGAAATACCAAAACATAATGCATATTATCATGTAGGAAATCAAAAAATACAACACATAGATATCAAAAATGGTTTTGATATGATTTGGATTAAGTAATACGAAAACATTCATTTAAACAAGTTCTGGTTAAAATAGTGATATAACCAGGGTTCTAAATTAACACCCGCCAACCCGCCAAATGCGGGTTAAAATTCATTTTGGCGGGTGTTAATAAAAACTTACTAGCCAGTTTGGCCGGTGATGCATGAGGCATTGCATGCAAGATAAATAAAGCTTCGTTCTCGGTCATTTATCCCTCTGGCAGGACATTTCCCATGAACACTGTGCCGTAATACATGATGATGTTTATACCCCAATTGGCTGCGCACAGTTTGCAGCGAAACCAGCGCGAGAAACCATGGAGAACGAACGGGCAGAGCAGGGAGGATAGACTAAAAGACAGCGGTGTCGCCACACCCCTTTACTGGGGCATGTGATCCAGTGTAAATCTTTTGTGCCCATGTGTAAATCTCAAGTTTAAATTTTAGCAGTAAACTAGTGTATTCCTTAACAAAGAAAATAGCGGCAAAAACAGATCTATATGCAATGTAGTTAACCAATTTACGCTTGTAAAGCGACGAAGCAGTCGCACGGACGTGTGCATGCATGTATCCATGTCCACGCGCGTCTTTGCGTTCCTTCGCGCGCGCAACTGCATCCAAAAGGGGACGCCACGCGAATGAGTAATTATGAAAACATGACAAGAAGTAAGTTTCTAAATCATAATGCTAATCTTATTTTTACTCGATCATTATTGGCTTCTGTAGATGGACATCAGAAATGTTTTTTTGCAAAGCAGGGAAAGGGAAGCAGAAAGGAAAGATGATGAGATTAAGGGAGGTAAGACAAACTACATCCTCACTCTGTCAGGTCTCAAACATTAGAGGAAAAATCTCAGGAAAACCTTTTGTCAAGTCTATAGGATTGCATTGTTGCTGAGAAAATCCACAGATGTATGTGTTATACTGTTCTTTATTTGCAGATATGAAATTAATATTTAGTTTACTAATATTTAACTCTAGGACACATTACTTACATAACAGTTAGCAGTAACTGTGACTGAGATTATATAGTATAGCAGTCATAAAATGACTGGTTTCTTAAAATGTTATTGTAAAAATAAGTTATTATTCATTGCTATCATTGTATAATGTAGAAAATATTTCTCTGCTGTCATTATTACCAAACATTTTATGCTATGTATGCCTCCAAACATGTTAATAATGTTAGGTATGATGAAGATTATACTTAAATATTTTTAAATACATATTAATCTTTCACAGTAACTGTTGCACTGTAGAATAGTGGGTTAAGCAAAGGACATTGTATACTTGCACACAGCAGGCTTTCAAAAAAAGTCAGCAAAAAATGGGGGGCATGTGCCCCAGTAAAGCTTTATGTCTATCGACAGAGAAATGAAGAAATCTTATGTTTCATCACAAAAATGTTGTCATGTTTTGTCAGGATTGTCTCATGCACGCGAAAGAAAAAAAACAAATCATTGTTGCATTCAGTGGCACTCATAATTTCTCTTATTTTCACCGGAAAAAATTTGGCTAGTGGAAATGCTGATTGGCTGGTAACTTTAGAAAGTTACCAGCCACTTTGGCTTGTGGTCAAAAAAGTTAATTTAGAACCCTGGATATAACATAAACACCAAGAACATAATCCATGATAAGATTAGAAATATTTTATTAAGACATTTCCATTATACATTTATAAGTGAATGCATGCATGACTAAATAGAAAGTTTCTCTGTCTGTCACAAAAAAGTGGATGAAGAAAGAGTGAATCTCTTACATTCTTTTGTGGTCGTAAACTCAATCGAAATATCTCAAGATGAAAGAAAATACGATTTTATCCTTACAAAATCCCACTTTTAGAAGGTGTTTAATAAATAAAGGATTGTATTTGAGCTGGCTTTGCGTGGACATGATGAGAGCTCAATTCAATTTTTATTTTATTTAAAAAGTGCTTTTCACAATTGTTTAATTATTTCAAAGCAGCTTTAGATTAATACAAAAGAGAAAACACTGAAAAATAGGTGGACAACAACAGTTGCGAAGTACAGAAGCTAAAATAAACCGTACTATCGAGCGTTGTAAAAAATTGTTGTTATTCAATTCAATTAAATTTTATTCATATAGCACTTTTCACAATTGTTTAATTGTTTCAAAGCAGCTTAACATTAATAAAAACAAGAGAAAACTGAAAAATCAGGGGACAACAAAAGTAGCAAAGTCCATCGGCTAAGATTAAACGGTGCTAGCAAGTGGTGTAATACTGTAACGTATAGTTAATCCAATATCAGGTAGACCCCCTAGGGGTTGAACAACTTCTAAAAAAAACAATTTTTAAGGAAATTTAGAAAAAAGGACTCTTGAGAGAAAGAGCCAGACATAGCTGATTCTATAGAGGATATACTATATATTAGATACTATATTATAATATTTTATGGAAATCAAAACATTTTATTAATCAGGAAGAGGTCTAGGGTCACTGGGCAGACATCGGCTGGGCGTTAAAGGAAGGCCTGAAGATCAGTGGTGTGATGAGCGTCATGGCAGCAGGAACTACAGAGAGCAGACACAGAAAGAGATGCGAGCATCCCTGGGAAAAGCAAACAAATTCAATTTTTTCAATTCAATTTTATTTATATAGCGCTTTTCACAAAAGTCAATTGTTTCAAAGCAGCTTTACATAAATAGAAGCAGTGAAAAGCACAGAAAACGACAGATAGCACAACAAAATACATGATAGCATGAGCAGTTAAATTTGCTGCGGCTATGACTCAATATTATAATTGCACGTATTACTAAAGCAACGTATAGAAGAGGAAGCTAGGTAAAGCCCAAAAAGGCTGCCTCCCCGGGGTGAAAAACCCCCTAGAGAACAGGGCAAACAAAATGCATACAGATCTCAAGTTACGGCTCATCCAAAAGATGATAGATTTGTCACTAGGTGCTTTTTTGTAAAACAGTCGCCAAAGGGGTCTGAAAAATCGCCAAGTTGGAAACGCTGCTTCAACCACTTGATTGTGGAAATCCACTGCTCTGTGAAACAGCAGTTTCTCCTTAATAAAGTTGAACCAACACTCTAAAAAATTCAAAGCCCTAAAATATAATAACACGCTTTAGAGAGGGTTCATCTGCCCATGTTCATCAAGTTCTTCTTGGGGGGACTCTGACTGAAATGAAGCACATACTGCCATCTACCGCATACGTTCAATGAATAGTGAGTGATCTAAGCCACGTAAGCACATAAATTATGCTTTTGCATTAAAAAAACATTCACTCACAAAAATAACACATGTTCACAGTGTCATGTGTGTTGCTTGTCATGTCAAAATATGTGTTTGTTGCTTCATGTTAACCATGTGTCATGTCAAAATAGCTGCATGCTGCACACTTTTAAAAGTAAAGATAAACATGATATTAAGTGTGTATCTGGCAAACGTGAGCGAATTTTTTATCATAAACTCTTTCGAAGCGTCTGCAGCAGACACATATTTTGACGTGATGAGCCACACACATGACAGGCTAGATACATGTTGTGATGAGCTTCGCATTGTACACCCTCGAAAAGAAGTCACCTGCCGCCACTAAACAAACTATTTATAAACCTGCCGTATGTTGCCAAGGCATAGGAGTTATAAATTCATATTTAATTAGGGGTTTAGCTATCATTTTGACAAATGGCTTACATACACTGTATACACACAACCATATCGACACTGCTGCGGCTGGCCACCTTTTGTCCAGTATTTCAGAGTAAGCAACCTTGCCATCATATGATTGTAGCAACAGTAAAAATAAAGCTGAGGAAGACAGGGGTCAAAGGACCTAGAAGGCTGCAATTAGTTGTGGAGAAACTGAACTTTTTGTCCCTCAGTACTGTACCAGGAAAGGGTTAAGAGCTTTTAAATGCTAAATCAAAGAGACTGAAAGAGGATACAACCTAAGTTACCAACAGATATTAAGAAATGAAGTGATTATCAGGATCAGACAAAAGAGCCTTTATGGATGACTTGCAAACTGTGCTGAAGAAGCAGCTTGCAAGGGAGAACTGGGTGTATAAAATGACCAAGTTAAACTGTGGCAAATATTGTGGAACTAAAGACGTACCCATCACAGACAAAAACAGATGACTACTGAGAAACAAAAAGTGACGCTTACTGGGCTGAATCTTTTAGTGAGGCCTTAAACAGGCACCAATATCAGAAGCTGACATTCAGGAAGCAAAGCACAATCTTGACATCAATACTGAAAACTGAATGCAGAACTGTTTGAGGCAGACCCAGAGCTTGCAGCTAAGATGCGTCTCCCACTATTTATATCAACTGTGTAGATTTTGAAAAAGCCTTTGACAGTGTCCATAGAAACAGCCTCCGTGAATATGGAAAACCACAAGACATCTTCCTTCCAGGGGCGGATGTAGAAAATGAGGTGGCAAGGGGTGGCATGAGAATTATGAGGGGTGGCATCACTAAAGTAAGCATCCTTGCATGGTCCTCGTGAATTCAAATTATATATTGTAAGTACTGCTACTATATATTCGGTGTATACACAGGACCTCAAATTTTTATAACATAAAATAACAAAAAAGATTTTTAGTGTCACGTCCTTAACTCTTTCACCACCAGCGTTTTTTTTTTTTTAAAGTTGCCAGGCAGCGCCAGCGTTTTTCATGATTTTAACCAAAGTTTAATGCCTTCCAGAAAATGTTCTTCTTTAAATATATAAACATACAATATACCAAATGAAAGAACAGACCCTCTGCTTTCAAAAAAAAAAAGTTTCATCCTACCTTCAGTGGTTCTTTGTAATCAGCTTTTGAATATGGGTAGGTTTCTGCAAAAACACCATATTTTGAGCAAAAAGCAGAGATAATTCCTTTTTTGTGACGGACTTTTCATAGAGATCCCATTCAGAGCGATCTTTAAAACAGACACGGACATGCAGCCACTTGCCATAGGGCAATACTTCCGGGTTTAAAAAGTTGCTGAAGGGTGCCACCTAATAGCGGTATTGCGGAAAGACGGAAAATCTAATAATTGGCAGGGAAGCGTTTTCTCTTGATTGACGAGATATCTCGTCAATGGCGGCGAAAGAGTTAAGTACCCACCCAAGCATCTACTGTTTGCATCTCTACTGTAGTACCCTTTGTCTTAATACAAGTAAATTCTAACATATATCTCACCGGTGTCTAAGCAGCACTGACTGTAACCATGATGAGCAACATAATGGTATACTTTAAATGTGTGTTGTGTGACTTTTAAAAGGATCTCTTGACAGAGGCAATATAATTTACATAACTATATTATCAGTGGTGTGTAAAGACCTTACATGATGAACTGTATTGCTTTTATTACCTCAAAATTAGCGTTTTTTTATCTCCATAAACAGCGGGTCCCCTGGAAGTCACCATCGTGTTTCTACAGTAGCCCTAAACGAACAAAGGATTGAGCTGTTTGTTGCAATTCTCAATCTCACCACTAGATGCCACACACTCCACTTTTAAAGACTAGGTTAAATTAATAAAGTCGTTTTGCCTGTTTTATATTAATGTAAAAAATATTTGAAAGGCACAATGAACACAACATACCTTGTACCTCACGCATAGGGTGCTGGTGTTTTTTTAATCTTTTCCCTCACTCATGCTGAATTCTTTTCTAGCTATTTGTCATCCATTTCTATGTTTTTTTTTTCTATGGCTTCATCTACTCCTCTGCCTTCCATAACATCTTTTTCTGTCTTATCTGCACCTTCCACTTCCATAGTATCTGATTTTCGTATAATTTTTGGTTTCCTTTATTATTATAGTATCTGTCATGAACTGCTGCAAGACACAAAAGGTTGAGGATCCGGTGATGTGTAGTGAAGCATCTGGTGGCCAATAGAAGGAGCCACTGTGGTGATAATAACAGTATCCTGGAAAATGCTACAACCATGAAGTTTTGTCTTTCAAGTTTAAAAACATACAAAAAAAACTTATAAAAACACTGGATATCATTATTTCTTTTTAAGTTTTGTCTTTCAAGCTTTCTAACCACTTTGATTTACTTTTTTACTGAAAAACTCTGAGAAGGCAAACTTTAGGATTTTTTACAACACTAAATTACCTAAATTGCCAGTGTTAAATGTACACTGCTGGTGTATATGAGTACCACCATATCTGGTGTTACAGATATATTTACATACATATACAGTATACATAAAAAATCTATATAGAGGAATTATATATTTTCTTTATTTTTCATGTACCATGTTGCTAATGTCACACTTGATGTATTTAATAGGACATAAACAGCGACCCAAAGTTCTGTAAGTTTGTGTGATCACTTTGCTTATAGAAGTCTGTAACAGACCCAAATCATCTCTGCTGCATAGTTGCATTTTGCAATGTAATTATTACTTCTATGTCTGGTGCTATGACATTTCTGCACTGTGTCAAAGATGTTATGTCTCTAATAAGATCGGTCACAAACAAGATCCCTGCACAATCTAATGTGTTGCCAACTTTCTCACTCTGAAATACGGGACAAAGGATGGCCTGTCACAGCAGAGAGAATATGTTTTTTGTATATCCCTTCTATTTAAGCCATTTGTCAAAATGATAGCGTATCCCATAATTAAATATTATTAATTTATTACTCTCATGCCTTGGAAACAGGTTTATTAATAGTTTGTTAGTTTACAGCAGGAACTTTTCACACAGTCCTTTAATTGAACCATTACTTTTAATATCTGTCTAAAACAAAACACTTGACTCCTTTAATCTTACGTGTGACAAACTTAAACTTATATGTATGAGCTGCATTTTTATTTATTTATTTATTTATAGTTATTGAATTAACATTAAATAGTTAAAACGCACTTACATTACAGTCTGTAAATCACAAGACAGAGAATTTCCTAGCAAAGTTGGAAATGCATTGAGGCTTTTCAGGTAGGTCTCTGGATCAGTGATCTCTTCAGAATTGAGAATGAACTTTGTAATTATGCAGATCTTATACATGCACAAACAGCTAAATAAACAACTATATTTAAAAAAATTGCATTATTTCTATTACCCTCTTAAACATATACTGATTGTGATTGGATGAAAGGTGTCGGCGATCACTATCAAGTGTCATGAGCAGCACTGCTGCTGTTGAGTTTCTGTTTGTGGCGCTGCAAGAACTGACAGGTGGATGACATCAAAGTACCGCGAGAGCATTTCGAAAGCAGTCCCTTTTATATGATTTCTCGAATCGCTCTCGTGGGATTTTGATGTTATCTCCCGCTCGATTCTTGTGACGCCTCATGAAGTCGAACAAGCCTGTTGTACCAGTCACTGGTTAGATCAGCGTAGCAGTCAAAAAACGTGACGCGACGTCCCATATGGGACAAAAAAAATAGGCTCAAAATACGGGACTACCCGGCTAATACGGGACAGTTGGCAACCCTAAAGATGCATGCTTCACATGACTCAATGAACTCATTTTTTGAAATTATAAGCAACACACATGACACTCCGAGCACATATTTTGAATTCATGCTCCTCGGAAGAGAAGTCACCAGCTGCCACTGCTAGGATATTTTCTTTAATTTTAAGGGGAAAACTAAGATGTGCTAAGATTTTTCATGAACATGGGCCCTCTTCTGTCTACAGAGTAAGGAAATAATTTTCAAGTATGTGTGAACAGTTTATTTAATATGCCATCATCACATAAACATTTTATTTTACTGACAAAGTGCATAGGCTACTACATGTAAAATACATACATTTTTTTGTATTGATGTAACTGTACAAATGCACAAATTTGAGGGACGAGAGCCAAAGGTGTGTAAGTGGGTCATTCTATGAAAATGGTGGCTTTCCTTCCCAGCCCCAACCACCAGGAAAAACACTTAAAATGTTCAGATAACAACACAAAATACATGTTTTTTTGTTTTAATTGAAGTGTTTTATTATTAAAAAAAAAAAACATATGTAAGACAGTTATATTGCAAACCATTTAATATATATATTGTAGAACACGGTCAGTAACATGAAATTGGCTTGTCCCTCGGGTCAGGAGTCGTGGTTTATTGACATATTTTGAGTTAAAAAATATATTATTCTCCCCCTTTAAATGTCATAATACAAAGGGAAGTAGTACAGTTATTTAGTGGACTACTTAAAAAACTAAAATATCAACTAAATATTATAAATAATTTACAGGGAATACCTGTACTGGTGTTACAATTTATAAAAACCATCACTTTGTCAAACATTCATTGTAGACATGGCTTTGGTTTTGAAAAGCACATTATGAGTGTGCACTCTCTCCTCATCTTTTAGCAATTTGATAAATAATTTGAGAATTTCATGTGAGGACTTAAGATGTGTCACTGCTGTTACTACAGTTGATAGTAAGGGGAAAGTAAATTTTATTAATATAATTTTTCAAATTGCATGATTAAGTGATTTATTTACAATTTAAGAAGTGTGTTTTGAGCTATTGTGGCTGCAATCTTAGATATGCCATTGTGTCTGCAGATTTGTCACTGGTGTTATTGTCACTGGTGTTACTGTTGCTGCTGGTAACACCAGTGACATGATGATAACACCAGTGACAATAAATAAACCCACTAACTTTTTATCAATATAAGGTTTAATAAAAGCCTCAAAAAATACAGTGTTATATTGCGTCACTGGTGTTACCGCATGGCATATTGGTTTTCCGGCAACAGAGTTGCCCTGTTTCATAGAATATGGTTCTATTTCATCCCTACTGACCACCAGAGGCGGTGCTTAAGCACTGAATGATCCATCTCGCGCATGCGCAGGTCGAGTGTTTATATCAACAAAGTCACCCGTGACCCCTGATGCCTACGGAGAGTCTATAACTTCCGGTGACATCAGCGGATCTGTTCCTTTTCATCTTCTCGCTTCGCAGGTTGTTTTTTCCGCGCTAGCAAAAGACTAGGATATTGTGTTTCATTCGTTGCTGGTGGCCTTGTGACATTTTTTTGTCGGAGCAGCGAGTTGCTCGCCCTCCAAAGGCCGCAACGGAATCCACCGACAGGTGAGTTACAAACTTTATATATAACTGCTCGTTTGGTGCATTTGTTGGTGACGGCTGTGTTTTCGCTCCCTCTCCAGACATTTGTAATCTAACGTTAACAGTTACCGTTTATATTATTGATTCATCTGCGATTTATTGTTGTAACACGGACGCGTTTTTGGTTGATTGTTCAACTGCGCTTGTGTAGTTACTTCGTGCCAACTCGGTTGTGCTGGTTTATTTTGTTAAACGTCTTTTTGCGCTTTAACTGCGCTTTGTGTATTTAGTACCAACTCGGTTGTGTCGGTTTTTTGTTAAACGTTCAGCGCTTAACTGCGCTTGTGTATTCGTGCCAACTCGGTTGTGCCAGTTTTTTGTTAATCGTTCGGCGGTTAACTGCGCTTTGTTTATTTTGCAACATCTCGGTTGTGCCAGTTTTTGTTAATCGTTTCGGCGCTTAACTGTGCTTTGTGTATTCGTGCCAACTAGGTTGTGCCGGTTTTTGTTAATAGCGCACCCTTAACTGGCTTCACAACGTTTGCGGTGACAGTTGTGCTTTCGCTACCGGCACCGGTACTGCGTTTAGTGTTTTATTTTTCGTTACCCTAAGCTGGTGAAGGCAGTGCTTTCCCTCCCGTTCCCAGCATATTTGTGCCTCAGTGACTAGATTGGTGGCAGTGTTCCCGCTGAAGCTAATCTTTTTTCTTTTTTGGTACATTTGTTGGTGAAGGTTGTGCTTTCGCTCCCTCTCCCGGCATCTGTACTGCATTCTGTGTCTATTTTTTTGGGATAGTTTACCCTTAGCTGGTGAAGGCAGTGTTTTCGCTCCCGCTCCCAGCATAGGTGTGCCCCTGTGACTAATTGGTGGCAGCGTTTCCGCAGAGGCTACCTTTTTTCTTTTTTCTCAGTTGCCAGCATGGTTGGCAACCACTCCTGCTCGGCCTGTATGGCTCCTCTGCAGCTTGAGGATGGCCATGATTTATGTCCCTCATGTCTTGGCTTTGAACATTTAAAGGAGGGTCTTTCTGACGACCCCTGCATGAACTGTGGTATCATGCCTCGGGCAGTGAGGGCAGCTAGACTGGCTGAGGTGGAGCAACTGTTGGGCTCTACTTCGTCGATTGGAAATTTGACCCCAGCCCAGCGACTGGTTCCAGATCAGACTGGGCAGTCTAAAGGTCAGGCTGCTGAGGCCGCAGGCCCCACTCCTGCAAAAAAGGCTAAGGGACCCCGGCTTGCCTCTAAAGTGGACCAACTAACAGCGGAGCTCAATACTATGAAGTCCCTCTTCCTGGCTTTCCAGTCCGGGACTGGAGCAGAGCCGCCAGATGATTTTGTCCCTTCGGCAGCCTCCTTGGAGTCAGAGGACGATGTGCTTTCCATGGCAGCGTCAGCTGGCCAGTTTAATGAATATGAGCCAGAGGTACTTCCACAGATGGGAGCCTCCCAACCTTCTGCGGCCGGCTCCCGTTCTTCAACCCATAGCTCTACTGGTGGTGTTGAGGACTGCTCTATGGGAGCCATCATTCGTATGGCTCTTGCCCGTCTCCAGTTGGACGTGCCGCAAACTCAGCCGGCTCCGGCCAGTGCTTTTTCAGGCGTGTCCCAGCCTCCGTCAGCTTTACTGTGCCCCCATCGGAGGAGTATTTGAGGGAGTTGCAGGCATGTTGGAGGGATTCTAAGGCCCTCTCTCATGCAACGTCCGATGGCCGGACCCTGGCAGCCATGCAGGACGCACAGAAGTTCGGATTGGACCGCATGCCAGAAGTTGAGCCGACAATAGCGGCTCTTATCATCTCACCTGATGAGGCTTTGAGGCCGGATGCTAGGTGCCCTCGTCCCCAGTGCCGGGTTACAGATGACCTGCTCTGTAAGGCCTATGATGCAGCGGCTCGCATGGGACGCATCGGTAACTCCATGTCCCACCTGATGCTCGCTTTGTCAACTTCCCTGCAGGAGACTGAGTTGGATGCCTCTGTCCACAATTTTAGCGATGCTTCACTACAAGCATTCGCATTGATGTCTAGGGAATTGGGGCGGTAGATGTCTACTCTTGTGCAGACTCGCCGCCAGGTATGGTTGGCACAATCTCCTCTCACTGAGGCCTGTAGGAGAACCCTCCGCAGTGTTCCGGTGGAACCAGGAGAGCTGTTTGGTTTCGCAGCTCTGGAAGCGCTTGAGCGCACGGTCCAAGCCGGACGGACTCGACAGCAGCTGTCCGGGCTTCAAAGAAGCGTTCCGCCTCCTAGTAGGCCTAGAGGTCCTGCAGCTGTCCCACAGCCCAGCTCTCATCCACAGGCTCACCCCAGGGGCTACCTAAGGTCTCTGCGCCCACGTCCACAGCCTGCTCAGCAGCAGGCACCGACCTTTCGGGTGCCTGACCGGCTGCCCTCAGGACAACCTCAGTTGTTTCCAACCCGTCGTGCCTCTGGAACCTTTAGTGGCCGGGGACCCCGGCGCTGAGGCCCGGGGGTCGGCCGTCGGCTGTTTTTCCCAGCAGCAGCTCAGCTATTGGGCTGCCTCCATCAGGGACCCATGGGTGCTCTCAACCTTAACCCACGGGTACAAACTTCAGTTCCGACGCCGGCACCCAGCCCATGGCCGGGTCAAGATGACCATCATAAACGACCCGGCAAAAGCCCAAGCCCTCACCCAGGAGTTGTCCGCCCTTCTGGACAAGGGTGCCATCGAGCCAGTAGATCCCCTATTGCACCCCGGGAGGTTCTACTCAACTTACTTTCTGGTAGCAAAGAAAGATGGCGGACTCCGTCCTATCCTCGACCTGAGGGGTTCTGAGGTTCCACATGCTGACCACTGCAGAGGTTCTAAGTACAATTGCCAAAGGAGAGTGGTTTGCGTCAGTAGACCTAAAGGATGCCTACTTCCACATCCCTATAGCTCCACACCTTCTGCAGTTTCTGCGGTTTGCCTTTCAAGGGCGCCATTTCCAGTTCCGAGTGCTCCCATTCGGTCTCTTCCTCTCCCCTCGGGTGTTCACCAGGCAGCCCTTTCGCACTTGCAGTCGCGGGGCATGAAGATTCTCCCATATCTGGACGACTGGCTCATCTGTGCGCCATCCCAGTCTCAAGTGGCACTGGACATGTCGTGTCTTCTCTCTCATGTGGCCCGCCTGGGCCTCCGGGTGAATTTTACAGAGTTGCCTGGTTCCATCGCAGGGCACGCTTTTTCTCGGGATAACTCTCGATGCAATCACCATGAAGGCTCGCCCATCACCACAGCAGGTGGACAACATCCTCCACCTCCTCCTCCTGTTTCGGGAGGGCAGGCAGTTACACTATAAGGAGTTTTTGCGCCTCCTAGGGAAGCTGACGGCTGCCGCTACCGTGATTCCTCTAGGAATGCTGTCGCTGCGTCCCCTCCAGAGGTGGTTGCACAGCTTTCATCTAGATGTCCAGTGGCACCGGCACAGGAAACTCAAGGTGTCACGTCGTTGCCTTCTTGCTCTGGCCCCATGGAGAGTAAGGTCATTTCTCCTGCAGGGCATGCCCTTGGGTTCCATCGCATCTCGTCGAAATCCTCACAACAGATGCTTCTCTCTTTGGGTTGGGGTGCTGTGTGGCAGAATCGAACAACTCAGGGGCTGTGGTCTGTGCGGGAGCGCTCGCAGTACATCAATGTTCTGGATCTGCGGGCTGTGCACAGGGCATTGCAGGTTTTTCTTCCCTTCCTGAGAGGCCGGCATGTGCTTGTGCGATCAGACAATGTCTCAACTGTGTCTCACATAAACCACCAAGGAGGCACCAGGTCTGCACCGCTGCTGCAGGCATCCCAGGACCTCCTGCTGTGGGCAGGGCCACACCTGGCCAGCCTGAGGGCGATGTATTTGCCTGGGGAACAGAATCAGGCGGCAGACTTACTCTCCCGTTGCAAGCCTCCGCCGGGGGAGTGGTGGCTTCATCCGTATGTGGTCCTCAGCATCTGGGACATCTTCGGCAGGGCAGGGGTGGATCTCTTTGCCTCAGAGGAATCGACCCATTGCCCCCTCTGGTTCTCCTGGACGGAGAAGAGCAGCCCTCTGGGCCAGGATGCTCTCGCACACGATTGGCCAGAGGTTCTCCTCCATGCTTTTCCACCAATCCCTCTGACACTGCAGAGAGTCCTCCAGCAGGGTCACAGGCTACTTTTGGTAGCCCCCTTCTGGCCAGGAAGAACATGGTTTCCACTGTTGTACAGGCTCTGGAACGGTTCACTGTGGCTCCTCCCAGACAGGAGGGATTTCCTGTCTCAGTTACAGGGCCGAATCTGGCATCCCGATCCTCACCGCCTGCAGCTGTGGGTCTGGTCACTGCAGGGCCCAACCCGCTGCTGACTGAGTGTTCAGATGGCGTCTGCAATACCATATTGAATGCAAGGGTGCCTTCTACCCGGGTGCAGTATGAGAACAGGTGGCAGCTGTTTACTACATGGTGCTCAGACAGGAATGTGGACCCTGTGCACTGTTCAGTTCCAAAGATTCTAGAGTTCCTCCAGTCACTCTTGGATGGCGGCCGGTCCCCAGCTACCTTGAGGGTATATGTGGCAGCCATTTCCTCTCGACATGCTCGGGTGGACAACGACACTGTGGGGTGTCACAGATTGGTGTCCCTTTTTCTGAAGGGTGCATGGCGGTTACGCCCCCCACGAGCACAGCGCGCCCCAGCCTGGGATCTACACCTGGTGCTCGATTCTTTATGTTCACCTCCCTTTGAACCCCTGGCTCAGGCAGAGCTGAAGTGGGTCTCTATTAAGACTGCCTTTCTCCTTGCTATCACGTCAGCGAAGCGTGTTGGGGAACTTCATGCGCTCTCTGTGAGTAATTTATGTTTGAGGTGGAACTCTGATGGCTCGGGGGTTACCCTGTGGCCGAATTCAGCTTTTCTTCCGAAGGTTTTGTCATCATCAAACCTTAACCAACCTATCCACCTGGCGCAATTTACTCCCCCAGAAGGGGAGGATAGATTACAGCTGCTGTGTCCCGTACGGGCTCTCAGAACCTAAGTGGTCGCGACTGCGAGTATAAGGCAGTCAGACCAGCTCTTCCTCTGCTATGGTGGTCCTAGGAGGGGCTGTGCTCTCTCCAAACAGCGGTTGTCTCATTGGGTGGTGGATGTAATCACCCAGGCATATAAACGAGGTGGTCACCCCCTGCCATCTGGGGTGAGGTGCTACCAGGGCGGTCTCAACTTCATGGGCGGCCCTGCGCGGCGTGCCCCTGGAGCACATCTGTGAGGCGGCATCATGGGCATCCCCAAGTACCTTCTCCAGGTTCTACCGGGTGAATGTCGCCACCCCCCATCCACTGAAGGTGGTCCTGTTGCCGGACTCTGCGCTCTCCTCTCAATAAGGTATGTGCTAAATTCCTCGTGACTTTTTTGGTATGTGTCATCCAGTGCTTAAGCACCGCCTCTGGCAGTCAGTAGGGATGAAATAGAACGAGAGTTACGTATGTAACGAGATGGATCATTCAGTGCTTAAGCACCGCCTCTGGCGTTCATCCGGGATTCATAGAACCGTAGTTACATACGTAACTCTCGTTTTAGTATCTACCTAACTGTTGCTGCATTCATTAGTAAGCATTTTAAGGATATTATCATTCAATTTTGATCACTCAACCTCAATTATTTCTAATGTTACAACAAAAAACACAATGGTAGAAATAGAAAAAGGTCACACAGTAGAACTTTACACATGCCTGTTTAAAGTAAATTACTAATCAAGACAACTTCTTAATATTACATTAACTTTTTCTGTCTTTGATTATGTATGCAAATTAAATGGTAAAATTACATTCTGGGAAGCCTGAATTGTCATCTAAAATATAGGTAACACCAGTGACAAAAAAGCAGCACAAGCATTTTTTAATGTAATGTAGTAAAAATATAAAAATACATTAAGCTGTCATCTACGTTGATTTATAATGTTAAGAGGTTAACTATTATCTGACTATGAGTTCAATATAAGACTAAAGAGAACAATGTATTAACAAGACAAAATGGGTTTACATGCTTTGATTATATATTATTAGCTCTTTGAGATGTGGTCTCCTTTGTTGCACTCAGGGGCAATGCTAGTAGGCAAAGTAGGCCATAGCCTAATGTTGCGTTTACACCAGCCGTGATAGGGGTGGCAAAAACGCAACTCACGCGTAGTTGGACGCCTGAACATTTAAGTTTACTCGATTCATTCGTGAAATTCTAGTCATTCGAGAAATTCACGTGGAAATTCTCGTCATGGGAGGGGCTTCTGCAACTCCGCGGAGACTCTGCCACTCCGCTCGCTTCCTGTAATCACGTCACTACTACAGCAAGGTCCTGATGGGTTAATGTGGCACGGAAATCCGACGAAGTTCAGATTTTTCAACTCACGCGTTTCCCACGGCAACGCTCAATTCAGGCGGAAACGCGCCACGTTTTCTGCGCCATCCGTGCCGCAGTATAATAATCCGCTTGTAATCGCGTCTTTGCATTGACTGACACTAGATTTACACAGACTGTGGAACAGCTGCGGAACGGCGGCACAGATCTGGGCTGGTCCAGCAAAATGCCATAGTTTAACGTCTTAATGGGCAGAGACAGAACTAGATATCGCGCGATCATCACGTGAATTTGCGAGACCTCATGGGTCCTTGTCACTTCAGCATGCAGCCGCTCTGCAACAAATACGGAACTGGTGGGTATTGACGGACGGCGGAGTGCGGAGCCGTAACGCAGCGGAGCCGATCTGCAGCCGCTCCGCAGTTGGTGGAAATCCGGGGTTAACATGTAAATCACCTGTGCTTGCCGCCTCCACCGTGGCTGGTGTAAACGCAACATAAGGCCTCATGCTTGAAGGGGGCCTCCATTACCGCTAAATCCACGTGTGCTAGTCCACAAATCACTACTGACAGCAATAGACAAAGTTATAAGGTGAGTTTGACTTTATGCGGCACAGCAAGAACCGCAGGCGGATGATATCAAATTAATGCGAAAATGATTGATAAGCAAACTCTTCTGTATGATTTCACGATCGCTCTCACAGTACTTTGATGTCATCACCTATCGGTTATTGAAGCGCCACATGAAGTCGCAGAAGCCTAGCCTATATGATGAATAACATCCAAAACTCTCCAGCTGACCAACTTTAAATGAAGCTTAAAGCGGCTATAACGTCCTTTGTTTTCTGCTTAGCGAAACCTGCATGCAAAGACAGTGTAGCATGTCACAAGGTGACGATCTTTAGGGCGGAACCAAAAGTCGGGAAACTTTGGTTCCGCCCGGATGTTTCCGCCCAGACCGGGAAGAGGAAACACCGGACATCCGGTAGCATCGCGAGGGCTGTAATCAGCGAAATCAGGCACAGCTGTGCGTGTTTAAGAGGAACGCTGGTTGATTGGAGGGTTACAGCACACAGAGGAGTATTTAAGAGCAGTGTAAATCACAGTTTGGGTGCGTAGTGTGTGAGTTGAGGTACGGAGCTGTGCTCGTCCGTTACACGTTGGCAGTTGGTTGCACTTTCTCTCTTTCTCTCTCGTAGTTCTCAGTGGATGTTACCGTAGAGGAAACCCTGTGGGTAGAAGAAAACAACGGTGATTGTGACACGCTTGGAGTAACCAAGGAGGAAGGAAACGAAGCAGTTTGTAAACTAATCATCAAGAGGATCGCTGTGAGTATTGGCTCTGGATAACTGAAGCATAACAACTAACCTGTGTATTATCGAACGCCTCCAGGAGGGCGGCCCTACCCCTGACTTAGCGTGGTAGGTGGGCCGCAGGAATAAGTGGATTCAGCAGCCATAGCAACAGAACTAAAAAGCTCCGGCCGTGGTACCATCGCCCCCATTTGACCTTAGCGAATAGGAGGATGTCTGGCGTCTCGTGTGTACACTTGAAGTGTGGGGGGGTGAGTCCATGTCATTTGAAAACTTTTCACGTTGAAGTGGTGCTGTGTATTTGCTGTGGGTTGCTGTGCAAGTGCTGTGTGTCTTGTCAGACGTACCCCGCATCACCCCTTCCGCTAAGGAGAGACGGAGAGGCTGCCGGTTGTGAGCAACATCAATTATTGTACGCTGTGTGCGATTCAAGTGTAAAGTGACGGTGTGGGTTTTTGGAAGTCGCCCGTCTGGTGTGTCGACAGTTGCAGAGTGTGGCGGTGAAGATTGGGAAGCTGGCAGTGCGTGTGTGAGTACAACCACGAACCTGTATATTGCTACTTTACCTGTGTGTTCTATCTTGTGGCAGAGTGAGAGGCGAAGGAGTACCGCCGCCCCGTGGTCTCTACAAAGGGGCGCCCCTGTCCGGTATTCGATCGGCCTACGGGCATTGAGGATAGGGCAGCGCTCGGCCCGGTGAGACGGTGTGACGTTCGCCCCCTGCTGACCAGCGCATCCGCCGAGAGGGTTTTTGCCCCCGGCGCCCTCTAGGAAAACCATCGTCGTTCGCCTTTCTGTGCAGGCCAGCTGTCGTAAGCCGCCCCTGTACATTGTCGACCAGAACGCCGTAGAACGAACTGCGGACAGTCACACATGCCCGAGCTGTAAACAGCAGAGAGGTGAGAAGTATCCAAGCGCACTAACTGTGTTGTTGTGTCCAAGCTGCCTGTAAAGGAAGAGAGAACGAGAGTGAACGTCAGTAGAACGAACTGTGGACAGTCACACATGCCCGAGCTGTAAACAGCAGAGAGGTGAGAAGTATCCAAGTTGCACTAACTGTGTTGTTGTGTCCAAGCTGCCTGTAAAGGAAGAGAGAACGAGAGTGAACGTCAGTAGAACGAACTGTGGACAGTCATACATGCCCGGGCTGTAAACAGCAGAGAGGTGAGAAGTATCCAAGTTGCACTAACTGCGTTGTTGTGTCCAAGCTGCCTGTAAAGGAAGAGAGAACGAGAGTGAACGTCAGTAGAACGAACTGTGGACAGTCATACATGCCCGAGCTGTAAACAGCAGAGAGGTGAGAAGTATCCAAGTTGCACTAACTGTGTTGTTGTGTCCAAGCTGCCTGTAAAGGAAGAGAGAACGAGATTGAACGTCAGTAGAACGAACTGTGGACAGTCACATATGCCCGAGCTGTAAACAGCAGAGAGGTGAGAAGTATCCAAGTCGCACTAACTGTGTTGTTGTGTCCAAGCTGCCTGTAAAGGAAGAGAGAACGAGAGTGAACGTCAGTAGAACGAACTGTGGACAGTCATACATGCCCGAGCTGTAAACAGCAGAGAGGTGAGAAGTATCCAAGTTGCACTAACTGTATTGTTGTGTCCAAGCTGCCTGTAAAGGAAGAGAGAACGAGAGTGAACGTCAGTAGAACGAACTGTGGACAGTCATACATGCCCGAGCTGTAAACAGCAGAGAGGTGAGAAGTATCCAAGTTGCACTAACTGTGTTGTTGTGTCCAAGCTGCCTGTAAAGAGAGAGAAAAGACGGGAGTGGATGTTAGGAGAGTGACCTGTGGAAAAAGAACCATACTTACCAAGAACTAGCAGCAAACCGACAGGTGAGGACGATCCCAGTCCAGGTTAAACGAGTCTTCGTGTCTCCGTCGAAGCCTGTGGAAGGAAACACAAAGTGGAGTGAGCAGTGAAGTATTGGGCCGACGTGACACAGGTACCGCAGATAGAGAGAGAGATAAACCCCAAGTTCACACTATTTGTCTTTGCCTCCAGGAGAGAAGAGGAGGGCGCCACGGATAGCGGAGTTGGCAGGAGCCTGTGTTCCCGGCCCACTCCCCCCTATATTTTGGTCCCCAGCCCCTGGGACTTCCGTTGCCCCCTTCCCCTTTCTGCCACCTTCCCGTGTTGTGGTCTGCCTGGAAGGCAGAGAGGAAGTTAGTTTTAATTGCCCCTTCCCCATTCCCCCAGTTATTTTAAATATTTAAATAAAGTTTGTTTTAATACTTACCTGCTCTCGTGTTGTTTGGTCATTGGGTTGGCTTTGGGGACCTCCTCGAGGTGGAAGTTGAGAAGGGGCGTGGCTTTAGGTTTAGTAGCCAGCCCCTAGCCGTGACATAGCACATGATACAGATATTTTGAAATGATTGTAATGCATTGTAAAAATAACCTTGGCTTTGTTCTGTGTATTAATGTAATTTTAGGACAGATCAAACTTGAGCGTTGCTGACTCTGTTTAGACACTTTAAATGCGTGTTACAAGATAGCATCGCGTAGGGAGCTGACTATCAAAACAGCCAAGTTAAAAAAAAAACATTTGTATTTATAGACAAACAAAACAATTTATGACACTTTCTCACAATATCTTGAAAATTAGAGGGGTGCGAGGGGCCACCAACATGTTCGCCTACACTATAAAAAAATCTTTGCTGCCTTCAATTTTTTGTTGAATAAACTCAGATTTACAAATCATGTCAACTTACTATTATTTATCTTGACAAGAGATGAGTTGCTACAACTTATAAAATGAAGTTGACTTTTTTCAACTATATTTTATGAGTTATTACAACTCATCTATAGTTATAGCAACTCATCTCTAGTCAAGATAAATAATAGTAAGTTGAAATGACTTGTAAATCTGAGTTGATTCAACAAAAAAAATTCAACAAAAATTTTTTTTACAGTGTAGGACCTCCAAATATCAAGAACCGGCTCTGTTTGCATTATACAGTATGCGGTTTCTTCTCCCAACCCAAACTATATAATCAATAAATGTTTACTTATACATTATATATTTTTAATGTTAAAATACTTCCTGCAATTTCAGGTCAATGTGCAGAAACAATTTTAAATAATAAATTAATACCATAGTTGATTTTCGCAAAATTATGAATCCCTGCAGTTTGTTTGAGCTTCCTCATAAGTCCAAAAATGAAACATTGGCTGCTGGTTTGACTAGCTGTTTACTGACCAATTTGTTAACACGTTTTGTTAAAATTCTATCTTATAAAATGAAATAAAATAAAAATGTTGGACAACTGCACTTGTTTGGAAAACATTTTTTAATTCAGTCCTTTTGTTCTTTATCTCTGTCGAAGTCTTATATGGGGCCTGAAGGCCTTGCAGAAGACAAAGTAAATAATCGGATCTAAAGAGGCATTAAGCATCGCAAGCAGCACAGTCAGCTCCTTTAGAATGTAGAAAGTCTGAACTTGTATACATTCATGCAGCAGGGGTTTGATGAACTCATATGGAAGTCTAACCAGGTGATAAGGCACAAAACACACACAGAAAACCCCAACTAGTACTTTCATGTTACGCTTAGACTTGATAAGCTTGATGCTGCTGGTTTGTGCTGGAGCAGCGCTTTCAGCTTGTCTGAGCCTCTTTACAGTCCACCAGTAAAGCAACATCAATGATACCGACACAAACAGAAACATTACAAAGGAAGTGATCTGCATGGCCATGTAAATCTTTTTGAGCAAACTGTTATGATAACTGTCACAGTCAAAATCACCTTCCGCAGGACTTCTTGTAGAAGCACTTAGTGTACAGGCAAAAGCAACCATGTAGAAACAATTAATGGTGACAGTTATAGCCCAAGTTGTTATGCAGATGTTGCGGGTAGAACGAATTGTTTGCATAATGTGAGCCTTCATTGGTTGCACAATTTTCAGGTACCTGAAAAAAAGCAATGATTTTTACTATACAAATCTATAAACATTGCCATTTGTGTTAAAAAAAATTCTAATTTAAAATAAAAATCTGTCACCATTTAATGGGTGGATAAAAAAACATTAAAATGTAATAAAAAATAACTTAAGTATCATCAAAATTTTAAAAAGATAACTAAATTTGGCTTGCATTAAAACTTAATTGTCATTTTTTTCTAAAATACTCCAAGCAATTTTATAGGAATTTGCCTTTGTTTCTCACTTCTGCTTAACAATATTATGCTGTAAAAATTTCCTTCACAGCATAATATTTATTAAAACGTACTTATTTTTGTAACCATGTGGTTTAGACCAGGGGTCTCCAATCTTTTTGTGAGTAAGGACTAATGGATAAAACAATATGGAGGGCTACTTTTTTTATATAGTTTACTCAAAAAATTTTCTTTTACATGTTGATACGTTTTATCATTGGTTAAAATGTTAACATAGATAAAATAAGCCAAGTTAATATCAAAATATATAATAAATAAATATGAACCCTCTTTGGCAGTGGTTCTCAACTCCAGTCATCGGCCCCCCCTCCCAGAACATTTTAGATGTCTCCATATATAAAACACCTGATTCAGTTCATCAGCTTGTTAGTGTGTTAATTAAGGAAACGTTTCAAACATTCTGGAAGGAGTCTAATGAGTGGAATCAGGTGTTTCTTATCTGGAGACATGTAAAACATCTTGGGGGGGGCGAGGACTGGAGTTGAGAACCACTGCTCTATGGCTTGACTTTTTATTTTTTTGGGGAAAAATATTTCCCCCCACACTTTTTGGGAGCTTGGGGGCCACTGATAAAATATCCATTGTACAATTTACGTCCTGGAGAGCTGCAGTGGTGCAAAGTTTAGTTCCAACCCTCATTAAACATCACCTGTCTGGTTTGATTAGAACTGGTTATGTCTGAAACCGCATACTATTCTGAGTAGGTACTTAATTTCAATGAGTTTAATGAGCGCTAAAACAGTATGTACATTCTCCCAGTTTGGACATCATCCGCCATCATGTTAACGTTGTGACCTGTGACGTAGTAGCCTTGTTCAAGTTCATGCGGCACCACAAGAACCGACAGGAAAATGACATCACAATACCGCAAGAGTTACTCGAAATTAGACTCTCTCGCGGTTCCTGTGATGTCATCTGCCTTTTGGTTCCTGTACCCGAACAAAAAATAACAACAAGCATAAAAAAGTATGCAGAACTTGTATGAGGAACATGTGCACTAACACCTGATTGCATCAGTAACTTGACAACCCTACTTTGTATGGTCACAGTCAGTGTCGCAATGGTTGGAATGTCTGGATAAAGAAGAGGTCAGGCAGCTGCTCAAAGATCTCACCTTTAGAAAAGACTCGGAAAAATACTTAATTTTTTTTAAAGATATCTCTAAGATATTATACCCCAGAATTACATTGCTAGCCCACCTCAACAGTTATGAACAATTATAATCAAAAATGCTGACCAATACATCATTATATTACACATTATTTTTAGGGGACAAAAATGAGTAAAACAAGCAAACTGTATTAATATGTATTGTCAGATGACAGCTATGCTTGAATACAAACTAGACAATTCAGGTCATGTGAATATATACATTTTTGTGAAGCATCATGGTTTTTTATTTACATAAACAACAGGAAACAAAAAGAAGTCCATACCAAATGAATGTTACAATACATTTAACAGAACCCAAACGCAAGACAGGAAGATATCAAAAATAGGGATTTATTATAACAGAAAACACAAATAAACATAACATAAAAAATAACATAACCAGGATAATAAAACACAAAAACACTGGAAACTAGACTAAACAGACAAAGTACTCACACTGATCGAACAAGGCATGGAACAAGGCTTGGAACAAGGCATGGAACAACGCATGGAACATTTAAATAGATTTTTAATAGACATTTATTATGTGTGTTTAACATGTATTATATGGTTTAGTTTGTGTGTAAAAAATCACAAATATACTACAGTATACTGTCTTACACCTTTAACAATTTATAGTTTACTGTTCAGTAGTTCAACAAATTTGAATTTAACCGAAGGAACTGCGCTACTTGTTTGTAATAGCTACTTACATTTGAAATCACTCGAGTTGGTCTCTGGTTGTTATGATGATTGCTTGCTTTCCCGTGGCATCATGGGAGAGCTGGGATAGATAAGTATCCATCGTTGCTTGCTTCAGAATCTGGGCCGACTCAGTAGGTCATCTGGGGATTTCTCGGCTACTCATTTTGTGAATACTGAGGATTTGGACATACTACTCTGTCCACTTATTGTTTCTCCTACTATATATTGGGTAAGTAGGTGGTTTCGGACGATACTCAAGTATACGTACCCCCGAATTCTCGCCTACCCTTTTATGTATACTGAGGTTTCGGAAATACTGTTCGTTCGCCTACTGCTTTTTGCCTACTATATAGTATGGAAGTATGTGGTTTCGGACGCAGCCTGTGGCTCTCCAGGATCGACGTTGGCCACCCCTGCTGTAGAGGGTTAACATTGACGCTATTAATAGAATGTGCTTTGGCGGATAACTCACATACTCTGTGCTGGCAACCTGATGGCTCTCCCGATTTTGCCAAGTGGCTGATGTCCTCAGGGCAACATTATGTTGAAAAATGGTTTTATTTAGAAAAATGTTGTCCTTGGCTAAACACAATATGTTGCCCTGAGGACATCAACCACTTTGCAAAATCAGTTCGAGCCAACCTGATGCCCTTGGGCACCATGTTGGACAGGGAACTACACTAACCTTTTCCACTGGTGGAACTTGCGCTACTAACTATTTCAGTTACTGGCGCAAAACATGATTTGTTTCCCACAGATCTGAAATTTACTTGTGGTGGTAGCCGGTGAAAAGGGCAATCATTACCCACTGACAAAAAATGGTCTACTATACATGTGACAAAGAACTAATAATGTGTGACACAACACAATACTTTGATTTATAGAACATTAATATTAATTTCACATTATAGTTTGTTAAAGGGATAGTTCGGCCAAAATTATATTAAACCCATGATTTACTCACCCCCAAGCTGTCCGAGTTGCATATGTCCATCGTTTTTCAGACAAACACATTTTCTGATATTTTAGAAAAGTTTTAGATCTTTCAGTTAATTAAATGTGAAGTTAAGGGGGCCACGTCCTTCAAGTCCAAAAAAAGTGCGTCCATCCTTCACAAAATAAATCCAAACGCCTTTAGGGTGATAAACAAAGGTCTTCTGAGGGTAATCCGTGCAGTGTTGTTGTAGAAATATCCACATTTAAAACTTTAAAAACGAAAATAAATACCTTCCGGTAGCGCCACCATTTTAGTCGCGTCCGCATTCAAGATCGAAGCTTACGCAACTGTTCCCCCGCCCTCCGAATTTGTCATTCTTCACAAAGAAAATTGCATACACTACGCTAATACTCTCTCCTGAATACAGAGGAGTCTTAGATGGCGGCACTACAGGAAGGTAGTTATTTTCGTTTATAAAGTTTTAAATATGGATATTTCTACAACAACACCGCGTTGTGCAATGCTTGACATTATCATTACTTTTTGTCTACCATATCTGTGCAAACTTTTTAGAAAATATATGGTTTCTTAATAATTAGATTATAAAAAATGGGAGAACGAAAATGCAGCGCATGGTCATTACAAGAGCCAGTTGTGATCGCCATAGAAAGCGGAGGCACGCTGAAACTGCCCTCGATCTTTAAAGCAACACTATGTAGTTTTTTTACCTTTAAATAATGTCTCTAAAATTATTTCAGTGATAGAACAACTTTTAACTGGACAAATTGTACTTTTGCTGCAACCTGAGCAGCCTCCTAGCTGCTACAAGCCCACTCTGAAAGTGGCGGTGGAGGGTAGAGCACACAGCCCCGCTCCTCCCCCTGCCTGCAGAAGAGTGTCTGATACCAGGCACTGTTGCGCTTTGCAACCACATGGGGGAGCTGTAAGTCAAATTTAAATGGAAACTACATAGTGTTGCTTTAATGCGGTAGCGCTCGCGGCCCTTCTCCAAACGACTCGGGCTTTACACAAAATATTAATCACTTGGAACCCGAAGTAATTAAACTAGGACCGACCCCGATGAGACCGACCATTTACAATTTTACCCGGAACCGCACGAGTCTCGGGTTTTCCGTGACCGTTAAGACCTCTAATGGGTAAAACTCTGCTCAAGTTCAGACACATGGAAGGATACAAAGTGACACTTGCTTCGCGTCGCACTGACCCAATTCATTGAGAAACAGAAAGCATGCGAACGCTCACCGTTTTGAAGGCTCAGAGCACGTTATAAAACATATTCTTAAAATACACATTTCTGTTTTAATAAATGTTCATAGTAAATCATAGCGTATTGCCTAAAACATAAGGTAGGTACAAAAATAATCAGTGATACATTTGCGACCCATTAAAAATTAGGGTCGCAATGGCATTTCAAAAGGTCGCATATACAACCAAAATGGTCGCAGTGTAGTTCCCTGATGTTGGAGACCACTGGTTAAACAAATGTAGGTTTTCTAAGTCAACATTTGGGTTTACGCTCATATTGGTCTCACCAATGTTCGACAAAAATTAAATCACACTAAACATTCAGGCACAAATGGCACAATTTCCTGAAAATGACTTAATAGTATAAGTATAAGGTATATTTACCTGTTAACAGCAATGTAGCCCATAAAGAGAATACTGCAGTACATGTTGAGGTAGGAAGCTGGAGCCCCAAAGTTACAGTAGATACGATGAATTTCCTCTGAACTGACAGCATATTTAATTATGCGTAATATCAAACACAGGCAGACGAACAAGTCGGCCACAGCTAGATTCTTCAGATACACTGTGATGCTGGATTTATGAGTAACTTTACAAAAATACACATATATTGTAATACTGTTGAGCACCAGACTTGTCGAGCAGATCAGTGTGTAGACAGATATGAAAAACGTACGAGCTGGCATTTCACATGGTCTTTCAGTTGAATTTGTTGTGTTTTCTTCCATGATGAGCAGGCTTGTAACCTAGAGGTGAAGATTTGCCTATTCAGTTGTAAAGTCTACACATTTTGCAAAATGTCTAAATTGCCGTAATGTATTTGAAGAGTTTCGTTGCAAAATGAGATAACTCGAAATCTCGTTTTTTGGTTGTGCATTCCAATTTAATATCAATTCAACTGCAGTTGGTTTGTTTTGATTTAAACCTTCATAACTTAAAAATTACAGCTAAGTAACACCATAAAACAAAATAATAACATGATAACATAATAATAAACATGTTTTGACAAAAAATGTAAAAAAACGGAGTTATCTCGTTTTGCAACAAAACTCTTTATTTTTACTATTCTGGAGACAGAAATAAAAATCTTTTTCATACTACTGTAAATTTGCATTTTTTGGTTCCTTGTTCTCAGTTAAACCACAAGCTTGTTTAACACCTAAGCTCCAAGTTCACACTTGAAAAATGCATCACCCCCCTCCCCATATCTACATCATCATCACAGCTCTGTTCAACTAGCCTGACATTGCCATACTCAATTCTAGTCAGAATTTGAGTCTGATACCGCTTCATTGAGCTATAATTATGAGGCGTGTCTCAACCGAAAAATGCCTCTGCACTCAATTGGATAGACCTATGACCAATCAGAGCAACGTAGTATGTTGAAATTACGTCTTTTGCAGCCTGATCGAACTGCTAGTTATTTCGCTACAATGACACTAACATTGTGATTATACTAAGTCTGAGTTAGCGAACGTACATCAACACCTACTATGTTTACAACACAGGGCTCGCAAAATCGCTAGCCCGACGTCCCGGGGCTATTGTGAATTCCTGTCGGGCTACCAAAATGTATCTTTGCCCTGCCCGTCGGGCTATCTTGGGTAGGAAATAATATTTTAATGTTTTTGCTTTGTCTCAGATTTAGTTAGGTAATTGTATTGTACGTATTTCGGTGTCCTCTTGTCAGTCATTATCCTCACGTAACAAGTGAAACTGTCAGGAAATGAAGTGAAAGCATAAATAAACCCATCCTTTAATGTGCACTTCTAAAGTGCGCGCGACCCTCTGGACGCGCTTCTGCCGGCTTCGCTCTTCACAAGCACCTGCCTGCTCTTGTGCTCAGCGTGAACTCAAGTCATTTAAAAACAGCACTTTTGGGAGTACTTCGACTTGGCGCAGTAACACTCTCCCTCTCCCATTATGAGAGGGAGAAGGGGAGCGGATTTTTCAGGCGAGTTGAAGTACTCCCAAAAGTGCTATTACGCCATACAATATAGTTCCTCTTTTAAATCCGCTTAGAAAAGCGCTACGTTTTATTTTGTACCACCAAACTTGCTCGTATAACTACTCGTCTTAAATAGGAAAAACGTTGATGTGTTTGGGCACTTCTAACTTTTTTTCTGAGTGGTACCATTGAATGAATGGGGCTAAGCTAAATGCTATCGAAGTGTAGCAGCGCGCTCCAGCGCTTACGTGCACGCACTAAGATGATAGAGGGATGTATCAACTCTTCTTAGTTAAGGTAATAACATATTTTAATATTGAAAATGAGTAGACTATTCCTTTTAGAGAATATGATGTTAGAAGCTTTTGATAGGTGACTAAACAGCAGTGGTAAGATATTACATTTCCCTTAAGCGAATAGAATGTGTGTTTGTCATTTCGTTTTACCTCAGAGTCTAACATTATTCTAGCGAAAATAAACGGCTATGGTAAGATCTGTTAACCTAAAGGGAATTAAATGTTTATTCCTTTTTAATAAATATCTGTTTTAAGTCTTCTATATTGTGTTAAAGTCACTGGTTGTTTATATATTTGATAAAATACCATGTTATCTAAATATGTGTTGAGGTAATTTATTATATTAAATTAAATTAAAAATAACCTGTGTTATAATACATTCATATAATATAACATTCAGTAATATAACATTCAATTATTCTAACGTTAGGGGAACGTTAAAATAACCTAAAAATAACATTAGGGGAATGTTTATTTTCTTTAAAGAAAACATTCCTTGCTATTAAACAAAATCCTTGGAAAATAACATTCTAGAAACCAAAAACTAATGTTAGGGGACCGTTTTGGGTACCAAATTGTTAGCTGGGGATGGGCAGAAATAGTTGGCTTACATGGAAATCCAGGATTTATCAATATTCTACATTAAACAGTGTATTTTTTATTCGGGCTACTTGAATTCATTTCGGGCTACCAAAAATGAAAGAGTGCCTGCCCGAAGGGCTATCAGGGATTAAAAAATTTTGCGAGCCCTGCAACATTTTGTTTATATCACAACATTAAGTATTTACTAAGTCATACAGTAAGACTATCTCTTACCATTTGTATGTTAGGTGAACTTCATCCATGACGATACCCATTACGTTGGCTTGAAACTATTGGAGCCTAGCATGTCCCTCCACTTATTCAGCAACCACGATTCCGGGCTTCCGAAAAGAAGCTGGCAACGACCGCTAATTATATCCATCTTGTCATGCACGCCGAGTTGCATCGCTGTGATACCAATTTCTTGAGGATTCTAAAAGAGGATTCTCTGTTCCTCTTTTAAAATCAATGCTCTGTCGATATCTTTTAGAACAGACTCAATGTCAGAATCCACACATCTGAATTCTACAGCGGCAGCCATTTCGTTAAACAGATTAAACACACGCGCTCTTTGGTGACGTGATTCATTGCGTTACTGTTGATCATCTGTCCATCATCGTATAAAGCCCGCCCTGACAATTTGATTGGTTCAATCAGCTTTGGGTCTAGCATAGTAGCTCCTCAACGAAGAAACTCCAGACCGATCTTCCCGTTCTCAAAATGTTGTGGGCGGGGCTAAGATCGGCTGGCACCCAGGCTAGTGTTCAACTATCGGAGAGTAGGGCTCTCTACTTAAGGGCTGATTGGTTGAACCCCCAGCAAGCAATTTGGGCTAAAACCAGGCTAAATTTGGGCTGTCAGTGAAAATCTAATAGACGTCTTGAACACCTGTTGACTTTGCCTACATGTTAGAATATCATACATCTTCAAGTTATTTTGGCAAAAATGGCATGTAACCAAATTCAAAGCTATTTAGGGTAAAAGTGGATTACTCATAGCCGGTCTATATTGGGTCTATAATTAGCCGTCATTTCAACGTCTTGGTTTTTGCTTGCTGGGAAGCCTTGTATGTGTCATGTCTGATCCCTCCCCCCATGTCTGTTGACAGTCGTTACAGGTAAGCGTGCTAGCTCTTAGCATATCTCTATTTTAATGTGTTGTGTGTAATTTTAAAACTAATTTTGAATTCCAGTGTGTGTTGGCTCCAATGTTGGTGCCTGTTAGCACTGTTTAATGGGTTTTAAGAGTGTTACTGTAGCCTCTCAGGCTGACTCCCTGTCTGTAAAGTTGTGCCTGGCGTAAGAAGCGGTAAGTGCATAACCCGCAACTTTAACGAAAGTGGTAATGTGTATTAGTAATGTTTATATCTTTATCCGCTTTAGGATTCTCCCTCTCGTTCCGGGCCGTGATAATGTCTGCCATTTACATGTTCACGCTGTTTTAGCGCTGCTATTTAGCTTGCTGTGTGCCATTATTAAAGGGTGCTGCTGGTGTCTGGTCGATCTTTTAATAATGCACCGTAGTACTTTATTTAACATTTATGTGTTGGGGACATGAACATTTTATGTTTTAAAGATTAAATGATGCTCTGTATGAGCTCTGTGGTTCCCCAGACTGATTTATTAACGTTAAGTGTTTCTTTCCTTGTATTTATAATCTGTTTGCTGCAAGTGAACCGAATAATACACTGAGAGAGGGGGGGGGCGGTATGTGTAATTAGCCCTCCCAATGTTTTATTGTCTCTGCTTCTGTGTATGGTATGAATTGTCACTATTATAGAGGAGTTGAGAACAGGCATGTAAGAAGTAGTTGAACCATCTATTAAATGTGCTAACTTATGTTCTGTTAAGTGTCTTTAACCTTTATTTTTGGTTTATCGCAGGAGCTGGGGTCCCACGGGTGACAGGAAATTCTGCAGTGGTGGTGGTGCTTCTCATTGTGTGCTGTGTAACATCTTGTGTTTTTCGTAGTGTATTTTGAGTGCACTTTGGTGTGTGTGGTTGTGTGGAAGTGTGCTCTGCTCGAACTAAACTCTCTCCTCTGCCGTTGGGAGCCTCAGCCCTGCTGGTAACATTTTTCTTTATTTGTTTTGATTCTACATTTTTGTTATAATTAATATTGTGCATTCCTCTTTCTTTTGAAGGAGTATGAGTACTTGGTGTCTTTTAATATAGTGTTTTGAATATTTGTTTATAAATAAAATCCTGTAACATTTTTGCATTATACCCACGTCTCCTGCCTACTTTATTATAAGGGACCGAACCTGTGTCCTTCACCCATCATTTTGGGTAATTTGAGATATCCCCGGGTGCAATTCCCGGGGTGGCGTAGTTGGAGTTCCTTAAAATCTTAGGCTCATGTCTCTCTCTAGCACCGCTCTGCTACATACATGTACATTAAATTGTTTTCATTAATCTTGATATTTACTGTACATTGACCAGATATATCTCCATTACACGCTGTGCCAAGACCTGATACTAGATTCTGTACTTTTATTAAATTTGACTGGTTTATATCTAAACATGTTCTGCTACAATGTTAGAAAAATGGTCAAAGCTGGGGTAGCTGGTACCTTGTCAAAATATATCTTTGCACCTAAAGAGTTTGTATTAGTACCTCAAAGGTATCAAATGTGTATATATACACTTTTTAAAAGGGTACTTACCCAGTGACTGCTTCTGTCCATTTTTTTTTACCTTTTTTTTCCTACAGTGTATTCATCGATTTAAAAACATAGTTTCTAACATTTCTGACTATTTTAACACTTTGTAAATTAAGTCTAGAACAACATTTCGAGATTTCACAATACGAAAAATAACTTTTTTGACAAAGTCCGTAAAATTATCAAGTTAGTCAAATATATTCTTTTAAACACTTTTTTTTATTTTAAACTGGTATTAAGTTTCAAATAAGTTTAAAAATAAAGTTGAATTAAGCCTCAGTGTATTTATGTTTTGTATAGTTTAACTTACCGTCTGACTTTCGTTCAACACCTCTCTCGCTTTAAACAGGAACTTTTTTCTCCTAGGGGGTTTTTCGCCCCGGGGAGGCAGCCTTTTTGGGCTTTACCTAGCTTCCTCTTCTATACGTTGCTTTAGTAATACGTGCAATTATAATATTGAGTCATAGCCGCAGCAAATTTAACTGCTCATGCTATCATGTATTTTGTTGTGCTATCTGTCGTTTTTCTGTGCTTTTCACTGCTTCTATTTATGTAAAGCTGCTTTGAAACAATTGACTTTTGTGAAAAGCGCTATATAAATAAAATTGAATTGAAAAAAAAAAATTGAACTTGATGTTGTCAGATGTGTTTGATGACTCAGTTTCTTTTTTTTGGAAAATGATTTCAATCAAATAAACAAGGCAACGGCATACAAAACTAACTACATTAAGATACAGTGATAGCAAATTTAAACACTTGACTGCAATGTTTCCCATGATCCTCAAAAACGTTTTGATCTATAGGTCGGGGGGGTTCCCCCACAAAACAGGATAAATTTCTTTCATTACAAAGCTACAATCTCATTTTAAAATGATTAATTTTGAAATAGATGACTTAAGAATAGTTGTAAAGATCTGTAAATTAAAGTATTTCATCAGCTTGCTTTCTGGGTATTGGTTTTTTTCATGTGACAATCTGTGTGTGAGTGTTTACTTGGGGTTCCACCTAAAAAAAAAAGGATTTCTGATCTGATTATTCCTATTGACTATAATTCTATAATGTGGAAAAAAGATTAAAGGTAGGGTAACAGATTTGATCCTGAAACATTTTTAGGACCAAAAAAATGTTCGACCAATCATAGATTTCGGTCCGAACGGACGTTTCCTTTTTTGTCCCTCATACGTAAGCGTAATTTGAATGCCCACCGCGCAGCGAGTCCACGCAGACACCATACGTCATCGATGCGTTCACGTGCGCTCACCTCCTGTCTGTAAACAGCGAGAATGGCAAACTTTTCTGCTGAATTGACAACCTGCACAGGAGCCACAAAACGAAAGACATGTTTTATAACAACAACAAAAACTGCCTGGATCAGCAAAGATCAAAAACCCAAATTAATGTCACGGGTGACTTTCTAAGGGCGGAACCAAATGTTGGAAATTTTTGTTCCGCCCGGACCAAAAAGCGAAAACACCGGCACTTCCGGGTTCTTTGGGAGGGAAAATCAGGCGCGACGGGACACAGGTGTGACAAACAAACGTGGCGATCGTGGATTGGAAGACAGGGAGAAGAGGAGGAGGATATAAGGGGCTCCAGAAGTTGCCAACGACAGAAGTTTATTCGAGCCGATCCGGCGAGAGGAGACAGAGTGGGGAGCGAGCACAACACTAGTAAGGTGGAGGAATTAATGAGCGACTGGGTGAAGGAAGACAGAGGAAAACAAGAGCGGGCTGAGTATTTGCATTAGGCAACGTGGATGTGTTTAATCCAGTGTGTAAACCGACTGATCTGTGCTAAGTGTGTACAACAGGAATACTCACCGAAAGTGTCATCGAGAGAGAAGTTCTGGCAGCAGGAGCATACAGAACGGAGGAATTCAGCTGGCACTGGAAGGATAAAGGCACGGAAAGGAGAGGATTAGCAGCTGTTTGTGAGTACCCTTGTATGCATTGTGAAAGTTATATCGTTTGGAAGTCTGAAGCATGGGACGACTGTTGTGAGTCTAGCTGTTGTAGGAATACGGCCCCACTGCGAAGGAGTGTGGTGGGAGGGCCAGAAACCCGCAGAACAAAGGAAGGAACGGGGGTGTCAGGACGTCGACGATCGTCTATCATCTGCAGTGAGGACGGCGGCCAGTGCACCCCAGGGCAAGTTTAAGTCAGTCGTTGGTTGATGACCCTAAATCACTGAAGTGTGTAGAGTGCAGTAAGTGAGTCCAGGTCTTTTGCGTGAGTGTGTACATGTGAAAAAGGTTGTAGTGCTGTGCTGTGCTTGTGTTTTCAGTGACCACCACTTGACTGAAGAAGTTTGGCGAACAAGTGGACGTCGAATTTTGTGCAGCTACATCTAAATTATACGCCTCCATGGACTAACCCCCCCCCCCCCTGTATGGACACCTAGCAAGAATGATCGGGTTCCGGAGCTCAGTGTTGATTCTCCAGGCGGACATCGCGAAAATCCCCAGGCCCTGGTGAGGCGGTGGAGAGAACGAACAAGGCAAGTGAGACTTTTTGCACTATAGTGGAAAGTATCTGTATGCACGAAAGTTGATTGTGGACAGAAGATAAAGGTGGTGTGAATACTTACATCTGGTGAGGAGCCCTTCAAAGTTCGCCCCTGTCTAGATCTCTTAACCCCAGTTGTAGGCAAAAGTCCCAGTCCTCAGCTAAAGCACTTATCTCCTGCCCTAGCTAAAGGCTATTTGTTTGTGTCTGACATCACTGCTGTGAAGTAAAAGTCCCAGTCCTCAGCTAAAGCACTTATCTCCTGTCCTAGCTAAAGGCTATTTGTCTGTGTCCTACGTCGCCCCGTGGAAGCAAAAGTTCCAGTCCTCAGCTAAAACACTTACCTCCTGCCCTAGCTAAAGGCTATTTGTTTGTGTCCTACGTCGCCCTGGGAAAGTAAAAGTCCCAGTCCTCAGCTAAAGTACTTACCTTCTGTCCTAGAACACTTTGCTTACATGTTGGAATATCATACATCTTCAAGTTATTTTGGCAAAAATGGCATGTAACCAAATTCAAAGCTATTTAGGGTAAAAGTGGGTTACTCATAGCCGGTCTATATTGGGTCTATAATTAGCCGTCATTTCAACGTCTTGGTTTTTGCTTGCTGGGAAGCCTTGTATGTGTCATGTCTGATCCCTCCCCCCATGTCTGTTGACAGTCGTTACAGGTAAGTGTGCTAGCTCTTAGCATATCTCTATTTTAAAGCAACACTATGTAGTTTTTTTACCTTTAAATAATGTCTCTAAAATTATTTCAGTGATAGAACAACTTTTAACTGGACAAATTGTACTGTTGCTGCAACCTGAGCAACCTCCTAGCTGCTACAAGCACACTCTGAAAGTGGCGGTGGAGGGTAGAGCACACAGCCCCCCCCCCCTGCCTGCAGAAGAGTGTCTGATACCAGGCACTGTTGCGCTTTTCAACCACATGGGGGAGCTGTTAGTCATTTTTACATGGAAACTACATAGTGTTGCTTTAATGTGTTGTGTGTAATTTTAAAACTAATTTTGAATTCCAGTGTGTGTTGGCTCCAATGTTGGTGCCTGTTGGTACCCTTGTATGCATTGTGAAAGTTATATCGTTTGGAAGTCTGAAGCATGGGACAACTGTTGTGAGTCTAGCTGTTGTAGGAATACGGCCCCACTGCGAAGGAGTGTGGTGGGAGGGTCAGAAACCCGCAGAACAAAGGAAGGAACGGGGGTGTCAGGACGTCGACGATCGTCTATCATCTGCAGTGAGGACGGCGGCCAGTGCACCCCAGGGCAAGTTTAAGTCAGTCGTTGGTTGATGACCCTAAATCACTGAAGTGTGTAGAGTGCAGTAAGTGAGTCCAGGTCTTTTGCGTGAGTGTGTACATGTGAAAAAGGTTGTAGTGCTGTGCTGTGCTTGTGTTTTTAGTGACCACCACTTGACTGAAGAAGTTTGGCGAACAAGTGGACGTCGAATTTTGTGCAGCTACATCTAAATTATACGCCTCCATGGACTAACCCCCCCCCCCCCCCTGTATGGACGCCTAGCAAGGACGATCGGGTTCCGGAGCTCAGTGTTGATTCTCCAGGCGGACATCGCGAAAATCCCCAGGCCCTGGTGAGGCGGTGGAGAGAACGAACAAGGCAAGTGAGACTTTTTGCACTATAGTGGAAAGTATCTGTATGCACGAAAGTTGATTGTGGACAGAAGATAAAGGTGGTGTGAATACTTACATCTGGTGAGGAGCCCTTCAAAGTTCGCCCCTGTCTAGATCTCTTAACCCCAGTTGTAGGCAAAAGTCCCAGTCCTCAGCTAAAGCACTTACCTCCTGCCCTAGCTAAAGGCTATTTGTTTGTGTCTGACATCACTGCTGTGAAGTAAAAGTCCCAGTCCTCAGCTTAAGTACTTACCTCCTGTCCTAGCTAAAGGCTATTTGTCTGTGTCCTACGTCGCCCCGTGGAAGCAAAAGTTCCAGTCCTCAGCTAAAACACTTACCTCCTGCCCTAGCTAAAGGCTATTTGTTTGTGTCCTACGTCGCCCTGGGAAAGTAAAAGTCCCAGTCCTCAGCTAAAGTACTTACCTTCTGTCCTAGAACACTTTGCCTACATGTTGGAATATCATACATCTTCAAGTTATTTTGGCAAAAATGGCATGTAACCAAATTCAAAGCTATTTAGGGTAAAAGTGGGTTACTCATAGCCGGTCTATATTGGGTCTATAATTAGCCGTCATTTCAACGTCTTGGTTTTTGCTTGCTGGGAAGCCTTGTATGTGTCATGTCTGATCCCTCCCCCCATGTCTGTTGACAGTCGTTAGAGGTAAGCGTGCTAGCTCTTAGCATATCTCTATTTTAATGTGTTGTGTGTAATTTTAAAACTAATTTTAAATTCCAGTGTGTGTTGGCTCCAATGTTGGTGCCTGTTGGTACCCTTGTATGCATTGTGAAAGTTATATCGTTTGGAAGTCTGAAGCATGGGACAACTGTTGTGAGTCTAGCTGTTGTAGGAATACGGCCCCACTGCGAAGGAGTGTGGTGGGAGGGCCAGAAACCCGCAGAACAAAGGAAGGAACGGGGGTGTCAGGACGTCGACGATCGTCTATCATCTGCAGTGAGGACGGCGGCCAGTGCACCCCAGGGCAAGTTTAAGTCAGTCGTTGGTTGATGACCCTAAATCACTGAAGTGTGTAGAGTGCAGTAAGTGAGTCCAGGTCTTTTGCGTGAGTGTGTACATGTGGAAAAGGTTGTAGTGCTGTGCTGTGCTTTTGTTTTCAGTGACCACCACTTGACTGAAGAAGTTTGGCGAACAAGTGGACGTCGAATTTTGTGCAGCTACATCTAAATTATACGCCTCCATGGACTAACCCCCCCCCCCCCTTGTATGGACGCCTAGCAAGGACGATCGGGTTCCGGAGCTCAGTGTTGATTCTCCAGGCGGACATCGAGAAAATCCCCAAGCCCTGGTGAGGCGGTGGAGAGAACGAACAAGGCAAGTGAGACTTTTTGCACTATAGTGGAAAGTATCTGTATGCACGAAAGTTGATTGTGGACAGAAGATAAAGGTGGTGTGAATACTTACATCTGGTGAGGAGCCCTTCAAAGTTCGCCCCTGTCTAGATCTCTTAACCCCAGTTGTAGGCAAAAGTCCCAGTCCTCAGCTAAAGCACTTACCTCCTGCCCTAGCTAAAGGCTATTTGTTTGTGTCTGACATCACTGCTGTGAAGTAAAAGTCCCAGTCCTCAGCTTAAGTACTTACCTCCTGTCCTAGCTAAAGGCTATTTGTCTGTGTCCTACGTCGCCCCGTGGAAGCAAAAGTTCCAGTCCTCAGCTAAAACACTTACCTCCTGCCCTAGCTAAAGGCTATTTGTTTGTGTCCTACGTCACCCTGGGAAAGTAAAAGTCCCAGTCCTCAGCTAAAGTACTTACCTTCTGTCCTAGCTAAAGGCTATTTGTCTGTGTCCTACGTTGCCCTGTGGAAGCAAAAGTTCCAGTCCTCAGCCAAAGTACTTACCCTCCGCCATAGCTAAATGCTATTTGCTTGTGTCCTACAGCCCCTGAGGAGAGAAACCTCTTAATACTTACCTTGAGGTTACTGTTCAGAGCCACCACGTAGTGCTACAGCCTCTAAGGAGAGAACCGTCTCAATCATTTGAAATACTTACCTTGTAATTACCTTTCAGAAACATCACGTAGTGTCACAGCCCCTAAGGAGAGAAACGCCTCAATCATCTGAAATACTTACCTTGTGATTACCTTTCAGAGCCAGCACGTAGTGCCACAGCCCCTAAGGAGAGAAAAGTCTCAGCCATTTGAAACACTTACCTTGGGTTTACCTTCTAGAGCCATCCCGAAGTGTCACAGCCTCTAGGGAGAGAGACGCTCTGGCTTGTAACATCTGTGGTCCGCCCCGACCTGTGACATTAACATCGGTAATTTTACTGCTTTACCATGAGATGCAAACAGCTGCAGGAGGCAAAGGGTCTGAAAGGGTCATTACAGTGTTTATTTTGGAAAGGTAGGTATGTTTATGGCGATATGTTTGTATTGAGATGGATTCAGATATTCTACTTTGATGAAACATTGTGTTGCTTATGAAATTTGTGTTCGTTTACAGATTAGTGTAACAATATAGTTACTACATCTACACAACCGAAAGTGTGCTTTAACTGATTCTGATGTAAACCAGTTGTTTATGTTGGTTATTTTGAAAATGTTATTCACTTTACACTGCAAGGTTTTCTCACTGGTGAATAAGATGTGACTGTCTGATCTGTGCGTGTACATGTGTTTTGAAAGGGGCGTGACTTTGGATGGCGATTTGACTGGAGGGTGGGATCGTGATTTCATTGCTAGGCGGCTACCGTTAGCATTTTTCAAAATGTGAAACCCTACCTTTAAATAAGTGGTTCAAAACTTTTGACCGTCTCATGAATAGATGTCTTTTGAAATGGCTGAACATTTACAAAGTCTCTGCCATTATTTTTTGTATCTATCTCCACCAGTGTTCGAATTGGGGGGGCCCGGACCTCCTGTAAGCCTTGAGGGATCCCCCATAAAGCACAAAAATATGAATTAGGGGGGTCCCCTGGTTTTTATTAAAATACTACATGAATTTAAAATTCTCATGTTGCGCTGCCGCAAAGTAAACTAATTCAAATGATTTCTGTCTGAAATAAATATTTACTCTCAAGTGCGCCTCCCGCTTTTTTCTGGAGGAATTGACGGACAAGTTGTGGATTATTTTCACCTCATTGACTTTAAGAATCTTTAGAAATATTTAGGATTAGGTTTTTATTTTTAATTCTTCTCAAACTATTATTTCACACCAGTGGCGAGGCTGGTCCCCCCAGTCAAAAGAAACACAAAATATTTTATTGGGAAAGCAGAAGAAATCAAGCATAAATGATAATAAATGATAGTCTCTTTATAATCGCTCAAATACACATCATTCAGAAATAAATAACTATTTATACAAAGCTTATCTTTTGCATGTGTGGTTTTAAACCTTACAAATGTTAACATGCAAGCGATTTTAAATTATTTGAGCGCAAAATGTTAGAGTGAGCTGTTATGTGTGCGCACACACATATTCAAATGGAAGCACACTCAAGCGGACACATGGAGACGTGCCACGCGTGTTTCCTAGCATGCAAACAGAGAACAATCTTGAAATATCACAGTCTTGGCACATATTCTCATAAAAAAACATTCAGTTATGTCTTAAAGTGAGTGCAAACAGTTTAGAAAGAAATCAGATCTTTGTTTCTGAAAGCAGCAGTTCTTATCTGCTTATGTTTGTGTCATTCATATTAATTTAACAACAGCAAACAAAGGAAAATCACTTCTGTATCTTTGAAAAGATTAATTATATATAATTTATACAAGGAAGAAGTATTCATTCTATTTATGTACCTAAATAGATCTACCTTTATTTGTAACTTTGTTCATTTCTATTTTTATATGCTCATAATTTCTGAATTTGTTCTTATTTTATTTTCCCACCCTCAGTTTTGCTGATCCGAAAATGATTCGATCTATGACTCAAAAAACGCAATGTAATCCATTTAACCACTACTATATAGTAAAATTATGAAATTTGAAAGAAGTCATTGAGGTCCACCCTATTTCACCCCTATTCTGTTTAAAATTTCTGGCCTTGCCAGTGTTTCACACTAATTTGAGTAATAAAAAATGTTTAGGGTTTGAGTTAAGGGTATTTTGGGGTTCCTTTGATTAAAACAGGATCAGATGATTGTTGATCCAGGATCACATCTTACTTTGTGAACCCTAAGGGGGGCGGGGGATTGGCTGTGGGATGGGGCTTAGCTAGGGGACCCCCCATAAGCTTTGACATAATTCGAACACTGATCTCCACAGAGTGCCCTGCCATTTTTATCAGTTTGAGATGGTGTTTTTGGACTCTTTGAATAAGATCATTGTTAAAATGAAATCATCTTCATGTGGGATGGATATTGTTCCTTCTTGTTTTTTAAAAGAGTCATTTGAATCCATTGGTCAAAAATCCTTGCAATTATTTACAGTAGCCTTGCTTCGGGAGTTGAACCGAAGTCTTTTAACATGCAGCAGAGGAACCAATAATGAAGAAATCAAATTTGGATACATACGTTTTTGGCTAATTTTGGACCTTGTATTTGGGCAATTAAATTCCTATCTTGATTTAAATGGTATTCACGAGGTGTTTCAGTCTGGTTTCAAATCTCGAAATAGTACAGAAACTGTGACTTGTATTTGTGTGCTGTGACCGGTTTCCTGGACAGGGCTTATCCTAGTCCCAGACTAAAATGCATGTTTCAGCTGCCTTAATTTAAAACAGTAGTATCTACAGTTCCTGTCAATTTTTAGGTTTGTGTCAGAAACTGCATTTTAATGTCACTCCACAAGTTTTTAATGGTGCAGAGAGATCAGAGGATTGAGTTGGCCACTTTATAACCTTAATCCTTTTTGTCTGGAACCAGATTTTGCCCTCTTGCTTTTGTGTTTGGGGTTGTTGTCTTGTTGACACCCATTTTAGGGGAATTTCCTCTTCGGCAAAGGGCAACATAATCTCTTCAAGTATTCTACTGTAGTCAAACTGATCCATGTTCCCTTGTATTTGATAAATAGGCCCAACAAGGCAGTATGAAGAACATCTCAATCCCAAGACTTTTACACCGCCATGCTTAACAGTCTTTACACTGTATTGTGGCTTGAATTTAGTACCCGGGGGTCGCCTGAAGTTCTGTATAGACCCCAAAAAGAAATATTTTAAACTTATCAGGCCACAAAATGTTAAACCATTTTTCTTTGGGCCAGCTGATGTATTGATGTAATTCTATAGATGTATTTTTTTAGCAGTGGTGCTTTACTGGGGCTTCTTGCATCAGTGACTGTCACAAGAACATAATCTTTTATCTTTCTAAAGGTTTTCAACTTTTTAATCAAATTGCTTTGTTCCTCTGAGCAATGTTTGAAACAACCCATTTTATTTAGAAATTCAGCAGCAGATATATTTTATAACAATTGGCGAAACATTTGCCTTCTCTCTTTCTTAACAAAGGACAAAAAGAAGCAGTTTTCAAAAAAATTAACTAATTTTAAACTTCATACTGCTATTATTTTGATCACGCCACTTTCATTAAATGAATCTATAACTCAGAGCAAGTAATGTGGATATACAATGGCTCTATTGTTTTTCTTTAAATAATTTCCACCAAATATTACTACTACTATTAAGTGGTTTATCAGGTTATTGATGTTGCACTGCTATTTTTTTTAACACCACTGTTTATGATCATGCGGCATAAAATTATAACTATTTTGCAATTTATTCACTTTTATTAGTACACTACCATGTTTTTAACACAACTGTAGGTTAGCTGGTAGAAAAGCTGGGAATGGATACACTGTGGATATCTCAAATATTCATATCTCTAGTAAATTAGCCAATATAACAGTGGGCACCCAGGCCAGCGCCCGGGGATCAATGGGGTTAACGTGCCTTGCTCAGGGGCACGTCACAAGCGGCCGGCGGTGGGACTCGAAACGGCAACTTTCAGGTTACAAACCTGACTCACTACCTCGTAATATATCGGGGTAACATGATTAAACTTTTCGATCCATTATGCAGGCTGAACTGCGGCAGATACAAGTTTATCCATCACGTCTCGAGTGCATGCACTTACTGCAAGGCTGTTACATCGCCATCTACTGATAAACACCAAAACGCCAACCGAGGTCCGATAGATAAATGATTACAGGCATTATTGTTATTCAAAATATATTCAATAAATGTGTAATATACATAAAGGAGATAAATATGGTGAGATTTAACCAGGATTTAACGCGATAGCGCTGTGGGTCCGTTACCGGTTGTAGACTACACCTCACCCCCGGCAATAATGGTTCGTTTTAGACGCTGCTAGTATGATGTGCACAAATGACTAAATGTTGTGGAGGTTGAACTAACTGTTGTGCAAATGTCAATAGTGATTTGAGAAATGCACCAAAGCAACTGAGAAAAACTGTAATGTAAAAAATATTAGAAAGGCACAATAAACACAACATACCATGTACCTCACACATAAGGTGCTGGGGCCTCATGTATAAAACTGTGCGTACTGTAGGATTCTTACTAAAAGTCTACGTACGCACATCATAAGGGTGATCCACAATCATAAATGCATAAAACAGGCAGGAGGTCATGCACCGGTAATGAGTCCAAAAACCTGGGCAAACAAAACAGAACAGGGAATAAACAGACTCAGAGAACATTCAAATATACATGCAAGATCGAAAACCAGGGACTCATAAAACAGGTGAGAACCGCTCAGACATGCAGTGTGACACGCTTTTCCATTGCATAGTACCCCACGGTTTGGTTTAGTTTGGGTTGGGTCAGCCTACTTTTGGGAGCTTTTCCATTGGGTGCAGTACGTAGTACCCAATACTTTTTTTCGTACCACCTCGGTTGGGGTTCCAAGCGACCTGAGCTGAAACCAAACGTGACGCGAAAACACTGTAGATCACTGATTGGTCTGAGAGAATCGTCACGTCATCGGTAAAATGTAAAAGATTAGCTTTTTCCTCAATGCTAGCTTGCGCTGTCTCGAGCAAACATGTTGTCATCTGCTCTGCTAAAAGTTCCCAAACTCCCATTTAGCGATGAAAAACATCCACAGGTTGAGAATCAGGGACACCATAACAGTTTTTTCCATAACTGCAGTTTGTAGCAGAACATTTGCGATGATGAACACGTCAGCATTACATATGCTTAAATGCAACCTAAATGAGGCTCCATGGAGCAACGTCGGCTGACGCCACGGGTGTTTGTACAAAAACGGTCATGTGAGACAGAGGTATAGTGATAAACGCAATGTGCAAACATCTGTTTGTGGTGGTCAATTTTAATTTTGTGGCGGACTGAGAAAATAAATAACTGTATGGGAATATACAACGACGCTCTCACTTGTATGATGTCACAGCAGTAGGCAGCGCATATATAATGACTTGCCTATAATCCCTCCCACTGCGAAGTGATACTAAACTCGATGGAAAAGCTAACCACGCCAAAGTGAGGTGAGGTGAGCTGACCCGACCCAAACTAAACTAAACCGTGGGGTACTATGCATTGAAAAGCTCCATAACAAGACCCTCTTTGCAATGTGAAAGGGTAAGAAGAGCATAGTTTAAGTAGTCTGGATAATGAGCAGCAGGTGTGGCAGTAATCAGTGAGGTGCAAGGGGTTCTGGGTGATGGAGTCCTGACGGTGATGTGTAGTGAAGCATCTGGTGGCCAATAGAAGGAGCCACTGCGGTGATCATAACAGTATCCTGGAAAATTCTACAACCATGAAGTTTTGTCTTTCAAGCTTTATAAAATACAAAAAACATATTAAAAAAACCCTGAATATCATAATTTCTTTTTATAGTATCCTGGAAAAGAATGAAGTTTTTTCTTTCAAGCTTTCTAACCACTTTGATTTACTTTTATACTGAAAAACTCTGAGAAGGCAAACTTTAGGATTTTTTAAAACACTAAATAACCTAAATTGCCAGTGTTAAATGTACACTGCTGGTGTATATGAGTACCACCATATCTGGTGTTACAGATATATTTACATACATATACATATACAGTATACATAAAAATAAAGAAAATATATAATTCATAAGTTGTCTAAAGGATTTATGATAAAAGTGATGCTCACGTTTGCCAGATACTCGCATAATCTCATTTGTAATCAGAGTTTATTATTTTTAAGTTAGTGTCTTGTATTTTGTTAATGTGAGCGCCTCTTTAATCATAAACTGTTTCGATGTGTGTGCAGCAGGCACTTATTTTGATGCACATGCTTCACATGACGCAATTAACTTATTTTTAAATGACGAGAAACACACATGCTACGAACACATACTTTGAATTTGCGCCCTTTTGGAAGATAAGTTGCCAGTCGCCACTGATAGGATCTTTTCTTTAATTTAAAGGTGAAACTAAGATGTGCTAAGATTTTTCATGAACATGGGCTCTGGTCTTTTGCCTACAGGGTAAGGAAATAATTTTCAAATATGGGTGAACAGTTTATTTATTTATGTGATGCCATCATCACATAAACTTTTTTTTTTTACTGACAAAGTGCATACAACATGTAAATTACATACATTTTTTGTATTAATGTAACTGTACAAATACACAAATTGAGGGGTGAAAGCCAAAGGTTCGTAAGGAACATTTCAACTTTAAAGGAGGGCCAGAACAAAAAATGCCATCTGATCTGAATTTGTCTTCTAATTTCAAACTTTTATATCTCCAAATTGATTAAGAATTCACTTGTGTCCTTTTGGCAGCCGAAAGAGCTCATCAATAACTTTTTTTGAGATAAATATGTATCTCCATATCAACCAAAATGTCACTTACTCCCTAATGGTTCTTACCCCTCGAAATGTTTAATATAAGACTAAAGAGAACAATGTATTAACAAGACTAAATGGGTTAACATGCTTTTCATACTATATTATTAGCTCTTTGAGATGTGGTCTCCTTTGTTGGACTCAGGGCCGGTGCTACCTATAGGAAGAGTAGAGTAGGCAAATGTCTCGCGGTACTTTGATGTCATCCAACTATCGGTTATTGAAGCGCCACATGTAGTCGCAGAAGCCTAGCCTATATGATGAATAACTTCCAAAACTCGGCAGCTGACCGACTTTAACTCTTTCACCGCCAGCGTTTTTAAAAAAAGTTGCCAGCCAGCGCCAGCGTTTTTCATGATTTTCACCAAAGTTTAATGCCTTCCAGAAAATGTTCTTCTTTAAATATATAAACATACAATATACCAAATGAAAGAGCAGACCCTCTGCTTTCAAACAAAAAAAAAACCATTTCATCCTACCTTTAGTGGTTCTTTTGCAATCAGCTTTTGAATATGGGTAGGTTTTTGCAAAAACACCATATTTTGAGCAAAAAGCAGAAATAATTCCATTTTTATGACGGACTTTTCATAGACATCCATTCAGAGCGATCTTTAAAACAGACACGGACATGCAGCCGCTTGGCATAGGGAAATACTTCCGGTTTTAAAAAGTTGCGGAAGGGCGCCACCTGGTGGATAATAGCGGTATTGCGGAAAGACGGAATATCTCGTCATTGGCGGGGAAGCGTTTTCTCTTAATTGACGAGAAATCTCGTCAATGGCGGGGAAAGAGTTAAATGATGCTGAAGCGGCTATACATCCTTTGTCTTCTGCTCAGTAAAAAGAGCATGCAAAGACAGTGTAGCACATGAAACAGGTATTTTGAAATGATTGTAATGCATTGTAAAATTTTAGGACAGATCAAACTTGAGCGTTGCTGACTCTGTTTAGACACTTTGAATGTGTGTGCAATATAGCATTGCGTATAGGGAGCTGACTATCAAAATAGCCAAGTTAAAAATGTTTGTTTTTAAAGTCAAACAGCAAACAAAACAATTTATGACACTTTCTCACAATATCATGAAAATTAGAGGGGTGCGAGGGGCCTCCGACATAATTTTTGCCTACACTGTAAAAAATCTTTGCTGCCTTCAATTTTTTGTTGAATCAACTCAGATTTACAAGTCATGTCAACTTACTATTTTTTATCTTGACAAGGATGAGTTGCTACAACTTATAAAATATAGTTGAAGAAAGTCACTTCATTTTATAAGTTATAACAACTCATCTATAGTTATAGCAACTCATCTCTAGTCAAGATAAATAAGTAAATAAGTTGACATGACTTGTAAATCTGAGTTGATTCAACAAAAAATTTCAGCAAATTTTTTTTTACAGTGTAGGACCTCCAAATATCAAGAACCGGCTCTGTTTGCATTATACAGTATGAAGTTTCTTCTCCCAACCCAAACGTTATCAATAAATATTTACTTATATATTATATATTTTTAAATATTAAAATACTTCCTGCAATTTCGCGTCAATGTGCAGAAACAACTATAAATAATAAATTAATACCGTAGTTGATTTTCGCAAAATTAAGAATCCCTGCAGTTTGTTTGAGCTTCCCCATAAGTCCAAAAATGAAACATTGGCTGTGGGTTTGTGACATGACTATCTGTTAGACTGACCAATGTTAGATCGGGGGTGTTTGGAAAAAAAATGTTTTTGTTAAAATTTCATCCTATAAAATGTAATTTAAAAAATGTTGGACAGCATTGGTTTGATAACATTTCTAAATTCAGTCCTTTTGTTCTTTATCTCTGTCGAAGTCTTATTTGGGCCCTGAAGGCCTTGCAGAAGACAAAGTAAATAATCGGATCTAAAGAGGCATTAAGCATCGCAAGCAGCACAGTCAGCTCCTTTAGAATGTAGAAAGTCTGAACTTGTATACATTCATGCAGCAGGGGTTTGATGAACACATATGGAAGTCTAACCAGGTGATAAGGCACAAAACAAACACAGAAAACTCCAACTAGTACTTTCATGTTACGCTTAGACTTGATAAGCTTGATGCTGCTGGTTTGTGCTGGAGCAGCACTCTCAGCTTGTCTGAGCCTCTTTACAGTCCACCAGTAAAGTGACATCAATGATACCGACACAAACAGAAACATTACAAAGGAAGTGATCTGTATGACCCTGTAAATCTTTTTGAGCAAACTGTTATGATAACTGTCACAGTCAAAATCACCTTCCGCAGGACTTCTTGTAGCAGCACTTTGTGTACTGGCAAAAGCAATCATGTAGAAACAATTTACAGTGAGGATGAAAGCCCAAGTTGTTATACAGATGTTGCGGGTCGAACTTATTGTTTGCATAATGTGACCCTCCATTGGTCGCACAATTTTCAGGTACCTGAAAAAAAAGCAATGATTTTTACTAAACAAACTTATAGAAACATTGCTATTTGTGTTTAAACAATTTCAATTTTAAAATAAAAATGTTGCATGCATGCACCCATCCATCACCATCGGATAAAAAATCCATTAAAATGTAATAAAAAACTTTATATCATCAAAATTTTAAAAGCGAACAAAATATTCAGAACAATTTTTTTATTTTATTTTTAAATATTCTAAGCAATTTCTATAGGAATTTTAGAATTTGCCTTTGCTTATCACTTCTGCTTAACAATGTTATGCTGTGAAATTTCCTTAGTAAAAAATAATGGCTTGAATTTTCTAAATTTTTTATTTTCGTAACGACATGGTTTAGACCAGGGGTCTCCAATCTTTTTGTGAGGAAGGGCTAATGGATAAAACAATATGGAGGGCTACTTTTTTGATATTGTCTACTCAAAACATTTTTCTTTTACGTTGATATGTTTTATCATTGTTTAAAATGTTAGCATACATAAAATAAGCCAAGTTAAAATAAAAATATACAATAAATAAATATTAACCCTCTATGGTAGTGGTCTTCACTATTTTTTTAATGAGAGCCAAACTGATAGGTCAGAGTCAATAGGTGAGCCGCCTTTACAGCAAAGTATCAAAAGTTAAATACAATCATAAATAGCATGTCTACTCATCAATCTGTTGCAATGCAATAAATATGAGGGCAAATCATTCTTTATCATTTACCAGTCAAATTTGTAACTGAGACGATGATTTCCCTTAATGACAAAAACAGGATTTTAATACTAAGCATTCTTATAATATGTATATTCAGTGCCCCCTGAACCACTAGGAGGCCACCTTTCTCTTAATTTTATGTGGCGCTGCACAGAACGATTGGCGAGTGACATTACTTTGCCATGAGAGCAATTTGAAAGCATAACAAGCAGTCTGATTTAACAGTACTTTGCTGTCATATGACAATTGAACAAGCTTACCGACGTGCATCTTGATATAACGGGTATGGTTTTCTTACAAAGTTAGCGTCCGTAGCAGAAAAGACAGAAAAAGCGCATGCCTGCATGATCATATCACTGTATTATTTACTGCCATGCGAGCCACAAATTAAAGCTTGCCGAGTTTCATGCGACTCAATCCCGTGCGATGAAGAACACTGCTCTATGGCATAACTTTTGGATATTCCCCCCACACACTTTTTGGGAGCTTGGGGGCCACTGATAAAATATCCATCATACAATTTATCATGCCAAATATTGGCTCATTTTGGATTTCATGAGAGCTACACATTCCAAAAAAAGTTGGGACAGGTAGCAATAAGAGGCCAGAAAATTTAAATGTACATATAAAGGAAAAGCTGGAGGAGGACCAATGTTTAGGAATGGGAATGTTGTCCAATTCTTGTCTAATACAGGCTTCTAGTTGCTCAACTGTCTTAGGTCTTCTTTGTCGCATCTTCCTCTTTATGATGCGCCGAATGTTTTCTGTGGGTGAAAGATCTGGACTGTAGGCTGGCCATTTCAGTACTCAGATCCTTCTTCTATGCAGTCATGACGTTGTAATTGATGCAGTATGTGGTCTGGCATTGTCATGTTGGAAAATGCAAGGTCTTCCCTGAAAGAGACGACGTCTGAATGAGGGCATATGTTGCTCTAAAACTTGGATAAACCTTTTAGCATTGATGGTGCCTTTCCAGATGTGTAAGCTGCCCATGCCACACGCACTCATGCAACCCCAAACCATCAGAGATGCAGGTTTCTGAAATGAGTGCTATTAACAACTTGGGTTGTCACTGTCCTCTTTAGTCCGGATGAAATGGCGTCCCAGTTTTCCAAAAAGACCTTCAAATTTTGATTTGTCTGACCACAGAACAGTTTTCCACTTTGCCAAAGTCCATGTTAAATGAGCCTTGGCCCAGAGAAAACACCTGCGCTTCTGGGTTGTTTAGATATGGCTTCCTTTTTGACCTATAGAGTTTTAGCTGGATTGTGTTCACTGACAATGTTTTCTGAAAGTATTCCTTAGCCCATGTTGTGATTTCCATTACAGTAGCATTCCTGTATGTGATGCAGTGCCGTCTAAGGGCCTGAAGATCACTGGCATCCAGTATGGTTTTCCGGCCTTGACCCTTACGCACAGAGATTGTTCCAGATTCTCTGAATCTTTGGATGATATTATGCACTGTAGATGATGATAACTTCAAACTCTTTGAAATTTTTCTCTGAGAAACTCAGAAAACTATTTTTCGCTGCAGAATTGGTGATTCTCTGCCCATCTTGACTTCTGACAGACACTGCCACTCTGACAGGCTTTTTTACACCTAATCATGTTGCCAATTAACCTAATAAGTTGCAAATTAGTCCTTAAGCTTTTCCTTATGTGTACATTTACATTTTCTGGCCTCTTATTAATACCTGTGTCAGGCAATGAAAACAGAAGATCCCAGTGCAGGTAACAGAAATGTTTATTTAAATAATAATGAGTGTAAAATGACAATAGCACGTCTGGGCTAAAAGCCACACCAAGGCAGACGGCTGGGAGCGGGGAGCACACACAGGCACTGGGGCGAAGAACCACACACGTTTGGGCTCCGGCCAGACAACGAACGGTGGGAGAGAGTATATAAGGCCGATCACCTCACGCAGGGAGAGTCGTAGTCAACTCAGCTGCTGGCACACGAGACAGGTGGTAGAGAGGAATCCTGCAACGGGCAGAGAGAGAGAGAGGCGGTCAGAGTCTTCAGCAGAGTCCGTGCTGGACAGCGCACAGGGGCAGTCCGAGTCTTACGCAGAATTACGCGCCGGAGCGCACTGCGGCTGGACAGCGCAAGATGGAGACAGGCGCTCGGAGAATCCACGGACAGAGTGTTCACAGTGGCTAGAAGGAAGACACGCCACTCAGGAGAGACTGACAGCGGGCGGGGAATCTAAAGGGGTAAAGTCAGCAGAGAGCACGGAGAGTAATCCAAAATCAAAAAAACAGGAGACAGATACTATGGCACGACAGGACAGGACTAGAACTAGACAAGCTAGCGGGCAGGAACATACAAAACGAACTTGCAAGGAACAAACAAACACACAGGGATTAAATACTAAACCGATTGGGCATCAAATGAATATCAGGTGAGGGACGCAGGTGAAGGAAATGACACTGATGACACCCGTGACAGAGCCGCGCACGTGTGAAACTGTCAACACAAAAACATGAACAGAGAAACAAAAATACAGCGGTCACTGAAACCAAAGTCACGACAACCTGTCCCAACCTTTTTGGGAATGTGTAGCTCTCATGAAATCCAAAATGAGCCAATATTTGGCATGACATTTCAAAATATCTCACTTTCAACATTTGATATGTTATTTATATTTTATTGTAAATAAAATGTAAGTTTATGAGATTAGTAAATTATCCCATTCCTTTTTTTACTCACAATTTCTACAGTGTCCCAACTTTTTCTGATTTGGGGTTGTAGTTTGTTGCCTGAGGGCCCCGCTCTGCTGTAGAGCAGGGGTGGCAAACGTCGGCCCTGGAGAGCCGCAGTCGTGCAGAGTTTGGTTTTTAACCCTGATTAAACATCACCTGCTTGTTTTGATAAGAACTGGAGCTAAACTCATGGCTGTCTCTGAAACGGCATCCTATTCTGAGTAGGTACTTCATTTCAATGAGTTTAACGACCGCTAAAACAGTATGTACATTCGCATTAGTATGGACATCATCCACCATCATGTTAACATTATCATGTGACTTATGACGTAGTAGCCTTGGTCAAGTTCATGCGGCACCACAAGAACCGACAGGAGGATGACATCACAATACCGCAAGTCGTGAGTGACTCGAAATCAGACTTCTCTGTATGATTTTCTTTTTACAACACTAAGAAGGCTCAAAACAACATGATACTTTGCTTGAAGTATCACCTGGATCTCTACACATGAACGTGAGCATTAAGAACATTGTTTGTGTACACAGAGTTTACTAAAAAGAAGGTTTTGAACAACTGACTTTGGTTGTTTTGGTGTCCAGTCAAGATGTATCGATCTCCGAATGCGATGTAAGGAGGGGATGAGAGTATACATGGATAGCTCCTAAAGCATAGTTCCATATAAATGCACGGATAATTCGTTGTTTTGTCGCAAGTGAATAACAATATTGACCTTCTAGTTGAAAAAGGAGCCTCATATATGAGATTCATTCATTCGCATTCGGAGATCGATTCTTTATGTCTGGCAAAGATGGTGATCGGACACCAAAACAGCCAAAGTCAGTTGTTCAAAACCTTTCTTTTTAGTAAACTCTGTGTACACAAACAATGTTCTCAATGCTCGCGTTAATGTGTAGAGATCCAGGTGATAGGGAAGAGGATGAGGAAGACTATGATCAAGCAACTGCACAGAAATCAAGAATCAGAAAAGTGCTGTAATACTACACCTTGAAATTACAACAGTTAAAATAACTTTACATTTAAATACATTTTTTATTAATTTCAATCTGTAGCATACAGAAGTTAAATAGATATTTAGTATGTGTGTTTAACATAGTTTGTGTGTAATAAATAACTTTTTACAGCAAAATCACAAATATACTACATTATACTGTCTTACACCTTCAACAATAGTTTACTGTTCAGTAGTTTAACAAATGCTAATTTAACCGAAGGAATCGCGCTACTTGTGTGTAATAGCTACTTACATGTATTTCACACTGGAGGTGGTGGTCTTCGGTCGATATGACGATTGCTTGCTTTCTTGTAGCATCATGGGAAAGCTGTGATAGATAAATATACATCTATGCTTGCTTAAAAATCTGAGGGGACTTACTACAGTAGGTCATCTGGGGATTTCTCGCCTACTTTTTTGTGAATACTGAGGATTTGGACATACTACTCTGTCCACGTACTGTTTCTCCTACTATATAGTATCTAAGTAGGCGGTTTCAGACGGTACTAAAGTAAACGTACCTCCGAATTCTCGCCTACCCTTTTGTGTATACTGAGGTTTCGGACATACTATTTGTTCGCCTACTGCCTTTTGCCTAGTATATAGTATGGAAGTATGCGGTTTTGGACGCAGCCTCTGTAAGACTACGGCTCTCCAGGATCGACGTTCGCCACCCATGCTGTAGAGGGTTAAAATTGAGGCTATTAATAGAATGTGCTATGGCGGGTAATTTACATACTCTGTGCGGGCAACCTGATGCCCGTGGGCACCATGTTGGAGACCACTGGTTTAAACAAATGTAGGTTTTCTAGGTCAACATATAATAATGTTTAAGTTCATATTGGTCTGACCAGTGTTCGACACAAATTAAATCACACTCAACGTTCAGGAACAAATGGCACAATTTCCTGAAAATGACTTAATACAGCGGTGCCCAACCCTGTTCCGATAGATCTACTCTCCTGCATATCTTGGTTCCAAATTGCTGCCTTCTGAGGCAGCTTTCCAAGGCAGGAAGGCATCAAGGCATGGCCGAATTCATGGTCGAGACTGGTCGAGTTCGAAAAAATAAAATGTCGGCCAAGGAAGTGACTGGAGCACAAATTTACTGTACATAAAAGTAGATTTTCACTTTTTACACCTTTTAATTGCATTTCTAACGAGAAAGTAGTATTGTAGTTTTCAAATATGTGATTAGTTATCACTAAGGCGCTCTCTGTTTATATTTCAAACACGCTGCCTTTGAAGTGTGTCCGAAAGCCTTTCTCTGAGCTGCCTTCATGCCTCCGAAGTCATTTCCTCATGAGGCAGCGAGGCAACGAGTCACTGCCTTGAGTTTTTTGTACGCAGCCCTAGTTTCAACACACCTGACTCTAATTTTTAGGTAGCCCTGAAATGCTTAATCCCTTGCGAAAATTAACCATGGTTTTATTGTGGTAAAAGTGTAGTAAGTGTAGTTTTACTACACTAACTATGGTTCAACTATGGTTTTTGAAAACCATGATTGTCAACACCATGGTTATTTTGTAGTTACTATGGTTTTACTACAGTAACCATGGGTTGGTTTTTTTAACTGTAGTAAAACCATGGTTAATTTTCGTAAGGGATTGCCAGGTGTGTTTGATTGGGTTTGGAGCTGAACTCTGTAGGACAGTAGATCTCCAGGAACAGGGTTGGTCACCACTGACTAATAGTATAAGCACACTGTAATTTATACCTGTTAACAGCAATGTAGCCCATAAAGAGAATACTGGAGTACATGTTGAGGTAGGAAGCTGGAGCCCCAAAGTTACAGTAGATACGATGAATTTCCTCTGAACTGACAGCATATTTAATTATGCGTAATATCAAACACAGGCAGACGAACAAGTCGGCCACAGCTAGATTCTTCAGATACACTGTGATGCTGGATTTATGAGTAACTTTACAAAAATACACATATATTGTAATACTGTTGAGCACCAGGCTTGCCGAACAGATCAGTGTGTAGACAGATATGAAAAACGTACGAGCTGGCATTTCAGACAAGCCACATGATCTTTCAGTTGAATTTGTCGTGTTTCCTTCCATGCTGAGCAGGCTCGTAACCTAGAGGTGAAAATTTGTCTGTTAAATTGTAAAGTCTACACATTTTGCAAAAAGTCTAAAGTGCAGTAATGTATTTTAACCATTCTAAAGACAGAAATAAAAAAAAGTATGATATTTTTCATACTACTGTAAATTAGAATTTTTTGGTTCCTTGTTCTCACTTAAACCTCAAGCTCGTTTAACACCTCAGCTTCAATTTCACACTTAAAAAAGCCTCATCCCCCCACATACTGTTATCTACATTATCTACATGTACATTAAATTGTTTTCTTTAATCTTGATATTTACTATATATTGACCAGATATTCTCAATATCTCTGTTACACACTGTGCCAAGACCTGATACTACAGTAGGTTCTGTATTTTTTATTTGTTAGAAAAATGGTCAAAGAATGGTCCCTAACTGCCACGGGGGTAGCTGGTACCTTTAAAAAATATATATATATATATATATTTGCACCTAAAGAGTTTGTATACAGTAAGTGCCTCAAAGGTATCAAATGTATATATATACACTTTTTAAAAGGGTACGGACCCAATGACAGCTTGGGACCATTTTTTACAATTTTTCTGACAGTGTATTCATCAATTTAAGACCATTAGAGTAATCTCAGACTATTTAAACACTTTGTAAATTAAGTCTAGAACAATATGTTGAGATTTTACAATACAAAAATATTACTTTTTTGTCCAAAAAAGTCTTTACAATTATATTATTTTAAAAAAAATATATTTTAAACTAGTATTATGTTAGATAAGTTTGAAATAAAGTTTAATAAAGTTTGTGTATTTTTGTAGTTTTGTGTAGTTTCACTTACCGTGCGACTTTCGTTCAACAGCTCTAAACATTGAATGTTAATATCAGTGTGTATCTCTCCCTTTAAACAGGAACTTAATATTGTCAGATGTTTTTGATGACGCAGTAAACAGTTTTTTTAAACTAATTCAAGGATTTGAAAAAGAAACAAAGGCATTAAAGCACATTAACATACAATGATAGCTAATTTACAGTTTTTTACAGACGCTAGGACACATTTCTCAATACTTGCGTCACTTTTGCAAAACTCTTCACACAGTGAGCACAACAGAAGTCTATGTGGGCTAAACTGAGGATCAGTTATCATTGCTTTGGCACAAAATACATTCAATAACTACATCTCTCAAATTTCATGAATTCTTTTCTCACTCAGACACAACAACTGCGAAAACTCTTTATACATACAGGCCAATTTGCACTTTGCACATGCTTACATACTGTTTTTAAAATTGTTAAACTTATGTTCAAAACAATAACATAATACAAAACTGAATAAGACAGCAATTTGCTACATTTCTACAGTAATATTTTATGGAAATATATTTTACATCTCAAAAATAAATGCTATAAAAACAATTGGCCAAATGGAAAAGACAGAGTAGGTTAGCGTTACTATTGTATCTGTATCAGTGGATGGTGTGTACTGTATACAAATTCTTGTATTCTGGAATTACTTAGTGTAAAAAATAAAAAATAAAGAACATAAAATATTGAGGAATTCTGCATCATGTTTGATTCATTCCAGTAACATATATCACTTATATACAATTATAAACAGAGATGTGTCCTTTTTTTACACAAGAAAACATTGTATAATGCTATGTTGTTAGTGTTTTTTGGTCATTGTTTGTGGGTGACAACTGTCGGCTGTCAACCTTTGCTAGTGTTCTGGAAGAATGAGTTGATTTGAGACCTGAATAAATTGTTTTGGTAGTTGTAGTGCATTTTGAATGTGAAATGAACTGCTTTGCCAAGCTGAAAGTTGGTTAGGTGAGCTGTGTGAAGAGTTTTGCAAGAGTGACCGAAGTATTGAGAAATGTGTCCTAGCGTCTGTAAAAAACTGTAAACACTTGACTGTAATGTTTCCCATGATCCTAAAAAACGTTTTGATCTATAGGTCAGGAGGTTCCCCCCTCAAAACAGGATTCATTTCTTTATTTTGAAATATATGACTTAAGAATAGATGTGAAGCTCTGTAAAGTACAGTATTTCATCAGCTTGCTTTCTGGGTATGGTTTTGGTTTCATGTGACAATCTACAGCATATGTGTATGCGCGTGTGTGCGTGCTTGCGTTGTGTGCATGTGTGTGTGTGTGTGTGTGTCTGCATTTGTACTCAGGGTTCCCCCCACAAAAAAGGATTTCGGATCTGATTATTCCTATTGACTATAATTTTATAATCATGACCGTTTCATGTAGAATAGATGTCTTTTTAAACGGCTGGACATTTTCAAAATGTGCAAACTGACCACTAAGGCACTGGGTATCTTTGAGGGCATTTATTAAGGACCCTCCCTAACATCCATGGTGGAAAAATGGTTTGCTACATTGGGACTGGCTTTTGAGGGCTAATATACACAAATACCCAGTTCAATCAGATAAGGCCTGCTAGGACAATTGCCAGACACCTCTTTACAGGCCAAGAAGAATAACACAATTAGGAAGAAGAGGATATTTCTATTGGTTCACAGCATTTTCCCTTATCACCTAAACTCATAATCACTCTCATCTTAAAGACTAAGCTAGGGTGGCCACAGATTCATTAAAACTGGCCATGCAGAAATAAGAAAACTGGGAAATAGTGATTTTTCTTAAAACCCACTCTATTCATGTTGATTTAGCGCAAAGGAAAACACATATATACAGGGCTTGACATTAACTTTTTTGCTCACCAGCCACAGTGGCCAGTGGTTGTCCAGTGTAACTAGTCACTCAGCATTTTCGCTGGCCACAATTTAGTTGTTGGAAAAAATACATTTTATATGATTAAAATTGACTTTGGCATGCTACATTTTTTTTTAAAGATTCACACCCAAATTGAGACTACATTAGCTGGTAGCCTATATACCTGGTATTAATACAGATTATATAATAACAAATGAACAATCTGCCACTGGGGTAAGAAAAAAACTAACTTTTGCTTACCCCACTGGCGGATTTGTTTGTTTGTTTTAAGCACAAATTCACTTCAATTGTATATTTTTGTCTAAAAACTAGAATTCAAGAAAATACATCTTGATTTAAGATTGTTCAGATATTTATACTGAAAACAAGACAAAAATACTAAGTAAGGAACTTCGAAGCGGGTATAATTACGATAATGTGTATCAAGTCCACGTCGCTGTGGAAGTAAACTGTTGCCTACAATCCTTGCGTTCATTGTAGTGCAAGAAAAGAGATTCCAGATGGAGACAATAATCCCTTTTATACATATAGTCTTTAATGATAAATTGCAGTTAAAGAGAATGTTTGTTTTATACATTTTTGCAATATTGCTTGAAACCGTCTTTACTAACTGATAAAAGACTATTTATTTGGTGTACTGAATGTAACAATATTAATACATGTCATCTTTGCACAAGGTAGGGCCTTAAAAACATCAGTTTATGAGATCATCGCGTCAACGATTGGCCCTCTGGCTTGTCAATCAATGCCATTACGATCCTTGTGAGAGTTGTGCGCACTCCAGTAACTTTACACAGTTGATGCATGCGCATAGCGCATGAAACTCCGTCTTTAGTTTCGGTTTGTTTTCGTTGTCGGCGCTCCTGCTTTCCTCCTTGAATTTGCACCATGGAAGAGAAGAAACCTGATGGAGGACCCAAAAGAAAGACTTTTATTTGAATTCGCTGAGAAGAGGAGAAAATTGTCAGAAGAACGTAATGTAACCAGAGTCGTTATTGGAGAAACATTTCAACGCTGGAGAGCAATGAAGGAACAGAGAGGTGTCAAGAGAGACGTTCAGTTTTCAAAAATTCTTCTCGACAGGTAACAGTGATTATTCTTTATTTGGGGAATAATTATTGTTGTACTGTTATTCAGGTATATTGACGTTGTTCTTGTTCTTTAGTTGTAAGGCAGTGACCAGTCTGCTACATGCTAGTTGAAATAGGAGTAGCGTCGACTGATCTAACGTTATATCTTATGTGTTTATTATCATATTATTTCACATAATGAATCCACTGACGCGACACAGCATATGCCAGTGGTAAACAAACACTCGTGTTCAAATACTCATGCACAAGTTTTGGAAGGCGTTCCCTAGAAAGAGCTGTGAAGGAGGGAGGCTGTTCTTACGCATGCGCTCATTTCAAAAACTTTTTTGTTTTTGGATTCTCAGTCGGCGAAAACATCCTCATTTGCGCCTTTAACAGGTCATATGTGAACATACTCTTTCTGGTACATCAGTGCTGTCAATTTAGCAGAAAAAAGGTTGCAGGATTACTAGTCATTTGCTGGTAAGCGCTATTTGTGAACGGAAAACAAGGATCCTCAGCATTTATAACGGACAACGTCAGAACGCACTGACAGCTTTGGGTCAATCATAACATCTTGAGTTCAGTAACGTTTAAAGTCACCTAATGAAATGTTGTTTGGTCACGAGCAACTACGTGACTGTCAGCGTTTGCCAAAGAAGTAAAAACAACAAAATACGGACTGTGGGTATGAACTCATAATAACCCGCCATTTTTACAAATGCAACACTAAGCTCACCATGCGCCAGTTTAGTGGTAAGTTCCACTTTCTAACCGAGATTAAATTTTTTTATTAACTGGTTAATTCATGGTAATTTACAAAAAATACTGTGTGAAAGAGGCTACTGCTCTTTTAACTGCAGTCACTTTTATTTCAGTTTTTTCTTCTTCTTTTTAACACGTTAAACCGTTTTTATAAAATCACACTTATTTTCTTTTAATTGTTAATTTTTATGCTCGTGTATCTTCATTTTTATTGTGATTTTAAATGTCTCTTATTTTTACAGTTTTTCTTTTTGATTTATAGAGTTTTCTTGTTTCTATGTAAAGCACTTTAAATACCTCTATGTATGAAATCAGAGGCGTCATGCACCAATCTTTTTAAGGGGGCACAGTGTGCACAGTTCACAGAAATTTGTGCATACACAGACATCAAACGAAATATTATAGAGCTTTCAGTCTTTTCCATAGCACTTACATTTCTAACAATCTGAGCATCCCTACCTTCATGCTAAAACCTCCAAAATAAAAATGTTGACTAACTTTTATATCAAATACTATTCAATCGGACATATTGGTATCATATTTACATCAGAAACGGCATATTTTGTTTATTTACGTTTTGTTTAATGGCTTGTTTATTTGTGTAATAAATGCATTTTGCACAACAACTGCATTATCCTATAAAATTAATGTAATTTTAAATCCATAAAGTATATAAACAACGAAAATGACATAAGCTATAGCCACATGATCGATTTTAATGTTCAATAATGCTTTTATGAATGAAATATGTTTGATAAAATTATTAGAGTTACAGATTGTACCTCATATGTGAGCATGCGATTCCGGCCCCCGTGATGTCTGGCGAACTTTGGCGTTGTACCAAGAAGAATTTACAAATCTACTAATATAACGTCGAGACTGTCACATTTTACACCATACATTTTCTACACAGAGGAGGTTAACTGCACATTACCGTACTGGGGTTTGGAAATGTTGTGAGCGTTTCTTACACGTTTTTATTTCTCAGATAGCCAAATGCAACAGCAAAGAGCTCGTGAGACGACTGACTGCAGCGCCTGCCGCCAGAATAAAGTAATGTTACACGATCAAAACACCATCAAAACTGCAAAAATCTCTGAAAAGTGACAAGGATGAAGCACAGAATTGATAATATTGTGCATATTAAACAGATTAAAAGACAACTAAACAGATTAATGGACGCTTCTTTGATTTTGAGGTTGCATGCAAAATCCATTTGGCTCAAAAAACCGAGCGGGCATGTGCTCCCTCAGTTTGATTGGCCATGACATCTCTGTATGAAATGTGCTATACAAATATACTTTCATTGCCTTTCCTTACCTAAATTGGAGCGAGTTTGTCAATTCAATTCAATGAATTTTATTTATATAGTGCTTTTCACAATTGCTCAATTGTTCCAAGCTTTATATTAATGAAAAAAAACAAGTTTTAAGAGATCAGTTTCTAAACAATTAAGTACCTTTTTTGAAAAAGGAAGTGTGTCAAGCCTGCAAGTTGATTCTTTTAGTTGTACTGTTTCCTCCAGGGTTTAAAAAAATTTTTGATCAAATTCTGAAAAACGTGTCTAATTTCTGAGGTTGGTGTGATAAGATCTCACTGACCTGAGTACAACATGAGGCCGAATTAATCGCCGTTCTGATATTACTGATCTTCTCTTATGCTGAAGCTGAGATTATTTACCAGGACAGAACAGCGCATCACAAACTCCTGATCTTGTCATAAAAATTGCAAACGCATATGGGGCCCTATCTTGGACCCAGCGCAATTGACTTTGTCAGTGACGCATGTATCATTCGTATTTTGCGCCGGCGCACAGCGGGGTTTTTACCTCCACAGATGCACGTCAGCAAACTAGGGAATGAACTTGCGCTCCCTGGGCGGTTCAGCGCAAAAAGGAGGCGTGTTGCGGCGCAAACCATCCCTGATGCTATTTTGCAGTTTCAAAAAACAATTGCGCTACTAACCAAAAAAAACTAGTCTAAAGTCAGTGGCGCGTTGCGCGTGGTTCATTATGCTATTTTAAGGGCGCATGCTTGACCATAATGTATAGCGTGCACAACGCGCATACACTTTGCTTATCTAATCTACACAGATGCAACAGTTATTTTTGCAAATCATAAATTGTTACACTTAAAAATATTAATACACGAGATAAGGGGAATCATAGTGGTGAGCATTGTGGTGATAGTTTTTATTTATTCTCATGCAAATAACGATTAAAATATTTTCATAACTTTGTTGTGTGGCTGTATTACGTTTATTTTATGTAAATAATAGTTAAAATGTTTTCATAAGAAACCTTAATGTATATGAACTTGATTTGTAAGAGTACTTTGGGGTTGGACCTTGCTTGCGTTTCTTGGGTCCGATTTCAAAGCCCCCAAACCCTTTCAGCGGTGAGGGTGGACGCAGCGATGTCCTCTGCTGGCGTCAAGTCCTGAGGCAGATCCACCTCCCGTTACACGGCGTGCCCGATTTATGCTGGCAAGCGTGGGATTCCCCCGTACAAGGACGTCGGTCTCCTCGGCTGTGAACCGCTCCTGGCGTGCGCCTGGTAAATCCGTCATAATAATAGCAACCCGCCATGGAACTTGCGCCCTTGCGTTTAAAGGGAATGTTGGCTAGCGTTCTGATTGGTTTATTTGACGTTACGCCCAAACCACACCTATGAATAATGAACCTACTTCAGACCAACCCCTTATTGATTTGCGCCCGGCGCAAGAGTTATTTCTCACGCCGGGAAAATAGCAACAGCGCCCAAGATCCGCCCACAAAGTCACTTGCGCGTTGCGCTTCGCACTTGCGTTTCAGATCGTTAAAATAGAGCCCATGGAGTCAATACAGCGCCATATATATTTGCAAAAAAATAAAATATTGCAAAGCTAAATAAAGTTTTGCAAAAGAAAAATGAAGTATTGAGCAAAAAAATGCAAGCATAAAAAGGATCGCAAAAGAAAGAGAAAAAATACTGTATTGCAAAGGAAAATTAAATTTCACAAATATAAGTAAAGCAGAGCAGAAATAAAAATATAAATGGATTTTTATCTCTGCAATACAACAATGATTTTTCAAACCAATAAATTCCTTTGCAACTCTATAAAGCTATAATTCTACGTTTCAATCTGGACGGATTCAAGGGATTGGGGTGTATACAACTTGCCAGCGTGTGTTCCATCATCAGCTTGAGTCAGAGACAGTGAGACAGTGGCTGCGTCCAAATAACCACACTTGCGGTCTTTGCACTTGCCCACTTGACTACTTACGTGACATATTTCCTGTATTTGGCTCAAGTGTTCTAGTGGGCTTGAAGATCCCAAGTATACATGTAGAATTATTTACCCGATGGGACACACTTAGCAAGTGTAAAAATGTTAATCGGAGTGGCAGCAATTTGCACCAAAACGTATTCGTTTTTTATTCAGGCTACTTAAAATATATATTTTAAAGTTTTTCTTTAAGTAAAATGAACACTCTCTGAAATTAACATTTGCTGAACTTAAAGATATCTACACCTATGTGAAACTTTCAGAAGCAGAATTCTTTGCACCTGTAAAAATTTTGTTCACGCAACTTTACTAAATTTTTTGTTTATTCAGTAGTCTATGAATTAAGGACACAATTAATGTTGTTTCTAATTATGTGATAAAAGCAGTTGCACATGTTTTACAAAATACATGGCACCAATGAAATGTCAAATGACATTTAGTTTTATTACCAACGTAATAGGTAATATCCATTTATTAACTTTAAAAAAAAAAATTCTGCGACATCTTGCGAGGTTTGGGCAGAAGTCTCACGATTTACATCCAGAATAAGATTTATGATGGGACACGCTTAGCCTTGTGTGGCCCTGTCCCAAATGGCGCACTTCATGTGGACCTTCGGTCTTGTGGCCTTAAATTGCAAATGGTCACTTAGTCTACAAGTCCGTAGGGTGTCCCATCTTTCATTTTTACGCTTCGAAGTGCGCTCATCAGCGCCCCCTTTGCACCCTTGATGCGGTCTTCTGCAAAGCCCGCACTGCAGCAGGTTTTGTTCACTTTACCAACCTAGAAGTCTTTGCGAACGAGCAATCAGACCAATCAGACGACGGAAGGGAGGAGTTCATTGACAACTTCTTTTCCTATTTTCGGCATGACGCTCAAGTCTGTCCCAAAATACGACTCCGGAGCTCCCTCGTGGACTCGCATCAAGGGTCCCTAAGGTCTGCACTACATGATGTCATCAAAGTGTGGACTCTGAGAAAGTCCATAAGTCCGTTGTGAGCCATTTGGGACAGGGCCAATATCGCTTTGAAGTGTGGGTTTAGTGTTTGTTTAGCCCACTGCACTTTGTCAGTTTTAAGACATGGGACAGTCTTGCGCACTTACTTCCTGTCGCATGCACCCGCTTTCAAGTGCAAAAACCGCAAGTGTGGTTATAGACCATTTTGCAAGATGTTAACAACACTGGTCCAGAAGCACTTGTTTCTGTTTTGTTATCAGTTTTTTAACAATACATAAACCTAGGGATAAAATACAATCATATAAACATACTGAATCAAAAACTGAACATATAAAACTGAATCAAAAAGTTTAACAAATATTTTTAAGATGTCTGTGAAATAAAGAAAACAGTTACAAACTGAAAAAGGAAGTTTCTGGACCAATGTTGTTTACATCTTGCAAAATGGTCTATTTGCACGCAGTCAGTGGTGGAGCAGAATCAGAAAACAGTCATGCGGCTGGATCTGCGGTATGTGTGAATCATTTTTTTCTTTTAGTTTGCTAGTATTAAAATGACGTTTAGTTAACTAGATATGTATTAACTCAAGTTGAAGAAGTTAGAGATTAATCAATGCCGTGATTTTATTAGCAGTACACTTGCACACTACTATATGCAGACAAGATAAGTAGAAATACATCTGTACTTTTACTATGAAAAAGCCATCTTTGTTTAGCATTTGTATTACTGTAGTTTTATTAAAAAGATAATGGTTAAACAAACTGTAACTGGGCCATGGAAAATTTGTTAGTATGCTTTTTAAAATATCATAGTTAAACTATAATTGCTGTAGGTTCGTGACGCCTCATTTTGAGTCCTTTGTTATTGTCACATTAGTTTGTTAAATAAAATGTGGTGATGAATTAGGACAACACGCTGTGCATGTTGGTCATTGTTTCTGAGTTGTAACAGCATGTTTACTCTGTCTCTCACAGGCAGAGGACACACTTTGTATGGCTTGATGATAAGTGTCTTAATATTGTAGGAAAGATTGCTTATGGCTAACTTAACTTGTAACCTTTTCATGTGCATATAAAAAAATCGAATAATTCAGTTTTTTGTGTTCCAGATGTTGTGATCTGGAAGAGTAAACAGCAAAGGCTTTCATCATCCATGGCTACATCCACTCTGTTTATCTGATGCCTAAGCACATGTTTCATTATTGTTTTTTAATAAAGCTTTAAGTTCCCTTTTCTACGATTTACTTCGTACAAATTCATATGAATTAGCCACTTTCTGTTTCTATTTTTGTCACTTCCATAGATCATGCATTGGGGTATTTCACTGATGTTGTCTGCTTGCATCTTTTTGTTAAAACATACACAACGTTCAGTCAGAGGTCAATATATTTTAAATGAAAAAATGTAATTAAAACTTAAATGAAAAAAAATTCTAGTGATCTACTTAGGATTAAGTGAGGGGGATTCCTTTACGTTCTCCAGGATACCCTACAGTGCCCTCAAGAATTGCCTTTAGCAGTTTAATACACACTATAAATGGCACGGTCCGCGAATGCCCCCCTTGACGCCGGCCCTGAATATCATAAAGATAATTTATTATAGCAGGTTAAAATTGCCACTTTGTAGGTGTGAGCAAAAACGTGCCATCTTGGGTATGCCCTTTTTAAATGCAAATGAGCTGATCTCTGCACTGAATGGCAGTGCTGTGGTTGGATAGTGCAGATTAAGGGGTGGTATTATCCCCTTCTGACATCACAGGGGGAGCCAAATTTCAATGACCTATTTTTTCACATGCTTGCAGAGAATGGTTTACCAAAACTAAGTTACTGGGTTGATCTTTTTTAGAAGCACTGGGGACCCAATTATATTTATATAATTATGTGAACCATACCGTACAAGAGTACGTTTAACCCCAAAGTACGGTTCGTTTGCCAAGTGTGATCGCTCCGTACTACCAGGGTGCGGTACGCTTAAGCTCAGATATCCATAGCACAAATGTATACAGCCGCGTGTCACTGCACCCCAAACAAACCCAAGATGATTGTGTTGGACATAATGCGTGCTGCGTGGATAAATTGGTTTATGACATTAAAGCAGGACAGGAGCAACTACCATTCACATTTATTTAAAATAAATCAAATATGTACACATTACAAGTCATTTTTAAATGTTTTTTATATATATATATATATAAAATGTTGTTAAATGTTTATGAACCCACATCTAAACTGCTTTATTGCTACATTTATAACACAGTGTCAGCACTGTAAGAAAGGCGGAACAAAAGCACTTTAAATACACAGTTAGGTCCATAAATATTGGGACAGAGGCACATTTTGTGTTATTTTAGCTGTTTACCAAAATGTATTCCAGTTACAGTCATATTATGAATATTGTCTTACAGTGCACACTCTCAGCTTTATTTTGAGGGTATTCACATCCATATTGGCTGAAGGATTTAGGAATTACAGACTTTTAATACGTAGCTCCCCCTTTTTAAAGGGGTCAAAAGTAATGGGAAAGTTGACTTAAAAGCTGTTTTATGGACAGGTATTGTCTATTTGTTAAATAATTTCCATATGAATGACAGATATTAAAGGTCTGGAGTTGATTTTAAGGGTTGCAATTGCAAAAACACTTTTTAACACCTTATGGATAATGTACAAAAAGCCCCCTTGTGTTCAATGCATTTAATTCAGTAGAATACTGTTAGATGGATGCAACACTAGGGTAAATGAGAATAAAACTCTGGAAATACTACAGCAGTTTAGTAATGTGACAATTAAACCACTAGCACATGCAACACCGGCATTTATAACCATTAAGTAAAATAATACATTTATAAAGAAAAAACAGTAACACTTTATAAGGTTGTATTTGTATAATATTATTGCACACAAACTTACAATGAACAATACTTATTTAGTGAGTTCATGTTAATTTCAGCATTTACTAATGACATTTTTAAATAAAAAGTTCAAACTTTTAACATGAGGTAATGCATAATAAACTAACATGACAATTGCATTGGTATTAAATAACATTATCACAGATTAATACATTCTGAAAAACTATACTGCTTGTTGTTATTTCATGTCAGCTAAGGCAAATAATGTTAACAAATACTGACACTTATCATAAAGTGTTAATAAAACAACTGATATTGTTGTGTATTTTGTATTTATAAATTATAACAGAAATAAATTAATATAGAATATATATATATATATAAATCTACTGTACAATTTTACTTAGAAGCAATATATTTAGTAAACAGCAATTGTGTGTTTATACTCATAGTCATACTATAATACAGTATGAAAAAGTAATAATAAAACAACAAAAAGTAAAGCTAATTTACATTTATATTTCAATAGCAACAAACTTTGCTCTCATACAGATGAAAGAGCTACAATTAATGCACACATACAGTGGATAATCTTTATGGATGTATCATAATACAGTACATAATAAACAGCTTATTTAATGAGAACTAAAATGACAAATCAAGGTGTCAACTACAGGACAATTTTCAAAGACTATTTTCTATATTTTTTAAATAGATGAAACAATCATAGCTCATGCAGAGGAAAATACAGATCATCTTAACCTTTCCTCTAGTCTCCTTAAGCAGGAACAACCTAATAAAAGAGGGAAACAAATATTTAACAGCGCTATTTGCTTGAGAAATGTAAAAACAAGAGTAAAGACACACTGCCAAAACATGTACCTTGTTTTTGCAGCAGTTTGGTCCACAAAGGACACCTAAAATTGCAGTGAGGAGATGAATAGCACAGAAGATGACCTGAAGTCCACTTGCTGCCATTAAAACAGAAAAAAGACTGACATTCCAGGTGACGACACCTCGAGGTTCCTCACAGGCTGATGCCCATCTCTCCGGTTCATACAGGTAAAGTGTATCTCTGGGTTAACAGAAACACAGAGGAACATTTGAATTTCAGAAACCAATTTTATTGAATGTGCATGCAGTTTACGTCATTATTTATTCTAGAAGGAATGATAACAAGGCAACCCATTAAAAACTGTGACACATCCACAGTACTGATGTATTCAAATGTTTATAATAGACTTGAGGGTATTGGACACAGCAAACATAGCAATCATCTTGACATTTAGATGCATGAGAATTGTCTTTATAGACCCTTTTACTGTTTGTACACAATGATGATGTGGCAACGTATGCGCGCGCATATTGGCAACGGGATTATGGCAAGAATCAGCAGTGAAGCAACACAGACAGAGAAAGTTGACTTTATCAACATTTTCAAACACTGCTACTATATCTGTGTTCTATAGTGGAATAGATAGAAGGCGTTAGCAGATGGCCAAAAATAAAGTGGCCAGATACATATATACATATATTTAAGCAATATCGCTCGAGTAGGAGTGTGATATAGCTCTATATCATCACGGCTGTGATTAGGCCAGAGGCACGAGGCCGTAGGCCGAGTGCCGGAGGCAATCACAGCCGTGATGATATAGAGCTATATCACACGACTCCGAGAGCGATATTGCTTTTATACAACAGTTCGACGGCACACGTTTGAAAAACGAAAACTAAAAAACAACAACGGAGTTATTTTAAAAGCCTCTTTGTTTGGGAACTACTTCTTCCGCCACGGATTTGAGGGCGGCCAGAATGACAGGTAAAACTTTCGGCTGCTTTGAAGCTCATAACAACTCAATGGACGGAAAAGCCGTTTCTTTATATTACCGTTTCTTGGTCACAAAGTGTAGTTTTAAGATTAGTTTAGTCGAGAATGTATATGTATTATATTTAAATCTGCAGTCGATTAGTAAAGATAGCGCCTGTTTGAACGAGTGCTTACTGAGATTCGGTACGAATGAGAACCAAAGCATGAGCGGACGTGAGTGTTCACT